>NW_026294540.1:32815333-32931766 GCF_007827085.1 Peromyscus californicus insignis | reverse complement strand
GTCTCAAAATACAAAGCAAATTGAGGGCTAGGGCTAGGACAGAGCTCAGTGGTGGAGTACTTGTCTAGCATGTATGGGGTCTGAGTTTGATCCCCACAAAAGAAACAATTCAAGGTACAAGCATCTGGGTACAGGTGAAATTGTGACATTTGCATTTTTTAGTGACTGACCAGCATAAAAAGAAAAAATTTGGTTAGGTATCTTTGCTTAACTGTGTATTCTGCTTATGTTTTGTTATTGGATTACTTCATCATATTCAAAATCTGGTTGATCTGTGTGTGTGTGTGTGTGTGTGCATAAACACGTGCGTGTACCCACATGTGTGATGTACTCCAGGTTTGTTTCTTTCTGCTTCAGCTGCCTGAGTACCTGGATTAAAGGTTTATGTTACCATACCTGGCTTCTCTCTAATTACTCTTAATTAACCTAAAAAAAAATGAGTTACTTTAGTTAACTTGACCTTACCAAAAATAAAAATTACCATACGAAACAAGTCAGATGGAGGAAAATGATCTTTATCCAGGTCCTCGATTGTCACCAGCAGACAGCTTCCACACAGATCCCTGTGGAGGCAGTGCACAGTCCCAGGCAGGACTCAAAGGCTGAGAATAAAACCAACTTGCCAACTGACCGGAGAGCAAACCACAGCTAACATTTAAGTTTCTTGATCATTCCTGCCTTTCCCCTTTGTGGATGTGAAGCAAATAGCCTGTCATTTAGAACTAGAGTCAGGCCGGGAGTGGTGGTACACATGTGTAATCCCAGCACTTGGGGGGTGCAGGCAGGGAGATCCTGAGTTGGAGGCTGGCATGAGCAACATAGGGACAGCCTGTCTCAAAACAAACAAATGTGCCAGCCATTTAAGAATGAAGACCTGGGGCTTCTGTGATGGCAGTGCCACCTAGGAGGGCCTTCTTCAGAGAACAGTCTGGAATGCTCAGAGCCGAAGCCAGGCCACCTCGGGGACACCTCCTTGGAGAAACATTAGGCATTTATGCAGGAAGAGTGCCAAGTGAAGTGTCATCCTCCCATAGCCTGAGCAGTAGGAACTTTCCAGACAAAGTGGACATTTGAAAGGTGTCAATGACTGTCTCTCAAAGCAACATGTTTTTTACTTTTTTGGGAGAATTAACTTGGTATTTTTGAAAAATTTCCAAGCTTGGTAAATAGAAATACACCACAGAGTTTGGCTCCTTCAAGCTGGCTGGGGAAGATACAATGTTTTATCACATTCTACCCTAAAATCAGTGAGTTCCTTTTTAGAAGAGTTGAGATGTCAAGGGGAGGCAGCAACTAAGAGCACTGGCTGCTCTTGCAGAGGATCAGAGTTCGTCAGCACCCACATCAGGCGACTCAACTGCCTGTAACTCCAGCTCCGGGGAACCCAACATCCTCTTTTGGTCTCTGAGGACATCCAGATGCACATGTGTATACTAGCGCGTGCGCGCGCACGCCGCGCGCGCGCGCACACACACACACACACACACACACACACACACACACACGCACACAAAGATTATAAAGAAATCTTTGAAAAAAGTGGTTTCTGGGTTCAGTGTCTATAATAGCAAGAATGGAAAGGGGAGACATCATAGCAGACTTGCTGTTCACTATTCACAGCCTTCCAAATGTTTATCTGGAAAGACAAACAGCCTAAAAGAATAAGGCCTCGGCCCTTAGTGAACACTGTTCATATTTACCCTTCCTTTAAAAGCTTCCTAACAACATCGTCTGGTGGTTGAGGTCTGCAATCCTAGCCATTAGAGAGGCTGAAGCAGGAAGATTTCAAGTTCACTGCCAGCCTGGGCATCTTAATGAGACTGTCTAAAAATACAAAGTGAGAAAAGGGTCGAGGATGTAGCTCGGTGGGTAGAGCACTGCCCAGCATGCATGAAGACCCAGGTCCAAGTGCCAGTTTGAAAAAAAGTGGGATAAAGCTGTTTATAGCAGCACTGTCCTTAGTGGATAAAACACTGCTCATCCACACGATGAAACATAGCAACAAAAAAATGCATGGCATTCTGATATATAGGATGTATGTATAATTTGAGGGAACCTGAAATGTGGATGCTAAGTCAAACAGTCAGTTGTGGCTGATGGCTTAGCAGGTCAGTGTCCTCAGATCCCAGGGATCCAATGATCTATCTCTTCTAGATCCTCGGGTACCAAGCAGACACACAGTGCACGAACATGAATGAAAGCAAAATACTCATACACAAAAATAAATAAAATAAAAAAATGCTTTAAAAAAATAAGATGGAGAAAATGTGCAGTGGCACATTTGTTTAATTTCAGCACTTAGGGTAGAGGCAGGTGGATTTCTGTGAGTTCAAGGCCAGCCTCGTCTACTTAGTGAGCTCCAGATCAACCACAGTACATGAGGCCCTGTCTCAAAACAAAACAAAACCAAGATGGAGACCTGACAGTGACCTCTGGCCGCTACATGTACATGCACTGTGAGTCTCCTTCTCCCTCCCTCCCCTTGCCCCATGACAGCACAATAAAACAACAAAAAGAAGCCAGCTATTGTATGACTGCATTTACAGGAAATACCCAGGAAGTCTGCAGGCAGGAATGGCCAAGGAACTGTCTAGGTTGGGAGCTGGGGCCAGTGTGGATGGGCGTGATGGATCTCACTGGTGTGATGGAAATGTTTTAAAAATGGGTTTAGGGTGATGTTTGCACAACTTGGGGAAATTTACTGAAAGTCCTTGAATTATACACTTAAAAAAAAAACTGCATAAAAAGAACCAAGTTTCCACAAAGCCAGCTTATTTACTTAAGCCAGCTCTTGCCTTGCTTGCAAGGAGGATTAATCATCTCCGTTTAATAATCCTGAGTAGCTCAGAGCGGGTTCAGGGCTAAGATCTATTTCAGAGTCTCAGCTTGCAGGGCAGAACGCTCCAATTACACAGTCTGTTACAGGCTGTGTGCATCTTTATTAAACCACAGCTATTTGACAAAATAGCAGCAGGAAGTTAAACAGACCCCGCATGTCAATTAAAAGGAAACTGGGTAAGAGCCCTAAATGGAACTACAAGCTCCGGCAAGTTCCCTTCAAAGGTCCTCAGAGCAGAGTGGCTGGCCTCTGGGAAGGAAGATGGGGGAGAGCTGCAGCCGGTGCTGCTGGAGTGGGGGATTCCTGAAGTGGAATCCATTTCCTGGAGGCAGCGAGGAAATGAGGCCTGTCCCATAGAGAACCAGGGTCCTCTACAAGAGCAGCAAGTGCTCTAAACCACTGAGCCAACTTTCCAACTCCATGGAATCCTTCTTCATGTAAGATTAAGACTCCCTAAATGAAGACAGAGAGCCAGGTGTGGTGGCTCAGCCTGTAATCCTGGCCAGGCAAAAGGACAACCAGGGGTTCAAGGCCAGCCTGGGCTTCAGAGTGAGACAAGCTCAGAGGAGAAATAAAGGGGTAGGAGGGAGGGAGGGAGAGACAAAAGCCACATTTAGAATGTGTCTCATAAGAAAGGAGAATCATGGTAGAATTATTAAAACCTGTTGCTTGTTGGAAGTTTATCAAGATAATCCATTCCTTATAGTTCTGTGGTAGGAGGCTGCAAGGGTTAGAAAACATCACTGAGAAAATATGACAAGGGAAAGAAGGGAAGAGAGGGGGGAAGAAGAAGGGGGGAGGGAGAAAGGAGGAGAGTGGGCCCAAACAGCAGCAGATGGAAGCTCTCAGAACAACTCTTGTAGCCTTTCTCTAGGCCTGAAATTACCTCAAAACAAAAAGCCAAAACCCAAGAAATGACAATGGAGACATTGTGCCTTCATGAACATCAGCATAAAAACAACCAAGAAACACTGGACAGTACTTCCAAACAGGAGTCAACTGAATGCCTTCTAAGCTCCCAAACCAGAGAAGGAGAAAGCCTGGAACATCCAGGGAATGTACCTTTAGAGTGGCTTTCCTACCCAACCTCCTGCCACCATCTCTGACTGCTCCAGGAACCCAGGGCTCCCTCCCCTGGCCAGCAGGGCCTCCTAAGCAAGGCTGCTAGCACGTTCTGTGGAGAGGCACACACACTGTCCTGAAGTGCTGCCCCAGGGACTACTGGACAGAACATCACTTGACTGCTGGTCACAGATCCAGCTCTCCCATAAAGATGCCTGGAGCATGAGTACCACCTTTCCTCCAGGGAGGGTAGCCTGCACTTTCTAGAAGGCTCCTTGAAGCTGCAGCACTGGCATCTTCCAGAAGAGCTTAGGTTCCTGGGACTGTCCTAATCCCCTTGATAGCTGAGATGCTGTGTGGAGGTTATTGGCTTACGAGTGTGACTCTTCCATAGCGTCCCAAAACACTTTTCACAACTGACTACAATGGAGTTCAGCTTTGACTTCACCATGCCCTCTTGGCATCAGGGCAGCAGGGTTTGCCATGTCGCTGTACCACAGCTTAGGGATTCAGTGCCTGTTAGCTGGCCTGATCAAGGCCATGGTCTGATCCATGTGCTGGACTCCACTTGAGTGTGCTTGGGTTTTCTTTGATTCTAAGCAAACCCTGGTGGTTTACAGGGCAGCCTTGGGGCCTCTCCCCTCCCTGCCAACATGTGCCAGTGGGTCCTGCAGAGACTGATTACAGCCAGACTGGCTTCAGCCCTCTCCTCTTAGTGGATGAAGTCCTTGGAGACTTAAGAAGCATTAATTATGTCAAATGCCTGTCCAGGCTGGGTGTGTGTTGAGGTAGGAGCACTGGAAAGCAATAATCTACTGTGTCATAAAGAAAATGAAGACCTTTTCTTAAACGAAAGCATTTTGGTCCCAGGAACCCGAGTGACTCTTTCAAACCTCAGCCTTTGACATCTATAGCCATTTGTGTTCAAGCTTAAGGGCAGGAGGGGGAACTACTGTTTTTGCCAGGCTGACGGCAAAAAACTCAGTACAGGATCTGCCAAATGACTGAGTGGGCAGAGAATAATGGGTGCTCTGTGAGCTCAACACCCCTCTTCTGACTCAAACATCCAATTAAAGGTGAAGATCAGGAGAACATGCAGAGGGGCCTGTGCCTTGTGTTCTTAAAGGTTAAGTCATCATGGAGGATTTGTCAGTGGTTTTGGACTTTCTCACCAGAGCACAAGAGAAGGGATGGCATCAATAAACCAGACTGTTAAAACAAAAGGACAGAACTCGAGGTGCAGAACGTAGGAGCTGCCACATGCAAATGGTTTTCATTTCCTTTTCCTTTTCTTTAAAAACATTTCCCTTTATTTTTATTTTGTATGTATGGGTGTTTTGCCAGTGTGTATGTCCGTGCACCATAGGCATGCCTGGTGCCCAGAGGCCAGAAGCAGGTGTTGGATCCCCTGGGACTGAAGTTACAGCTGATTATGAGCTCTCAGGTGAGTACCAGGAATTGAACCTGGGTCTTCTGGAAGAGTAGCTGAGCCATCCCTCCAGCCCATCATTTAGCTTTCTAAACACATAAAACAAGTTCCCCTCTGATCCACTTCTTAGGTGTCTAAGTTTTATTCTAATGGACACTGCCCTTTTCCACTACTGGGATGTGGCTGTGCTCCTCGACAACATCTTTCTCTCTAGCCCACGCTGGCCTCAAGCTTGCACTCCCCTACCTTGGCCTCTAGAGTGCTGGGATTATATAGACAGGCACAGCAGAACACCGCCTTCGATTCCACAGCCTAATCTCGCTGAAATGTCACCACAGAGTGGACTGAAATGAGAGTCAGCTTGAGCTGCCTTGGGAGACAAGAGATTTAAGTGATGGGACCTGAAGACATTTTTGATAAAAATCAGTAAAGAGCAACAGAGGTGGAACACATGCGAGAACCAAGGCTTGAGGGTCCAAAGGTGGCGCATACCTGTAATTCTAGCACTCTGGATTCAGCTTTGACTCCACCATGCCCTTTTGGCATTAGGGCGGCAAGAAGATCATGAGTTCAAGGCCAACACCATAAAAATGGGAGCTTAAAATGTGAGACACAGTTTAAGGGATTGATTTCCATTCCTCTGAGTCACCAGAGCTTAGGACCCCTGTGCCTAGTGGCTTGGCTGGAGGCCTCTGCTAGCCTTATTAATAAACACAGCAGGGAAACAGAACTTCCTCGTCCTTATGCATTTGAAGAAGCCTGGGTACCAAATGGCTTACTATATTAGATAGCTTGTTCTAAGTGGTGGGTTTTCCTAGGAAGGGCAGCTACCATTATGTCTGGGAACTACAGCAGATTTCCAAACAGGCAGGCATGGTAGGGACAACAGGGCATCAGAAATACTCAAGGAGCATCCCATAGATATGCTGAGTCCCAATTCTGTTCCCTGGAGTTGATCCAGGGTAGACTGCGCAAACTACTCTGAGAAGGTCTGAACAGCTAACATGGTGGCAATGCACTGTCTGCCAGCAAGAGAGACAAATGCAGTGACTGTGGCAGAGTCCTCACGGGGAACATGAGCTGGAATGTGAGATGGACATTACAGGTGGATCTCCACAGGGCATGGACACTGACTCTGCATAGGAATTGCTCATCCAAGGATGGATACTCATGTTCATGGTGCCACAGAAAATGGAAGGGCACCCGTGTGGGGAGGGTGGCTAGGGAGATGGTTCAGTAGTAAAGTGCTTCCTATGCAAACATTAAGACCTGGATTCTGATCTCCAATATTCACATGAAAAGTTGGTCATGGCGGCCATCATTGGTAACCCCAGCACTAGGGGGTGGAGACAGGCAGATCCCAGGGCTGGCTAGCTAGCCAGTGTAACCCCAACTCAAGAGAGACCTTGTTTCAAATAGTGCGGTGGAGAGTAGAGCTGGTGAGATGAATCAGCGAGTGAAAGTGCTGTGGGACAATCTAATGCCCTGAGTTTGAGTCCCTGAACTCGCAGTGCAAAGACAAATGACTCCTAAAGTTGTCCTCTGACCTTTGCAAGTGCACAGTGGCGCATGTGCACCTCCCTGGCTCCAACAAGATTCTGAGCTGGTCTGAGTATGACACTTTCCCCTTTCCAACCTCTTGAGATTCATGTTAGATGGTGACATCCATTGGCATTCACCAAGGCCCCACCAGCAGAGGTGTGCACACGATAGGGCCACAGATTTGACCTGCGCTTTGTAAGGCTGTTCTGTTAGAAGGGCTGGTGGCAAGGGACTGCAGAAACAAAAAGGCACAATTCACTACATTTAAAAAAAGATTGGAGAATGGGCGGAAAGGTGGGAGGGGAAACTGTGGTTGGGATGTAAAACAAATAAAACAAAACAAATGAAAAAAATAAAACAAACAAACATAAAAGATGAAGAACAAAGACAAAAGGCACTACAAGCCAATAAACCCATCGTCTAACCATCCTAAGGATGGCCAGATCAGGGCAGACCTTGCTTTACGGAAGCAATTATTACCTGGGCTTTATTAAGGACAGTGGACAGTGTCCTTCCCTCCTACTTCTTTGGAGAATCACCTTTAACCTCCCCACAAGGATGAAGCCCTGTTTCCTCCTGGTGATCTGACCTAGAGTTTCCTTCTCATGGAGCTGTGAGGAACACAGGCCGAAGGAGGGCCCCACTACAGGCTCCTCAACTCCTGTACTCACTGGGTAGCCTTCTTTCCAGAATTCACCTCCCAGGGTAGAGCCCAATGAGAATTCTGAAGAAGGAATGGTGGACAAGCCTTTATCTCCCAGAATCTACCTGAGAGAGACTGCTACCCCACACAGCCAGGCAATGGTGGCTTCAATGACAAGCAACAGAGCTGGAGGACACAGGCTTTAACCACTCCCTGCTGAATTGGGTGAAAGGAGGTGGGCCTTTCACACAGCACATTACAGCTAGTCAAAGAGAGCTAACCCAAAGCCTGCTTACCTAAATGCTACATGGACTTCATAAAACATGCTTCTGCAGGGTCTGAGTTTTACAGTCTGTTCTTAAAATGTCTCATGGCTTTTATGATTATAAAAATATGTTTTCAGCACAATTAAAAATAAATATAATTTAGGGACTGATGAGATGTCTGAGAGAGTAAGGTAAAGGTACTTGCCACCAAGTCTGATGACCTGAGTTTGATTCCCCAGACCAGCAAAGGAGAGAACTGAGTTCAATAAATTGTCCTCTGGCCACCACATGCACTCAGTAGTACATGAACACATACACACAAACAATAAATAAGTATAATAAAAATAATTTAGAGCTGGGTATGGCAGTGCACATCTACATTCCCAGCTCATTCAGCAACCAAGGAAGGAAAATCATTCAAGCCCCAGAGAGCTGGAGATCAGCCTGGGCAACTGGCTATTATTGTGACAGCAGTTAACTCAGAGAGTGTACCATTTTGTGGCTGTAGGCATACAAAACAAAAATGGGAATGGAGGTGGTCTGGCCACACTAGGCTTTACTCATCTATGCCCCAGGCATGTGTGCCTCTCTTCGGCGACAGGACAGACAGATGTGTTGTGCTTCCTCACTTGCAGGACCAGGGACTTCCTGCCACATCAGCACTCTGACCCCTCAGCTTTCCTGGCCCTTACACAGTGCTCAAGAGGTCAGAGCTCTAGTCTGGCTACCCAGCTCCTAGTGAGTGTTTGGGTTACTTCCTTTCTGTTTGCTTTTCCTTTGATAAACAACACAACTCACCTCCTTACAAAAGGTTCTGCATATTCAGCCACTGCTTCCCTTTCAATTCTTTTTTTTTTTTTTTTTTTTTTTTTTTTTTTTTTTTTAAGATTTATTTATTATGTATACAGCATGTATGACCAGAAGAGGGCACCAGACCTATTACAGATGGTTGTGAGCCACCATGTGGTTGCTGGGAATTGAACTCAGGACCTCTGGAAGAGCAGTCAGTGCTCTTAACCTCTGAGCCATCTCTCCAGCCCCCCCTTTCAATTCTTACCACTGTCAATTACAGACAGACAGAGAAAGCACATAAAAGTACAACTGACACAATGGCACTCACAGGGGCAGGGGAGGTGCTGTACCTTCAATCCCAGCATTCCAGAGGCACAGGCCAGCTAGGGCTACATAGTGAGAACTTGTCTAAACAAACTATCAAGTGAGATGTGACTGGAACCCCAGTGCGGCCTCATAAAACCCCGACTTCATTAAAAAGTAACCTGTGCCAACACTGGGGATATTTCTTATTACTTTTGTGTAGTTGTGTGTGTGTGTGTCTGTGTGAAGGCCAGAGGATGATCATGTTCACTTAATTATTTAGATTCTTTATTTACATTATCACCCATAGGCTGCTCGTCCCGGGACATTGTCTACATCTCCAGCACTGAGATTATAGGCATGTGTGTATGTGTGCCTTTATCACACCCAGTTCTACATTTTCCCACAGTGTTGTTGAATTTAGAGTGCAGTCAAGTTGTACTATATGAAGTTTAGACTGGGGCTCAGGTAGGCAGAGTGCTTGTCTGGTAAGCCCTGACTCCACACCCAACACCACTGGTTGTAGTGGGGAACACTTGAAATCCCAGCATTTAGGATTCAGGAGGATAAAGAAGTCAAGGGCAGCCTGGACTACATGAGACTGTCTCAAAACAACAACAACAAAAAACAAAACAAAAAACAGAACAAAACAAAACACACACAAAAAAGGGAAGCCATGGGAAATACATATGAAATGTATGAATGTATGTGTGGTTAAGCACTGGATCATTTGTGGGATTCACTGCACCTCACTGTCACAAATAAAAACCTTTAGCTCCCACTTTACTTCCAAGGAGCATCTGGGTTGTTTGTGACTATTAAATAATGCCACTGTGAATCCTCTAGGGAGCACATATCCTCACTTCAGTAACTACACAATCTGTTCTCTAGACTGGGTGCACTGGTTTGCCTTCCTGTCAGCAGCAGTGTTGAGAGCTCCGACCATGTCATATCCCTGCTGCATTTCAGAATCAGATGTCTCAGTGCCTGCAGGTCCAGCAGGTCCATGTTCGAGGCTTTACCTCATTTCCCTAGTAAGTTGTTTGTCTCTTGCAGATACAGGAAGAAGTTCCTGAAATGGCCTGGGCACTTGCACCCGAGCTTACAGTTGCAAACAATCTCACTTCCATGGCTGGTGGTGCCTCTGAAGGCACAGAGGGCTTGATTTCATGGTACTTAAGTTACTAATCTTTTCCTCTTGGACTTGCATGTTTGTTTGAGACAGGGTCTTACATAGCCTAGCCTGACCTCCAACTTCTTATGCAGGTGAGGCTAGTCTTGAACTCCTGATTCTGCTGTGTCTACCTCTTGAGCACTGGGATTATAAGTGTGCAATACTATGGCTGTCTGGACTAGCCTTTTGAAAGTCTTCCAGCCCAGCTGTTGTGGCACACACCTGCAATCCTAGTACTCAGAAGACTACCAAGAGTTACAGGCTAGCCTGGGCTATTGAGCAGGACTTTGTCTCAAAATGAAGAGAGGCAGTCAGTGTGTGTGTGTGTGTGTGTGTGTGTGTGTGTGTGTGTGTGTGTGTGTGTGTGTGTGTTAGTTAAGGGAACTCCTCCTGAAGGCCTATGGTTCTGCTCTTCATATTTCAGTTTTTGATCTGTTTGGAAGTGGATGAGGTCACTGAGATCACACAGTTCTGCTTATCTTCATCTCCATCCATACCCCTGCTGCCTTGGTTATTAAAGATATTTAAAAATCCATCTTTATATCTGATCAAGAAAGATCTTTGATAAAGAACCAGGTGCCAGTTATTCTAGATTTTGTGGGCTACAAACAGTTTTCTCTACTACCTATTATTTTTCTTAGCTGGGGGAAGGCATAGTAAAATAAGCCACATGACATTTATCCTTCAGGCTGTAGTTTGCTGGTCTCTGTGATAGACTGGTCCACCTTTGTGTGCCTGCGTTGTTGAGGATAGAATCTAGGGTTTTGTGTGCTAGGCAAGGGCTCTACTACTAAGGTGCACATCACTGTACCCCCAATTCTGCCACTTACTTTAGTCTTCTTTAAAAATAACTTGCTGGGTGTGGTGTGCATGTCTATAATCTGTGCTTTTAGGAAGCAGAGGCAGGTGATCTCTTTGAGTATGAGGCAAGATCCTGTGTCAACACCCCCTCCTAAACAAACAGGCAAACAAGAACAGCAGCAACAACAAAACCCCCTGACACCATTGTCCTCAGAAAATGCAAATGAAAGCAATGAGAAATGCAAATGAGAAAAAGAAACTAAAGCTGGAGACTCACTTGCAGACTTCAAAACCCACTACAGAGTCTGATCCCAAGTGTGGACCTGCATGAGATGGGTGCACAGACCAGTGGAGCGGAACCAAGTATCTCAAAGCAAGCCTAACTTCTGTGGCAAACTGCTTTTTGACAATGGGAAGGAACAGCCAGTTGTTAACACCCTGTGTTAGAGATACTCACAGTCCACACACACAAAACGACCCTGGACCTCACTGCACACAAAACCAACACACATGCATCAATACCCTAAGGCAGGATAACCCAGTCTAAGAGGAGAGCCTTGGCAAGAACATCAAGAGGAAGGACAAAAGAACTAACGGATAAACCAATTATCACTCTTCCTGAGGCCTCAGACTTCAAGGTGGAATCCCTGTCCTCTACAGGAGATCAGTCCTGAATCCCTTCCTCAAGACTCCTGTTGTAGTTTGACCGTCTCTAGTCTGTCTCCAGTTTCACCAAATAGGCTGGAAGTCTCCTCTCTGAAGTCTTTGGGCAAGTGTCAGCATGCCACCTCTCCCAAGTTACAGCTGCCCCAAGGCGAATTTTTTATTCATTCATTCATTCATTCATTCTATCTGTCTGCCCGCCCCACGGCTGGCTCATTTGTTTATCTATTTATCCACCCATCCATCCACCCATCCATCCACCCATCCATCCACCCACCCATCCACCCACCCACCCACCCACCCATCCATCCATCCATCCATCCATCCATCCATCCATCCATCCATCCATCCATCCATCCATCCATCCATCCATTTTACTGTTTCTTGCTGAGACAGGGTTTCTCTGTAGCTTTGGAGTCTGGCCTGGAACTCACTCTGTAGACCAGGCTGGCCTTGAACTCAGAGATCTACCTGTGTCTGCCTCCCTAGTGCTGGGACTAAAGGCGTGCACTGCCCAGCCCCTCCAAGGCTTTTTTACATGTCACTTTCAATAGTGCTCAATTTTAGTTTGAGGCCAGCCTGGTCTACATAGTGAGATCTCACCTAAAAACACGAAGGTTCTTCAGTTTCCCTGAAGTTGTTTGCTGCCATTTCTCTCTGTAAACACAGGAAGTGCAGTTGTGCCACTATGCCTGGGAAGGGCATCCATCCAGAACATCTTTCTGGCATCCAAGACCTTGTGACCCTGTGGGACCTTATAGGGGAGTCTCTGATCAGATTCCCCAAGGCTGACAATGTGAAATTGTTACACCCTACTCTTATGAGATATGTTCTTCTACAGCTTAGCCTGGACTTGAACTTAAAATCCTTCTGTTTCAGTGTCCTAGGAGTGTAAGAAATAATCTATAGGCAGGCACTACCATACCTGGCTCTATTCCCTTTCAAGACCTCAGCTCAGGAGACATTTCAGACTCTACATGTCTCAGGAAAAGCAGCCAGCTGCCAGGACTACCATCTCCTCGGCGCTCGTCTGGAGACCAGAGGACAACTTTTGGGAGTTGGTTCTCTCTTCTACCACATGGTTCCCAGGGGACCAAACTCGGTGCCTCAGGCTTGGTGGCAAGTGCCTTTACCCACTGAGCCATCTTGCTGGTCCTCATAAATTAGTTTTAACCTTTTGTCTAGCATTTAAGATTATTTTCAGGTCTTTGGATAGCCATCCCACTTTAACCAGAAGCCAGAAACCTTCCAATTACCATTTCAGGATGAATCCCTTGGGTGATGAAATCACTGTCACAGGGTAGAACATGCTGTTTTCACTCTAAACAGCAGAATGCCATCGCTCTATATGCCTATCACTTGTTTAGACAGTAACTATTTTCTGCAGTCCCCTCAGTCTGCAGTTCTATTGTGTAAGATTGCTACAGGGCTGGGGGTAGGTCAGTGGCAGAGCCTGGCATGCCTTCCGCAGCACTGTAATAAAAAGATTAAGAAGTCAGTAAAGTCACTACCTAGATAATTGACAGTGAGTTCTTTACACACACACACACACACACACACACACACACACACACACACACACACACACTCATTAATTTTGTGTAAGAATGTGGGCATGCACATGCCACGGCATGTATGTGAAGGTCAGGGACCACTACTGAGAGTTGGTTCTCTCCTTCTCCCATGCTGATCCCAGGGGATCAAATGGAGGTTGTCAAGCTTGGCAGGAAGCACCTTTACCTGCTGAGCCATCTTGCTGGCTCTCCAGCACTAAGTTTGATCACTATTGCTTTATTTTCTGTTTACACTATAGACAGTGAGGCTGGGGACTTTATTTCTTCTTTGAGTTTATTTTATATGGGGAGAAGGGGACCCTTCACTTATTGGTTCAGAAGTGCTCGTTCATGTAGCTTGCAGCTGTTTTCTCAATCTCTTAACACATAAAAACCACTTGTTTGAAAGAATCTTACGTACTTCAGGCTGGCTCCTGAAATCTAGATCCTAAATCTGCTGCCTGTCTCCCAAGTGCTGGGATGATAGATAGTCACTCGAGTGAGCCACAGTGTCAGGCCCCAAAGCACCTCTGTGTGTTGTATGGTGCATGCATGCCTGAAACAGGATGCATACATCTGTGTGTGCCCACTCAGTGGCCAGAGCAGGAGGCTGGGTGTCCTCTTCACTGGTCTTATCCTTATCGCCTTGAGACAAGGTCTCTCACTGAACTGGAAACGTGCTGGCTGACTGGTTCTCAGGATCCACTTGTCTCTGCTCCCTAATACTGGGTTTACAGGCATTCATGGCCATGCCTGGCTTTCCTGAAGGTACTGGGGACTTGAATTCTGGTCTTCATGTTTACAGAGCGAACACTTGTATCTATTGAGCCATCTCTCCAGCCCCTCAAAGGACGTTTTTATATGTTGTACTTTCCCCTAATTCAGCACTTGGCAGTTTTCTTCATGCTAACATACACCATATAAAAGTTAAGATTCTATCTCCATCTACCCCATTACTCTTCTCTTTGAGATTTCTGGCCTCACTGTATAGAATATGTCATGATTAATTCTACTCTACATCTACACTGTGTCTCAAACCGACAAGCCCTTCAGAGGTAAAGCCTCTGGCAGCATATTCCAGAAGAATCTGTGGTAAAGTATGCTTTCCATAGTGGTGGGTTCCTAGAAGTTTCCACACTTGTGTTGCATGTGGCCAGTGAAATGCAAGGAACAGTGTGCACTAGAGCAGGAGCAGCTCGAGGCACAGAAGAGCTCACAACCCAGCGTTCTGGAGCCTTGTCCTCAGGAAGAGCCACCTAAGAGCACACAGTTGCAAGTCCTACCCCTCCAGTGTAGGCTGGGGACTCAAATGAGCTGAAGCCACCAGAGCTGCTAGTTCCCATGCTCTGGGACAGAACATTTGCTGGCTTTGTCCCACCAGGACTGGGATGGTCTCCAGATGCAGGATTTAGTGAATTTTTTAAGTCGCAATGGGAACAGTACATTTTGAAAGCCGAGCTTCTGAGCTGGGTATGGTGATGCACCTGTAATCGTCCACTCAGGAAAGGCTACCACAGGTGAGCTAGGGATCTTCTCTAGCCGTCATCTCTTCTCACCCAGGTGACCCTTGCTTTTATTTTGAGTGAAGCTACCAAAACAGTCCTATTAAAATACAACTGCTATCCCACTCCTCTGCTAAGGTCAAGTCTTTCCAGGGCCTGTTGTGTACTTCACAATGGTTGCCTGCCTGGACTTGACACTTTTCACTACACCACCCAAGGTTCTATCTTACCTGCTTCCCTGCTGCACTCTGACACCCCTCCCCATGGCCTCTGCTACCCCTTGACCTTTCTGGTAAGCTGCTCCAGTTAGGGCTAGAGGTTAGAGGCTGATGGGGCACCATGGCTCCACTGCCATCATATCCCTGACCTGGAGCAGTCAGTGGGCAGAGACAGAGGCTGGGCAAACATGCTCAATGACCTAAAGAGTAAGAACAAGCACTTAGTCCCACAGCTGCTCCAACCAGAGTAAGAGTCTGTTTACTGTCTCTTCCACAGATGACATAGTCAGCTTCCCTAGGAGCAGGGCTCTTGGCTGCTACAATTTTCCAGCTCTCATAAGAACACCGGATCCACAGTGGCTCCTCTGCAAGCATTTGCAGAATGAGAGGATTCAAGAGATGAACAAGACTTCAAGTACACCTGTCTTGACCTCTATCAGCCTATGAAACACTGCACAGACTACATTAGACATGACAGTAAAATGACTCAGCACAGCCCAACTGTGACCTATGTAGTGTGGGCTCCACAGGTCACACTGATTCCCAGGCCTCAGATTAGACAGGAAAGGCCCCACAGGAACTCTGGCTGCTGTTGCCAGGCACCTCCTCCACTGCAGCCTGCCCTTTCTCCTCGGTGACAATTTGCCAGCTGAGAAACTGTGTTTGGCCAATCGCCTTTCCAGTAGGTCCAGGCCATGTGACTTTCAAGGGTTGCTGTTGGACAGAGCTTCTGGGAAGCTACCATAAGAGCACAGGGTGGATGCAGTCCTTGTCTCCTGTCTGTCTAGAGTGCAGAGTCACGGTTATGCCTGAAAGCCAAGCTTGAGTCTCACCCCTGTTCCGGGACAGCAATCAGCCTGAATGCAACATCACAGGCCCCAGGAAGACTCAGTCGTACTGGAAGCAGGGCTATGTGGATTCTACACAGCAACATTCTCTGAAATGTTTGACTGCTTCAACACACAAGAAACACTAAGGCCCTAGGCTATGTTCACCAGCTCTCCAGGCTTCTCTCCTCTAGTTCACAGCCTCAACTATACATAGTATATCTTAAAGGAAATCAAGTCTGTGGGCTATCTCCACAGCTGAGGAAAAAGCAAGACCCCACCTGCAGGGTAATGGTGACCACTGGATTGTCAAAACACCAGACTAACAGAGCCCACAGGGAGCTTGTCATTTGCCATGGAAATGCTGCTGCTTTACAAGTTTTCCATGAGGGCCGAACTGTGAGTCACCACCAGGTCAATCACAGCTCTTTCCAATGCACACACAGCAGTGAGCAGGGAAGACACTTTGTTCCTGTGGCCTCAAAACCATTACAGAAGGAGCCACAAATTTCTTTTTCTTCCTTAGACTGGCTGTTATGAACCCTTGCTGTTCTCCTAGAGGACCTGGGTTTGGCTCCTACACCCACAACAGGCAGTTCACAACTGTCTGTAACTTCCAGTTCCAGGAAATCCAATATGGCCTGTGAGGACACCTGTATAACATATGGTGCATTATTCACATACTCAGGTCATAAAAATAATAAACCTTTAAAAATTTGGAGAAAAGCACTTTTGTCTATACACATATTTATTTGTTTGTTTGTTTATTTGTCTATTTATTTATTTATTTTGTGTATGATGTGTTTGTACACAGTGTGAGTATGAGCACCTGTGTGCCATGATGTATGTCTGGTCTCACCTTCTAACTTGTTTTGAGACAACTGAGACATCTCTTGTTCAGTGATGTGTACTCCAGGTCAGCCAGCCCCTGGGTTTTGGGGATCCTTCTGTCTGTCTCCCATCTTACTGGAGTGCTGGGATTCCTGAGGTGTACTACCATGCCTGCTTTATGTGGCTTCTGGGGACTCGAACTCAGGTTCTCTCTTACACTTGCTTGGCAAATGCTTTATCCGCCAGCCCTCCCTAGCCCTGGAGAAAAACATTTTGAGAGTCAATTAAAATAGTATGGAGCTGCTTGGTGTGGTGTTATGCCTGTAATCCCAGCTTGGGGAGTGGCTGGAGTAGAAATACTACCAGTCAGAGGCAGCCTGGAGGGAGGAAGAGGTACACAGGGAGGGACAAGCCAGCTGGCACGCTCAGGTCATTCAGCTGGGGATCCTATGACTTTTGAGAGCAGGCTGCCATTAGTGCTTAGCACTGCTCGCCATGCTGTGGCTCTGCTGTCAATTTCACACTGTTGAGTCTTAAGGCGTGTATTCACTCACGACCACACTTAGCCACATCTGAAATTCAGCTGACAGCCAGGTGAGGTACTGCAGGCATGTCATCCCACTACTCAGGAAGAGGACCATGAGCTCGGTGCGGGCGACTTAGCAAGGCAGTCTCAAAATAGAAGACACTTTGGAAGCTAGGGCTGTGGTTCAAGGGCAGAGTGCTTAGAGTGCTTGCCTAACATATGCAAAGCCCTGGAGTTCCAGCCCTAGCATTGAAAACAGACAAACAGACACACAGACACACAGACACAGACACACACGTGGTTGACAGCAGCTGACCCCCTGTGAATGGAGTTCCTTACTCGCATATTCCAACCAACAGTGCAGACCTTCCCAGAATGCATGAACCTGGCCACTCTGAAATAAGAACTGACAGGAGTGAGATGGTAAAGAACAAGGAAGCTGCTGCTTGGCTGACACAGCTCTCAGGACAGCAGAGAGGGAAAGAGCCCCAAACACAAATGGCCCGAACGTGGCCTAGAGAAGGCTTCGGACACCAAGAGCTTCAGGGGAGAGCCAGGCACAGAGCACAGCGCTCTGCAAATCACTGTCCGACAACAAGGTCAGCTCAGCACCACTGGTCAGCTGCTTTACTCAAAGCAAACTACAGAAAGTACAAAGTCTAGGGATGAAACACCATGTACCTGCCACACTGGCCTGGAGTTCACTTTGTCTTTGAAATCACACACGTAACCTGAAGCTGCAGCTAAAGTGGACGATGAAAAGATGATGACAGAGACATGACTGCTGTCCCCTCACCAGGGGCAGTGTCACCCTGGCTCTAAGTCATGTTATTTCTGGACTGGAAGCTGCAGGAACAAACATATTTTTGGTCTACCTGCTGCATCTCTAGCACCCGGTTCAGTCCCAGCACCGGACTCAGGTATCCAGCACACATGGATATGCATTCAATATTGAATGAGTACATGAATACAGGGAAATAAAAATAAGCCAACAGAAACTTAAAGCCCGAATTTCTCACTGACTACCAAGAAGATGTGGCCTTGGCCACCCTACCACCTTTCTGAGCTTATGTCCGTGTCTGAAACAACACAAGGCTGACTTCCTAGGCCAGGGATAGCCCAGCTCTAAGACGCTATACCCTGTGGGGCAAGGCAGGCAACATCTGACCAGAGAACTCCACATGAACTTCCTAGATGGAGATCTTATCAAGTAGTCGTTGGAAATAAACTCTGGATGTTGGCACCTCCTTTCCTGGCAAGCCCTCCACAAATTTGAGTCATTAATTTCCATTTCAACTTCAGGCCTGAACCCCCTTCCCTGGCACAGTACTTGATGGGGAAAGGGCCAACACGCAGTTACACACCGAAGAGTAACTTCTACTCAATTCCCAGTCCTTGTTTATATCCCCACCCCTGTGAAAAAGTTTTTCCTAAGGCAACAGCATCATCTATTTGTCATTCTTTCTCCTTAGCTGTTCAAGTTAACTTGAGGAAGTATGTGCAAATGCAAGAGCTAGTGAGAGCATCATCTTTACCTGGCTTGGTGTGTGTACCTGTAGAGCCCCAGTACCCTGGAGGCTGAGGCAGGAGGATTTGTGAGTTTTCTGGTTGGACAGTGAAACTTTGCCTCAAAGGGGAGAAAAATGCTATTGTTATGCTCTCTAGATGGATTTTAAAATTAGTGTGTAAAGGTGACGGCATGGCCGGAAGATGGCTCACTGGATGAAGTACTTGCCACACTAATGTGAGGACCTGAGTTCTGGTTTCAGAACCTATGTAAATGCTGCACAGGTGTAGTGACCCAGTGGCAATCCTCTCAAAGGTAGAGACAGGGGACCCTAGGAATAAGCTAGCTAGCTAGGTTATCGGACCAGTGAGCTCTGGGTTCAAATGAGAGGCCCTGCCTCAATAAATAAGATGGACAACAATCAAGGAAGACGAAGATGCCAAGTTCTGGCCTCCACATGTGTATACACACATATACGCATGCGTGTGCAAGCACACACACAAAAAACACACAGGATGAATAAAAAGAGGACACATGCACAGTCTCAGTGTCCCCCAGGATATGTCTGAGGACGGAATACAGAGAGATAGTATTTTGTAGTAGCAGTAATGTTCCAGAAGAGAAAGGCCACCAGACAGGGCTGAAACCAAATAACTGAACAAACTGGTGTCACTTGCCTCCTGACATGGTGTCTGAGCACAATGCCACTTCTGTGGCTTTCCTGCCAAAAAATGTATTCTTCTTCTTTTAAAAAGATTAACTTTAAAGCCTGGCGGTGGTGGCGCACACCTTTAATCCCAGCACTCGGGAGGCAGAGGCAAGAGGATCTCTGTGAGTTCAAGGCCAGCCTGGGCTACAGAGTGAGTTCCAGGACAGTCAGGACTACACAGAGAAACCCTGTCTCAAAAAGATTCACTTTATTTACTTACATGTGTGTGAATGTATCTGTGAACACATGCACAAATATATGCTGATATGTATGCCTATGTATGCACAGAGGCCAGAAGAGGGCAGCAGAACCCTCAGAGGTAGGTACAGGTGTTTGCAGGATGCTGAGATCTGAACTCCAGTTCTCACAATTACTCAGCAAAGACTCTTAACTGTTGAGCTACCTCTCCTGTCACCCACCTCACCCTCTTTTTATTTTATTTATTTATTTATTTATTTATTTATTTATTTATTTATTTATTTATTTATTTATTTATTTATTTATTTTTGAGACAGGGTTTCTCTGTGTAGCTTTCCGCCTTTCCTGGAACTCACTCTGTAGTCCAGGCTAGCCTGGAACTCACAGAGATTCGCCTGCCTCTGCCTCCCAAGTGCTGGGATAAAAGGTGTGCGCCACCACTGCCCGGCTGACCCTCTTTTTAAAAATCCAGGCTGCCCTTAAACTCACAATCCTCTTGCCTGAGTCTCCCCAGTGTTGGGGAATATTATTTTAAGGTGTGTTACTTTTGCTTATGTTGCATTTGTTTAACTTTGTGAAACTGTGTTACTGTGCCTGTCTAAAACATCTGGTGGTCTAATAAAGAGCTGAGCGGCCAATAGTGAGGCAGGAGAGAGAAATAGGCAGGGCTGGCTGGCAGGCAGAGAATATATAGAAGGAGAAATCTGGGTAAGAGAGGATCTAGGAGCCAGAGAAGGAGGAGGACTCCAGGGGCCAGCCACCCAGCTACACAGCCAGCCACGGAGTAAGAGTAAGATTTACAGAAGTAAGAGAACGGGAAAAGCCCAGAGGCAAAAGATAGATGGGATAAGTTAAGCTAAGGAAAGCCAGCTAGAAACTAAGCCAAGCTAAGGCCAGGTATTCATAAGTAAGACTAAGTCTCTGTATGTGATTTATTTGGGATCTGGGTGGAGGGCCCACCCAAAAAGAACAAAAACAACCAACACCACCCCAGTGCTGCGATGACAGGACTGTGCTACCAGGCCCACCCTTCATCACCTCATTCTAGTGATGAGGAGACACTGGACACACAGGGACATTCTACAAAGTAATTGGCCAGTGGTCTTCAGGTGTCACAACAGACAGGGAAGATGGAAGAGACCAAGGGGACAGAAAGCGCCACACAATGTGCATCCAGAGCTGGCTTTGGCACTGACATGAAGGTGTTGGTTTTGACCACTGTGCCTTGGCTGTGGGAATCGTTACCAGAGGGACTGAACTGAAAGGAATGTGTGAATGGACTGTTAGCAGAACCTGTCAGGTGAAGGAGAAAGCACAGCTCAATGAGAAAGAGATGGCCAAAGACACAAGCAGATATCTAACACACATGAACTCAAGGCAACTTCAATTAAACCCTAAGGAGATGGGCTAAACCTGGGTCTGACAACAGTAAACACCAGCCTGTGTGGGGACAATGGGATCCCTCTCTACCGCCAGAAGCAGCACACCAGTGCAACTGCTACTCTGGAAAGAGTCTGACATCAGTCACTGTGTCTATCTGGAGATAAATATGCCTCGTGACCCAGTGATTATATCCTAAGATTGACATCCTAGAGCCACCCTTGAGCACGTACACCTGGAGACAGATAAGGAAGGTCACAGCAGTCTCTGTGAGACAAAAAACAGAAAGACACCTATGAGAAGCCTTTGAGTTTGCATAATGGAACAGTAGACAGCAGTGAAAAGAAACCATGGAGAGTAATATGAATGGAAAAAAAGCAAGTTACAAAAGAAAATATGCCCTATGAAACCCCTGATACAAAGTTTGAAAACTGTTGAAAGCTCAAGACCATCATGTTTAAAAATAAGAAACTATTACAGCAACATCACGAAAGAAGGCTAGGGACAAAGGAGATAGAATAAGATCTTGTGTACCTGGGGCAAAGACACAAGAAGGATGTTGAGGTCCTGACACACTGTGACCATAGCAGTCAGTCACACATCTCCTGGTTTCTGGACAGAATACCACTTCTCTTTGAAAACTGACAGTTTTGCAGGATTGGCAGAAGAAAACCCCAAAGCAAACAGGCAAAATACCCTGCATTTTCTGGCTGCAGGCTATGTCCTTAGCAGCCGAAATGGCTACAATGATTAGCCTTTCCGAGACTTATAGATCCTTCAGTGGAGAGAACAAACCTGCAGAGACCTACTTGAAGAGGTCACACAGCTACAAAGGGCATCAGAGAACACCCGAGACCTGGGGCTGCTGCCACCTCCTTGGAGGGAAAGCTGCTTTAAGGGTACTGCTTTCCTATGTGGGCAAGGTAGCTTGAACGCCAGTCTGGACTATGGTAAGAATCCTTTGCTCTTTGTGCCAAGAGAAGTGTGCTCTCCCTGGAACCACTGAGATGGTCAGGCCTCTGCTATGTGTTTTATTTAATATTAGGGTTTGTAGCAAGTTCTAGCTCACTCCTGTTAATACATTTCCCCTATTTGATGGTCTCTCTACAAAACCTAGGCTGTCCTTGAGCTCGAAATCTTCTTGCCCCAGAATCCTGAGTGAGTATGGGGATGACAGGGCTGGGTTTGAAAGGAAATTCTAGGGGGCAGAATTGTCACATAGAGGCTGAAGGCTCCCTCACCAGCTGGAATTCACTCCTGCGGCTGAAGGCTTCCCTGATCCCGGAGTCCCTCCAGAGTGCGCTCAGGGCTGGCACGTAGAGCTGGAAGGTGGCAGGCTCCACAGGCAGCCCTGCCTTGTTCTCGAAGGCCATCAGAAACATCCCGTGCTTCTCGTTCTCAGAGTGCTGCCAGGGAATGCCAAGCTTGTCACGCGCGTCCACAAGCACCCTCGAGCCCTGGAAGGAGGTGAGAAGGGAAAGGAAGTTTACTTGTGTGCTCTGAGCCCACTGTGGAGATCTTTAGCACTGGCTCCTCATTTGTCTGGATATGATGTCTCGATTCCCAGGACCACATCTAGTCATCTGGGAAGAAAGCCTCAACTGGGGAACTGCCTGATCAAAGTGGTCTGTGGGGGACTGTCTTGACTATTAATCAATGCAGGAGGGTCCAGCCCACTGTGGGCAGCACCACCCTGGGCAGGTGGTCCTGGGCTGTATGAGAAAGCTAGCTGAATAAGCCAGAGAGGGAACCAGCAAGCCATGTTCCTTCATAGTTTCTGCTTCAAGTTTCTGCCCTGACTTGCTCGATGATGAACTGTGACCCTGTGTAGGATGAAATAAACCCTTTCTTCCCCAGATTGCTTTTGGTCAGTGTTTTACCATAGTAGTGGAGAGGAAACTAGACCAGCAGCCTATATCTCCGGCTGGAGGTTCGTGTGCACTATCTCCTTTCCTTCTGGGAAGACACTGGGATAGGGCTGCTGCACAGGGAGTGCACATTTAGCGACACTGTCCTAGGACTGTCAACTCCTACTAAGATACAACTGCTTGTCCCAACTCAAAACAGGCAGGAAGTTGTGCATACAAGGCAGTGAGCAACCCTGAGACAAGAAAAGACTGAGCTGACATGAGCTGAGCTGGCCCCTGGCAAGAGCTGAAGCCCCAGATGTACTGCTCCACTGCTGCCGGCAGAAACTGCTTTTGCTTGTTTCCTCAGTGTTAAAAATACAGCAAGTGCTTCTCTGCCCTTTCCTCCCCTTGCAGACAGGGTCAAGGGGATGGAGAAGGAACCTAAATAAAACAGTGCTAGGGGATGCCTGGCCTGGAAAAACTCCCATTGCAGTGGAGGCTCCTGGACACCCTCTCAGATCACTGCTTCAAGATTGGCCAGGCAGACCCTGTGAGGTCTGCAGTGAGCGCCTGAAGGTACTCAGTTCTCTCTGAATAGTTAGTACTGTGTAGAGGAGTGCAGATATCAAGAAGGCAACGGTAGGAAAGACCTCCCAGTTCAGGGCGGTCTGTCTGCATTGCTGCCTGCCAGTCTATGTATCACCAGCTCCACGACTTCCCATGTGGTATTTTATCCTTTTTTATTGTTTTATGTGTGTGGTGTATGTGCGTGTGCATGTGGGTGCACACGGCTGTGCTCACATGTGGGGGCCAGACGGGGATATCTGGCATCCTGCTCTGTTGCTCTCCACCTTATTCCTTTATTGAAATAAACCTGGAGGAAGGCTGGCAGTCAGTAAGCCCCAGAATCCTCCTGTCTCCATCCTAACAGGTCCACATGATCAGGCCCAGTTTTTATGTAGGAGCAGGGGATTCGAACTTAGATCTTCACACAAGCACCACAAGAGCTCTTACCCACCAAGCCAACTCCCCACACTCCCCACATCTACCCCTTTATCTATCTATCTATCTATCTATCTATCTATCTATCTATCTATCTATCTATCTATCTACCTACCTAATCTATCTATCTATCTATCTATCTATCTATCTATCTATCTATCTATCTATCTATCTATCTATCTATCTATGAGGCAAGGACTCATGCAGCACAGGCTGGCTTTGAACCGTGTAGCCAAAGCTAGCCTTGAACTCTTGATCCTCCTACCTCCATATCCCGAGTGCTGGGATGATAGGTGTGCACTACCCCATCCCACATACTCACCCTTTAAAAAAAATGACAACCTTATTGTGATATAATATATATCCTGCCTAATTTGCCCATGAAAAGTACATGG
This sequence comes from Peromyscus californicus insignis, assembly GCF_007827085.1. NCBI lineage: Eukaryota > Metazoa > Chordata > Mammalia > Rodentia > Cricetidae > Peromyscus > Peromyscus californicus. The sequence goes on along the minus strand of NW_026294540.1, from coordinate 32,907,754 downwards.
CTCCATGGTTTTAGTTGTCCCTTATCCTAAAATACATCCCCCTAATCAAAGGCAGCCTTTGATAGTTCAACTGCAGCCTTCCACTCTTGCCTCAATCCACTGAGGCACTGTAGTGACACGTCAGTCTTCCCTGCAGTCTAATTGACAGGAATACCTGGCAGAGGTGTTGCCCCCTTGGAGTCGGGGTGACCACACTCACATCATTCACTCAACAATGGGAGAAAACATTTGCCAAACACACAGCTGACAATGGAGTTGTGCTTAGAATTAATTTATAAAGAACACTCAAACCTGTGGTGGTGAGATAGCTCAGCTGGTAAAGATACTTATTGCCAAACCTGACAACCTGAGTTCAATCCTCTAGACCCATACGATGCAAAGAATCAACTCCCTCAAGTTGTCTTTTAACCCTCACACATGTACATCACACACACACACACACACACACACACACACACACACACACACACAGTGAGAGAGAGAGAGAGAGAGAGAGAGAGAGAGAGAGAGAGAGAGAGAGAGCACTCAAACTCAAGTCTCTAGCCTAGTTAGCAAATGGGTGAAGGGCATCAAGGGATTCCAGCAGAGAGCAGGCATAGCCAGGGAATCAACAGGGGAGGGGAGGGAGGCCCACATCCACATGCCCACGATAGTCACAGACTGGGAAAGCAGAGGAAGGCCTTGGCTGAGGACACACCCATTTACACACAGGGAAGATCCAGTATTGGGGGAGGGGGAGGGTACTGGGAGATTCAGAAGCATTTCAGAAAACTAAATGTATTACACAGCCCAGGGACCTTCCTCTCTAGCATTCATCCCAGAGAAACCAAAACCTGTTCACAAAAACCTTCACAAGAATGTGCACATGATATGGATGGTGGAATGTTCACACTATGGAACACTAACTACTCAGTAATAAAAAGGAATGGGCAGTGACAGGGTGTGGCTCAGGAGTTGAGTGTTTGCTTAGCATGCAGAAGGCCTGTGTTCCATCCTTGGTACTGCAGGCAAAAAGGTGATGGGTTCAGCTCTGGAACCAACGGCCAGAGCAACCTGGAAGGATTTCATGTACGTTACTCCAACTGAAGAGTGCCAGCCTGAAAAGATCACGTTACACAACAGTTTATATGCTATTCTCTTCCCCCTCTTCAACCCCCTGTATGATGTTCTTGAAATGATAATGTAAAGATGGACAGCATACGGTGCTTGTGGAGGTTGGTGATGGGAGGAGATGATGATACCGACAAGGGACAGCGCAGGACCTTTGTGATCCTGACTGTGACGGTTATGCACACCGTACCCATGTCCATTTCCTGCTTCTGCTATTGTACTATAATTATGTGTGTCACAACAGTGGAGAATGCTGGCTGACACTGCTCAGACTAGCTTGGCAACCTCCTGCAAACCTATCATTATTTCAGATAAAAAGGCTTCAGAAAGTTCACTAGCAACCAGAGCAGTTTATGTTCCAATGATGGAGTGGGGGACGGGCACTAGAAAAGTCAAAGGAAGGAGCAGGAAAAGGCAAGGCTCCTGTGGTTCAGAGCTGGGTCTTCAGCAGATATTGAGTGTGACCACGGGGACTCACTTGGGGCCAGTGTCTGACCAAGCCCTCCATTCTCCTGCCTCACTGCCGTTGGCTGACTGCTGCCTTTGGGGCCTTCCCACTTCCTGCTTTCTCATACCACACTGTCTTGTCTCTGCCTTCCCCAAAAGACAAAATTGTAAAGGTTGTGAATGAAAAAGAGATCATTCCTACTCTGTACATTATGTACAATAAAACTTAACCGAAGTATGCACAGAGTCCCATTTGTTGAAACCAGAAGGAGGACCCTGTCCTGCTAGACAGTGGCAGCCTGAGCCTGGCAAAGATAGCTGGGACAGGATTTCAGCTTCCGCATGGGCTGGACGAGGCAGCCCTACTGTGCTACTCTGTGGTATCTGGCCTTGTTGTTTTGTTTTCTGAGACAGGGTCTTGTGACATAGCCCAAGATGGACTTGAACTCTCAGAGATCCTCTTGCCTCTACCTCCGGTGTCTGCTACAAGGTTATTTTTTCAGGTGTTATTTTCATATAATAAAGAATTTAGCTTCATAAGGAGTGTGACTTTACTCAATGAAATCTACAACCCAAGTCAGGTTGTAATGGCAGACACTTGTTAGCACTTGGGAGGCTGAGGCAAGAAGATCAAGTTCAAGGACAGCCTAGGCAACTTATGGGTTAAATCCTGTCTCAAGAAACAAATGCACAAACACAGAAGAGATGGATAATCCTCAAGAACAATCATTTTTATGTAGCAGAAGCAAAGTGTGCCCAAAGCAACTCACATCTCTACAGATCACTTACTAAGACTGTTGCTAGCACCAGGAGCCAGGCCTTCCTCAGTGCTGACAGGGACATAAGTGGGCTTAAAATGTGCTTCCAGAGGCCTATGAGATGGCCCAGCTGGTAAGAGTACTTGCCACCCAACCTGAAGACCTGAGTTGGATCCCTGGGATTCACAAGGTAGAAGAGAGAAGTGACTCCTGCAAGTTGTCCTGTGACTGCCATGTGTTTGCTGTGGTACAATATTTGAGTAAGTAGGAGTGCACACACACAATTAAAAAACAAAAAAAAGAACTGAGAGTACCAGTACCTTAGAAGCAAGATACTAGCTTGGGTGTGGTGGTATGAGTTTGTAATCCCAGAATTTGGAAGGCAGAAGCAGGAAGATCGAGTTAAGGCCAACCTGGGCTACAAAGCAAGATTCTAGCTTCTAAAAGCCCAATGGGGCGCATGGGTGTGGGGGTGGGGGCTGCACAGCATAACACTATGACAATGTCTCCTACCCTCTTTTAAAGTAAAAGACCAATTTCCTAAATGAGAAAGCAAAGAAAACCACCACACCTCTACACCTAACGAAGGAAGAAAGAAAGAAGGCAGAAGTCAACAGACTGGAGTTCCCAGGGACTGTTACTCACATTGAATCTGTTGACAACCGTACATTTCAGTCAGTTGTGAAAACATAAATAAGGTTGTAAGCAGTTTGATGACTTTATCCCAGAACAACGGAGCACTTTAAACCTTTCAAAGGGCATCTTTAAGACAACTTATAAATTTAGCCATTTAAATGTTCAGTTGAAAACAGGGCCCCTGTCTGCTGGAGATATGGATTTTGGGGTGTTTTGGCTTTACTCTCTTTAGATGAGGACCCAACCTTGAAAACCCTGGTCTCATTTCCAATAGATTCTAGGTTAGTCTCTGGTCACCCAGTCTCTTTAGAGCAGTGAATCCTGACTGAAGTCTTCCCAGAAAACACACTAAAGCCTTGTTAGACATCAGAGGCCAGCAAGGAGACTTGGTAATGATGGTGCACAGAGGACATGTTGGGTTTGGTTATGCTTTCACAGCGCATGTGCACTCAGAACACTGTTGGTTGAAAACCCACAAGGGCTGAGTGGCTAGCTGTTGGCCACCATCCAAATCAGCGAGAGGCTGCCAGAAATGTAAACAGGATGCATTTCTGTAAGTTGATGAATCCGGCAGGCAGAGACAGCGCCTCTCCGTTTCTCCCTGGAACCAGAACCAGGGATGTTCACATTTAAAGGCCAGAGAGACAGAAAGAAAAGTAAAGGCAGCCAGGGCACTCCCAGCCACCCATTTACAACGAGAAGGTGGATGGTACCCCTGGTGGCTCTGTCCGCTGCCTCTCTCTGGGACACACAAGCACATTATTCTGCTAGGAAAGCCACCCACTGAGTTCTACCAGCAGCCCGAGGCTAAGAACAGTGCCAGGCAATGGGAAAAGATCCAAGAGGCTAGGATGTGGCTCCTGCTCCCAGGGTGCGTTCAAAGATTTTCAGAGCAGGACAGAGCAGGGACATCAGATGGAGTCAAGAGATAATGCTACAAAGAAAGGTCAGAACAATGGAAGGATAGCCAGAAATGTCACTGATGGTGGGAGGCGTGGTTTACACACAGACATGGGGGAGCTGAGAAATCTGGAACTTCTTTGGTACGAAATGGGGACAAACAAAAGTTTTGGAAAAGGGACATGAGGCCTAGCTCCGCCTCCAGATCTATGGAGGGTGGGGTCTTGCAAGAAGAAAAAGAAGACAGGGCAGCCACAGAGAGTGGTCAACTGCTTCAAATGGGAGCCAAACAAAGAAAAGGGGCACACCACTAAAAGAACACAGAGCAAGCCAGGAAGCAGTGGGGTGATGTGTGGGTGAGGTCTTGGCAACTTAAATTCGTGGGTCAGTGGGAAATTCCAAGCAAAATTTTCAGAAAACAGATGGACCCCGAGGCCAAACTGCATTTTGTTGGGTGAGGTGGCACATGCCTGTGAACCTCACACTGGAGAGGTGGAGGCAGGAAGACCAGGCTACAGAACAAAGAGGATGCCAGACTGGAATATATGAGACCCTCAAAAACAACCACTAACCCCCTAAACAGACGTAAAAACCTCCTGGGTTTAGGATATGCAGAGAAATAGGGCATCACCATTGATCTTCAACTGCCTAGAAGAGGGTTTTCTGAAAATCAAAGAAAGGGAGAAAGAAAAGAGGATGTCACCACCCACCCAGGATTCCTCAGGTCTCCCAACGCGGTGCATGAAAAGCTGGGTGAAAGCTTAAGTTCCAGCATGTAGAGGCTTCCGAAAACCACCACCTGTGGCCACTCACAGCCAAGTCCCTCCTCGCCTGGTCTCCCAGGTGTCAGACCAGAAACCCTGCAATCTTCTAAACATTTCACCAAATGTTATAAAGACAAACACCAAGGGGAAAGGAGGCTTTCCTGTTAATGTGCTTAGCCCTGACAAGCAAGAGTAAACAAACACCCCAACCGCTCCAGTCCGATGTGCTCATTCCATGTTTTCTGAGTCAAGCCTGTGAAATAATCTCCATGGTATTTTAAAGGAAGGAAATAGCATGCAATAGTAAATATTGGAATAAATTGTTCACAAGAAGGTGCTTCATAGGATTTTTGTTCAAAGTAAAATAGCCATGTATAATCAGAAGCACAAAACCAGAGTGAATATATTCAAGTGTTCTCTCTCTCTCTGTCTCTCTCTCTCTCTCTCTCTCTCTCTAGCTCTCTCGCTCTTTCTGTTTGTCTGTCTGTCTCTCCAGGTTGAGTTGTGTAATACGTTCTTATGTCAAGCACCACGGGTGCTGGCCCTTGCTGGTGCACACTGTGTGAACCCAGTAGGTTTAGGGGTAGATTTTGGGAAGAATGATAGCAGGCTGTGAGGATGTATAGGCAGAAGGATCAGGGGTTCAGGGTTATCCTTGGCACAGTGAGTTTGAGGCTAGCCTAGGATATAGGAGACCTTGTCTCAAAAATAAACATACAATCAAACAATCCAGGATCACTTCCAGTTAATGAAGAATAGAAAAAAATCATTCAGGAATCCCCGATTGTACGTACTGGCACATAACTGACTATATTTCCTTGTGAGAAATTTCAGCTAGATGAATTATGAAATTTCTGGGTCAAAATTTATTCATAAGGAGTTAGAAAAATGGCCCAGTGGTTAGGAGTGCTTGCTGAGACTGCAGAGAACCACAGTTTGGTTTGGTTCTCCACACCCATAGGGGCTCAATACCACTTATAACTCTAGTTCCAGGGATCCAACTCCTTCTTCTGGCCTCTGCAGGGGCGCGCGCACACACAGAATATATGCATAGTATGGAAAGATGGCTCAGCCAGTAAAGGCACCTCTTGCCAAGCCTGACCACCTGAGTTCAACTGCGGACTGACCTCTACACGTGCAATAAATGTTTAAAAGTATTTAAAAAAAAAATGCCAGGTGGTGGTGCTGCATGCCTTTAATCCCAGCACTCCGGAGGCAGAGGCAGGCGGATCTCTGTGAGTTCGAGGCCGGCCTGGTCTACAGAGTGAGTTCCAGGAAAGGCGCAAAGCTACACAGAGAAACCCTGTCTCGAAAAACAAAACAAAACAAAACAAACAAACAAACAAACAAACAAATAAATAAATAAAATATATGCACATATATTTGGTGCTTTTGACAAGTAGTACTAAACTTGCAACAATTTATATATTGATACTTCTTTCACTGTCCTTTAATTTTCACAAATTGTTTTTAATCAATCTTTTTTACTGAAACTGTCCTTCATTAATACCTTTGTAGCTATCTTTGAACCACAGGTCAGAAAAAAAAAAAAAACACAGCAGAACTGAAAATGCAGCAAGCTCACTAACTCTACTCAAACAGTATTAAGTAGAAAACCCAGAAAAGTAACATATTTGGGTTCTACCCATCTGATAAACTTTCACATTCAAGCTTTACATCGGCACTATGTAGCCATTCCTACTTAATTGAAGTGATAGATAAAGTGCTAAGGTCTCTACTTAGTAATCAAAGTGTCTACTGTTCTGAGGGCCAGCCAATACTTCCAAGAGAACCATAATGACAAGGCATAAAGTGAAACTAAAAACACTCAGCCTGAGTTCAGGAGAGCCTTGAATTTGATGGGCAAGCTAACATTAATGACATTAATGTTATGTGAAACACTGACACATTAAAATAAAGTGTAAGGGAAAATGGCTTGCTCCCGGCTCCTGTTCCTCACCTCTAGAACTACCTAGCATGAGTGGGGAAGGTGGGTGAAGCACGGCCAGGCACTGTGAAGCCCCAAGTTCCAGGCCCAGCTCTGTGACAAACAATCTCATAAGACCCAACCAACTAGAAAAAAACTGACAGATGATAAAATGATCATCAGAGAAAATAAACTCAATGGTAACATAAACATCAGCAAAAACGTACTTTGGCATGTCAGTAAATTCAGGATCAGCACTAAGTGGCCTCTTGCTGCACTGTCACACTGAGCATTTCAAGTTAAGTGGCAGGTTTCAGACATAAACAGACTTGGGAGAGAGTGGTCACTTGGCTCCTAGGAAAAAACTCGGGGGAACATAACACCACTTTGGCCATGAGGAGCCACTGTACATAATTAGATGAACAAGACTGTTGGAGCCCACCTTCTACCCCAGCACTCCAGAGCCTGAAACAACAGAATCTCGAGTTCAAGGCCAGTTTAGGCAGACAGGGCCTCACACTACCCTCCCTCATACTTTGGTATTTTTATGGCTGTTTCCTTCATCTTAGGATTTGCCTAAGATGACTTGCACCTGTCTTCCATGGACTGGATGGTGCCAGTCTAGATAGCTGAGAACAAAAATCTTAAGCTGCACCCAATTAGCACTTATGAAAGGACAGAGTTGGTCCCTGCAATTCCAACATCTGTTTCAGGAATCTGCTGATACATTTTCTTTCTCCTCAGCTCCTCCTGCCATCTTTACCACAGTTTCCAATTTTCTACACACCTCAGTCCATGGAAGGCTCAGGCTGGGCTACATCTGAAAGTCTAGGTCCCTTCCATCAGTATGCATTTGTAAAAATCACTCCAGGGCTCTCTGGAGATTGCCAAAAACAGCTGCCAAGAGACCTGCTATTCCCCAAAGCCTGTGCTGAGCACAGGCCCAAGAGAGTTCCTAACACTCAAGTTAGGCCCCATGCAAGTTGGTATAAAGAGACTATATGTACTTAGAGAACTTAAGTGGTGACAGGTGGGAGTAACATGTCCCCATGTCCTGTATCCAGCTGCCAGCAAATGTTGTCCCTTTACTACCATTACAGTCTTAGCTGGATGGCTGCAGGTCTTCTGACTGGTGTCCTTGTATCTACAATTATCCCATCAGTCTACTCTCAAAACCAGCGGCCAGTTAGCTGATTAAACCAAGTCAGTTTAGATCACTCATTTGTTCAAATCCCTACAAGGGCCACCACTGGATTCACAGCAAAAGCTGAGGTCCTTAAAAACACCTTGGAGACCTGCATGGGCCAGCCTGACTTCTGACCCCACTTCTTCTACTTGTATCTCTGTGGCCTGGTCTACTCCAGCCTCAGAGGCCTCCTTGTCTCTGCCTAGGGGCCTTTGCACTGGTTGTCCCTGAAGGACAATGTGTGAGCCCATTGTCCATCTTTCACACCCTTTGTTTTTCTCTTTAGCTAACACACATTAGATCACTCATTTATCTTGCTTACTATCTCTCCACTATTCCCTCACTGGAATGTCAGCCCCAGGAGGGCAGGATTGTTTGCCATGTTTCCTTCCCTGTCTCTTGGCCTGACACACACAGCAGATGCCCCTGTGGGAGGAAGAATGAAAGGTTCCTAGGGTCATCACTTATAAAACAAGAGCAACCACCCTTCTGTCTCATAGGGTACAGGGAGGAATGCCCAAAGCTGTCATTCTTGAGACAGCATCATGTAGCTTAGGCTGGTGCTGGGATCCTGGGAGTGCACTACCACACTAAGGTTATTCTCCATTATTTATATTAATAGATGTGCATTACACCATTATTGGTCAACAGCAGACAAACAAAGTATCATTAACCAGTTTCCAGAGGGAGGTCCACCACATGAGCACTCCTCAATGAGGTTTAAAATGCATACTGGATCATCCTGTTTAAAAAAAAAAAAAAAAAAAAGGCTGTATAGTTATCTTTAAATTCTTTTTGTTGTTGCTGTTGTTTTTAACACACACCCTACTCCGAGACAGGGTTTCTCTATGTAACAGTCCTGACTGTCCTGAAACTTGCTTTGTAGATCAGGCTATCCTCCAACTCACAGAGATCCGCCTGTCTCTGCTTCCAAAGTGCTGGATTAAGGGCGAGTGCCACCACCGGGCTTAAATTCTTTTTAGTAAATATATCCTTTCCATGTGTCGATAACAAAAGAAAAGAGCCAACTGACAGAAGAGTTCAACCAAAAGGCCACCAGCTTGGCTTACTGACCTGAGTACAGAGCTGCAAAGGACTGGTGCCATTTCCCTCCTCTGTCTCACTCTTTCTCCAAGTACACAGTTGCTTTTCCGGCTAATAAACACCGACCCTTCTGTAAGGGCACTAAGGAACTGGAGCCCAGGCTACTGAGAAACATTCTGTTGCTTAGATGGGTCTTCCTGGGAGGGAGGGAAGGGCATCTCTGTGGAAGTATCAACTTCACGATGACTTTTCAGGGTTCCGAATGCCTTCTCTCTTTGAGCTACAATAAAATACAGCAGGCTGGGTGGTTTGGAGAGAGCAGAAATGTAGTTCTTAGTTCTGGGAGTGGGAATTTTAGACCAAGCACCAGCTGAGCCACTCAGCGGTCAGGGACACTCTGGCTCACAGATGAGGCCTTCTGTTTCCTCATAGGGTAGAGGGGTGGAAGTTCTCTGGAACCCCCCTTTAAGGCTACTGATCCCATTCAGGAGGACTTTGTGCTAGTGACCTGATCATTATCACCAAAGGCCTCATGTCTCTCAATACCACTACCTTAAGGTAGAATTTTAGTACATGGATCTGGGGGCCACCTTCAGACCATAGCACCACAGACAAATGAAATAATAACAGAAGTCGTAATACCACCACTACCAGCCATGGTTTGTCTTTTAGGGGAAACTTAGGCTTGTGGTGTCTGAAGTACATGTATGTGTGTAAGGCTGTGTGGGGGTACATTTACCTGTGCATGTGTGTGTGTGGAGACCAGAGGTCAACATCAGATGTCTTCCTCAATGGCTTCAGAGACCTTATTTTATTTACTTATTTATTTTTTTGAGACAGAGTCTCGCTATATGGCCCTAGCTGTCCTGGACTCCTAGACCAGGCTGACCTTGAATTTATAGAGTGCCTCTGCTTCTCAGGTACCTGGACTACAATTTAATTTTTAAAGATTTCTTTATTTTTATTTTATATGTGTAAGTTTTGTGTGTCCATGTATGTATGTGCACCATATGTGTGCATGAAGAAGATGTTGGATTCCTGATTGTGAGCTGCCATGTGGGCACTGGGAACTGAACCCAGGTCCTCTGCAAGAGCATCTAGCACTCTTAAGCACTTAACTACCTCTCCAGCCACTCCCCTTATTTTTGGAGACAGGGTTTCTCACTGAATCTGGCGCTCACAGTTTGGTCAGACTGGCTGCCAGCAAGCTCCCAGGTTGGCCTACCTCCTGTCCGAGCTGAGACTACGGATGCAGGACCCCGCACACAGCTTCGTGTGCACACTGGGTGTTTCTTCTTGCACAGCAAGCACTTTCCCCCCGTGCCATCTTCCCCAGATTCATAACTCAGCTTTTGATTGTGCTAACAGTAAGGCAGGGAGCTAGCCTGGCTCAGGTTTCAAGTGAATAAGGCAGGACACATCCTCATCCATCTCCATATACCTGCACACACACACATAACACACACACACACACACACACAGAGCACACGCATGTGCGAGAGAGGGGGAGTGATCTACCTGTAACTCAAGGTAAAGGAAGTAGTTATTTGGCTTTCCAGGGTCTTAATGACTACACACACACACACACACACACACACACACACACGTGTGTGTGTGTACAGTCATTAAGACCTTCCTACATTTGACGTGTAATCACTTTACCCATATTATGTGTGTATTTTCTAGCTCAAGAACAAAACAAAGTTTTAAAACTGTAAATATTTGTAGGCTTTGATAAGACAAAGGTAATGTTTGTATTTTCTAAGTCCAGAGCAGGCATGTGGTACAAACTTCCTCAAGTACAACTGGTCCAGGGAGGGAAGGGAGGTTTCCTGTCAGCAATGTTTGCTGACAGTCCTAATGTCACCAAGGAGTCCTGAGTGGACCTGGGGTCAGAGGGACATGTGGGAACTGGATGCTGCTATCTCTGGACTCAGGGGGTTGAAGCTGAAGACAAAGACAGGCATTCCCGGATGACACAGATACACTTGAGTCTATGAAGGAAAGACAGACAGAGATGAGGCAAGTTAAGTGTAAGATGGATCTGCTCCTAGTGGAGCAGGCTGTAGTGAGGAGATCTAGATCTCTGACTAGGTCTGCCTGTCAGCAAGCCTTCTGTGTCTACAAGCCAGGGACACAGACTATGACGGCTAAATGTAAGTGTCAACATGATGTGCCTCAGGTGACCAGATAAACCACTGTTCCTGGGTATTTCCAAGGACACTGGTTCGGAGGCTCAGTAAAGAACAGCCCTTCCCAGTACTGGTGAGCACCTCCCTGCTCCTAACAGCCTGGACAGAGAAAAGGCCCAGGAGGGAGGGACCTGCCCTTTCCCTGTCTTGCTGCTTCAGCCAGGACAACTTACTGGTCTTCTCTCAGACAGGGCCCCCACTGCCAGCTCCCTACGTTCCTAGGCTTTAGGACTCTGCCTGGATTTTACCCTGGCTTCCTCAGCTCTCCAAGCTGGCAGATCACTGAACTGCTCAGCCTCCATAATCATGGAGCCAACTCCTCTCATGAAATCTCCTTTCACATAGCTACATACCCTCACGGATGTTTCCCTGGAGAGCTCTGGCCAGGCAGAGATTAGGAGGCTCTGACTTGCTATTAGCAATGCTGCCTCTGGGAGCTGAACTCACTGAGCCTGTGCCTTTATCAGAAGAACTCCAACAGCAGCACTTTCAGTCTCCAGCTTGCTGTAGTTCCTGAGCACAAGCAACACTGATGTAGACTCCAGTAACTTAGTTAACTAGTTAACTCTAGTTAACGCTAGTAACTGGGTCAGGCTAGCATGGTGGTACATGCCTCTAACCAGCGCACACAAGGAGACTGAGGCAAGGAATCTGCAAGCTTGAGGTAAGCCTGGGCTACAGAGCAGTAGTAAGCTCTCAAAAGGGGGGTGGGGGCTGGTGGCTAGGGAGGTAGCAGAGTGGGCAAGCATGAGGACTTGAGTTCCCAGCTCTGTTGAACAGTTCCAGCACATGTGCTTTAAAAAGCTGGATGTGCTAGCACCACACTGGGGAGCCCAGCACTGGGGAGCTTGCTGGCTAGTCGGTCTAGTGGAGACAACGAGCTCTAGGTTCACTGAATCTCAAAGAGAAAGATGAAGAGTGTCTGAGGAAGACATCTATTGACCTTTGACCTCCACACAAGCACACACTGGTGAACACACCATATGTACACACACACCTCCAACAGTCTGGAGTAAAGACAATTACAGACATCAGAATAAACCACCTTTCAACTTCATCCAAGCCCATGAACAAACTCAAAGTCACACACTAAGACTTGGGGGCACTTCTCTGCACCCATGAACTCCCAAGAAGTTCTGCCACGGGAGCCTCAGGTGTGCTTCCTCCCCCAGCTCCTTGCTCTGCTTTCTGCCTGGCTGCTTGTCGTGGCACAGAATTTCCGAGGTGGGAGTTTACCAGGCTGTGTCTGACACCTGGCGTCACTCAAGTCTACAAACACCCCTTATCCTGCCCACCTTTTCCTCGTTGTATGGCACAGCATGGGAGTCTGTAGTGGCTTACTGGCCGGCCTTCCTGCTAGGCTGCACTATGCACAGGGCTTAAGACACATTCACATTTTATTTCTCGTGCCTAACAGCAGGCCCTTGCATGTGACAAGGACATTATTTCTGTTCTGTGGCAGCCCGCTGAACCTAATTCAGTTTGCCCAGAGGTGCTGTGTGCTTGGTCCTGTGGCAGCACCAAGGCCAGTTATGGCTGGGTCCCTGAGAAGCTGACCTGTAGAGGAAGAACATGGACAAGTCAACAGCAAGGCAAGGCAGGCCTGCAGCACCACACTACTGTTCTGTCTGTGGGAAGGGACTGTCAAAAAACAAGCTGCCAGAAGGCCACAGAGTAGCGCTGATGCTGACCTTAAGAGAGAGCCAGCCACGCAGGAAGCTGTGGCAGTTTCCCTGGCAGGAGGAATCTCCTGCGCATTTTTACAAAATTAAACAAGACTGGAGAGGCCTGGACTATGTGGAGAGAAGACACCACTGTGGTGGTGGACACTGGACTAATGCTGTGGCCTAGGCTTCACTGGGCCTTTTGGATTTTTCCTTGACTACTGTTTGGAAGTGAGTAAAATAATTTGGGAATAGAAGAAATTTAATGTCAAGGTTGTCACTTTATTAAATTTTTTTTAAGGGGCTAGAGAGACAGCTTAGTGGGTAAACTATATGCCATGCAAATATGAGGCGTGGAGTTTGGATCCCAAGAACTCCTACGAAAACTGGGAAGGCCCAGCTACTGCCTGTATTCTCAGCACTTGGGAGGCAAGTAACAGTGGATCCTAGGGCTAGCTGGCTAGCTAGACCAACCAGTTGGCAAGCTCTGTGTTCAGCAAGAGACCCTGCCTCAATAAAGTGGAGAGAAATTGAGAAGACCCAGTGTCGACTCAACTCTCCATACCCACACATGTGCCCACACCTACGTGTGTCCTCAACATTCATGTGCATGCATATCATACACACATACAAATGCAGATTTTTGTTAAGGAGGGCTGGTATAGTGCTTGCCTGCAAACTTAGGGCCTGAGTTCAATCCCTGGAGCCTACACTAAAAACAAAGTCCGGGAGTAGTGATGCACTTGCAATCTCAGTGCTGGAAATATTGACACAGGGAAAAATTGCTAGTCTGACTGGCCCAGTCAGTCCTGTCTCAAAACACAAAGTGGCCCGCACATGAGGAACATTAAAAGCTGCCCTTTGGTTTTTCCATTCGTGTGCACGCATGCATATGCATACATACATACACACACACACACACACACACACACACACACACACACACACACATCTTTGAGGGCTGCAGTATAATTAAGTGGTAAAGTGTTTGTCTCACATGCACAAAGCCCTGGGTTATATCTCTACCACCTAAAAGCAAATTCTTTGTAAGTTTGCCAAAGTAGACTTGGAGACTGCCTATTTGGGAGCTTGGCCTTCTGTCATACATTTATCCATGTGTGGACCACAAAGCCACTCTCAGATTTGGTCACCACTGGTCAAGATGCCAATAAAACTGAGGACACTGCTTGCCTTGCCCCTGCCACACAGCAGCAGGTCTAGGGGAGAGCCGGACTGTAAGAAGCTGTGTTTGCCTGCTTACTCTGAGGTCCTCAGAGACTACCTTCTCCAAGGCTGGGCCATGCTACGAAGCCTGTAATTCAGTCTGCATCCATGGGGAAGCCCAAACCTCAAAGCATTAGGAGCAGGCCGACATCAGACTGTCAGAACCAAAGGATAGAATTAAAGTCTCTCTCCACACTGCCCTTAGTCAAGAACTATGGGTTATACGGTAGGGAGGGGGTGAGCTATGACAAGAGTTCAGACCAGGACACTCTTGCATGACCATCTCTTAGGAGACAGGTGGGCAAAACCACTGATCGGGTGGTCGGAAACTGGATGGCAAATGAACTTGGTAAACTACTATCATAAAGAGGTGCATCTTATTGTTGTCACTATAGTGTGAGTCCCATCCACAACAGCAGTATGGAGTTTGCTTCTCTTGTGACACTGGCCTCTCCATACTGCTTTCTGGCTGCGATGTTCTGACAGCCATGAGCTGACCCAGGGCTCTGGTTTCTTTCTCTTCTCTATGTGACTGCCTATGTCAGTGGTCCTCAAAAGCAGGCTACATCTTCTCCCCAGTCTCAGAATCATCTGAGGAATTTGAACCTCTGGACTCCAGCCTGAACCCCAGACTTCTTGATTCAAGGTCTCTGGGGCTGAAGTCCAGGCTGAGCATTTCAGAGGGCCTGTCCTATGGCTCCTCAGCCTGTTGCCTGCCCAGCTAGGACAGGAAAATGGTGGATTTCACATTTCTTGGCATTCCAGATCCACAGGTGGATCCTTTTTCTGTATCTCTGGTGTTGTGATACCTGAGGCCTTGCTGATTGGTGAGACACAGCTCTTCCCAAGGACAAGATACACTCCCCTGTGAGAACCCATCCCATCTCATCAGCCAACACAGAGCACATTCTCAGAGACACCTCTTTGAAGTTTCCCCTGGCTGTCCCCTGTTTGATGCTGTATTTCTCTGCCCCAGTCACCCAGGGCCAGATGCTGGACCACCAGGGACCACTTTGTAGTCCCCAACATGATTTAAACTGCCTGATCCTAAACCTCCTGTCCCACCTTGCTTTGTTTCTTTTCACAGAAACCACAGTGCAGGCCAGGTATGGTGTGCCTGCTCTGGCTTCCCAAACTGGTGAGCACTAAGCCCTTTCCCCAGCACAGTGACATCTGTATCTACATGTCTCCCATTCCTGCTGGAGATAGATCCTGGCGCCCCTCCATCACCCTTTCCTTCTTTTTGCAGCACACATATTCAGTAAGATCCAATGATATATTTACTGTGCATTGTTCATTAATCTAAAATAAGCTATGTGGTTTTTCAGACCTCGGATACGTCCCCTGAGAAGCAGTGTTGACGGCATCTGGTGGAGCCAGCCTGGCCTGAAACCGCCCCTCAACCCACATCTAAGTACGTTCCAGCTCAGCTCTGGCCACAACACATTAGGGACACAGGCAAGGCCATACAGTGAGGCACTGTCGGGCACAGGGGAAATGGTAAACAACCTGAATGCACATCAGGAGGGGAACAAGATCACCACTGTGGCAAGCCATGTGCTGGTCAGAGTGAACAGCTCCACATACCAGTATGGCTCAGATACAAACGGAAGGGCCAACAATTTGATTTTTCAAACAATGTGTTCAAAGGTGGCACCATTTAGTTTCGTTTTTTCAAGACAGGGTTTCTCTGTGTGGCCCTAGTTGTCCTGGAACTCACTCTGTAGATCAGGCTGTCCTTAAACTCAGAGATGTGCCTGCCTCTGCCTCCTGAGTGCTGGGATTAAAGATGTTTGCCACCGGGCGGTGGTGGCGCACGCCTTTAATCCCAGCACTCGGGAGGCAGAGCCAGGCGGATCTCTGTGAGTTCGAGGCCAGCCTGGGCTACCAAGTGAGTCCCAGGAAAGGCGCAAAGCTACACAGAGAAACCCTGTCTCGAAAAACCAAAAAAAAAAAAAAAAAAAAAAATAGTATAAGAACATGAACTGAACAAACTGAGTTGTTGCTTTTGGGCCGAGGGCAGCAGCTGACAAATGGCACTGAGCTGTGTCCAGACACAAATGAGGTGTGCACAGACCCTTTCTACCCCAAGAGCAGCCATGAGAAAGGGACAGTCATACTCCATCCACAGGTGAGGAAACTGGCTCACAACTAAGAAAACAGGAAAGGCATTGAGGGCACCACACACATCGGCCCTCCTGAATGGACCCTGTGGCCCTGAGTGGCCACCCTACTCTCACTCTTCCTGAACCTTTACCCACCTCCTGCTCTTGGGCAATGTCCCACTCAGCATGCAGCACTAGAATTACAGGTTGCACCATTTATCTCTTCTACTCATGGCAATAGCTTCCCACCACTTATTTTTATCTGTGTGTATATCTATGTATAGCAAGTGTGCTCAACGTGTGTCTGTGTGGAGGCCAAGGGCTGACCTTAGGTGCTGTTACTCAGAAGTCATCTTTCTTGTTTCTGTTTTATTTTTGAGACAGGGTCCCTCACTGGGATTAGGCTAGGCTGGCTGTGACCAGCTAGCCCCGGGGATTTCCTGTCTCTGCCTCCCAGCATTGGGACTGCAGCCGGACAGCACCTCACTTGGATTTTTATGGGATGCTGGGGCCTGAACTCAGGTCCTCATGCTTGCATAAGCAAGCACTTTACTGACTGGGGTATCTCCCTAGTCTTCTCCATTTTAATTGTCTATGCAGTGGATGAAGCCCAGCACTTACCTCCTGTTTTTGGTTTCTTTGAGATAAAAAAGACTTGCTAGACAGCCCAGGCTGGCCTGAAAACTTTGCAGGCTAGGCTGGACTCAGCCTCCTGAGTGCTAGGATTATAGTAAATAGAGAATGTTTACCATATCCCTCTCTCTGCCCTCAGTCTGCTGTGCTTTGCTCATCATCATGGGCCTTGGCTGTCTACAGTACCCAGTATAAGCCCTCCTGAGTACCTGTTCCCTGACCCCTCTGTCTGGATAGTCTTTCTCAGACATCTGCTATTTTATTTCTTCTGCGCTGTCTTTGCTCAGCATCCCTGAGCCAGGAAACTCAGCACAAATCAGCAACTGTTTCCTCCCCCAATCTGCTTTATTATTCTTCAGGCTCCTTATCACCTGGCAGTCACATCCCCTTTTTTTCCCCTTAAAAAAATTAAGAAATTATTTTAGTGTATGGGTGTTTTTCCTGTATATATGTGCATCATGCATGAGTCTGGTGCCCATAGAGGCCAGAGAGGACATTGGATCCCCTGCAATTGGAGTTACAGACAGCTGTGAGCTGCCATTTGGGTCCTAGGAATTGAATGGAGGTCCTCTGGAAGAGTAGTCAGCGCTCTTAACCACATCTCTTTAGCCCCCTCCATGCTCCGCCCCTGCAGTTTCTCTGTGTAGTCCTGGCTGTCTTGGAACTAACTCACTTTGTCAAACAGGCTGGCTTCAAACTCACAGATCTGTCTACCTCTGCCTCCCAAGCACTGGGGTTAAAGGCGTGTACCACCACCTCCTGGCTTGTTTGTTTGTTTTGAGACAAGATCTCACTATGTAGCATAGTCTGGCCCAGAATCCTCCTGCCTCAAACTCCCGGATACTGGGATTATACATACATGCTACCATGCCCGGATCAGATATTTCTTAATTTACTATTTGTTCCTAAGCTGTGTAACCACAAGAATATGAATTTCATGGCTGCAAAGACTGTGTCTACCTGACTACTGCTGTCTTCCCAATACTGAGTTTAGCCCTCGCACTCAGGAGTTCCTGGGATGAATGGATGCATGCATGAATGAGACACGTATATCAGGACACAGAGATGGAGCTGGTGAAGACTCCAGTCTAAATAGTGTGGTTTCAGTTCTAGGAGGAGAAGAAAGCATCATGGAAGAAATTTCAAAGTGATGAAATAGAAGACACATCTAAAATAAGAACGGTGATGTCTTTGGCTGTCAGCTGTGAGTGAAGGACTCTTGGGGTGCGTAGTCTCTTTCTGCCTCCCTTCCTGGGTCTCTGCTACTTGCAAATCTCTCTTCTCAGTCTTCTTTTTAAATCTCTGTAAGTACATTGCACACTAATCACTAGTTTAAAAGGCACTAGAACACCATGAAATTACATTTCAGATGGCATTAACATTCAGTACAGTACATTCAAGTTAGTTTACTGAATGGACAATGACTATGTAATGGCTGAAAGGCACATTAGGATTTGGAAGGTTCTGGGGAATTGCCATTAAGAAGACTTATAAGACACAGAACAACACTGTCATTTAAGAAACGGGTTATCCTAAGCCTTCTGCACAGCAAAGGAAAACAGTGAACTGTGTGAAGATGGCTTACAGTATGGGAGAAAATCTTTGCCAGCTAGACAACTGACGGGATTAATATACAGACTATATAAAGAAAATGCAAAAATTGAAGTGCCCCCAAAACAAACGAGCCAGCCAGTAAATGAGCAAATAAGATGGAGAGATAGGTCCTGAGACATGGAGTACAAATGGCAAATAAACTTGAGAAAATGTTCAGCACCCTCGGCTGTCAGGGAAGCGGGCAGATTAAAATGACACTGAGATTCCCCACCAGCCAGAATGACTACTATGGAGAAAACACGTGCTGGCGAGGCGAGATCTCATACACTGTTGGCAGAAATAAACATAAATGGGCGCAGTCACCATGGAAATAAACCCACAATCTGGCCACCAGTTCTGAGGTATACTCCAAGAACTGCACTGTTTTAATAGTGAGGTTACAGACCCTGCCAGGTACCCATCAACTGACATGCAATGGAGTTTTCTCAGCTGTCAAGAAGAATAAAATGGGGCTGGGGAGATGGTTCAGAGGTAAGCACATCTGCTTTGTGGACATGAGGACCTGAGTTTAAACCCCCAGAGCCGCCGGGCGGTGGTGGCGCACGCCTTTAATCCCAGCACTCGGGAGGCAGAGCCAGGCGGATCTCTGTGAGTTCGAGGCCAGCCTGGTCTCCAAAGCGAGTTCCAGGAAAGGCGCAAAGCTACACAGAGAAACCCTGTCTCGAAAAACCAAAAAAAAAAAAAAAAAAAAAAAAAAAAAAAAAAAAAAAAAAAAAAAACCCCAGAGCCTATGTAGAGAGCTGGGTGGCTGGGTGTAATAGTATATGCCTGGGACCCCCAGTTCTCTCTCTCTCTCTCTCTCTCTCTCTCTCTCTCTCTCTCTCTCTCTCTCTCTCTCTCTCTCTGTGTGTGTGTGTGTGTGTGTGTGTGTGTGTGTGTGTGTGTAGATAGGAGGATCACTGGGGTTTGCTTATAGCAAAGTCCAGGTTCAGCGAGAGACTGTCTCAAAGAAGAAGGTAGTGAGAGTAGGACACCAAATGTCCTCCTTGGGCATCTGCGTGTGTGCACAAGCAAGTGCACTTGCACACATATGCACACACACCACACACATACATATAACACCATACCCCATGTTCACTGCCTAAGGAATGGATCAATAACATGTCTATCAGATAGAATACCACTCAGCCATCCAAGGAACAGGCTTCCAGTGCATAATATAGATGATTTGGAAACATCACAGCAAGTGTTATAGCTTGAGCCTGAAGTGCTCCCCACAGAGCCCAGGCACCACCAGACCTGACTATTGTTTAAGGTGAAAAAAAAAACCAAAAAACAAAAAACAAACCTAGCTGCTTTTGGTCGCTCATGCCTATAATCCTGGCACTGGAAAGGCTAAGGGAAAATCAAAATTAAAAGTTTGAGGCCAACTGGAGCAATATTTGTGAGAGAAAAAGAAGAAAACATCTGGAGATGTAGCTTAGGGTAGAAGCACTTGCCTAGCAAGTGCTAGTTCCTAGGTTCAATTCTCAATACTGCAAGGAGGAAAAGAAAATCTTCCAGTGAGGTGTAAACTTCCGGTCCCACACTCATCTGCCCAGTACAGTCTGTTGGTCAGGCAGCCACCATGGTCTTGGCCTGAACACTTCATAAAGATGACAGTGCTGCCACCTCCTAGTCTACATGGACACCACTCTAAGGAGCCATTCCCATTCTGCTAAGAGGCTGTCTAAGTGAAAGAGGCCAAGCAAGGATTTTTCTGATGAGCCTTCTAAGTATTCTAGGTTTAAGAAATTCAGGAGCTGTGTGGACTACAGTTGTTCTATCAAGACCACTGAGAAGTGGAGTCCTCTTCTCAACAGTGGGAAACTACCATTTCCTGCTACTAGGTGTCTATCTTGAGGTCTTGCAGGAAGCCTGCATTCTCCTCAGTAGTAACTAGGGTACAAGAAAATGGTGCCAGTCCCCAGGGGATGTCAGAGCAACCATATCCTTGTATCACCAGCTCAAGGGAGTCGTGAGTACGGAACTGCTTTTACCATCTGCTCACAAGACTTATGAATCCTCCCCATGACTCTATATAAGGAAAGGAGTCTTGAAAATCCCACTAACTCCCTGGGTGGCCCCAGGAAAAACAATCCACTCTGAGCCAGGCTCCCAAAGGACAATGGAAACCTCTAGTAGTAGTTCTATATTCTGAGCTCTCTGCTCCACTGTCCCCTCCACCTTAGAAGACTGTCACACTCTAGAACCCATGAGCTATTTTCCGTCCTCAGCAGGTCTGCCAGTCAAGGGAGAGCTGCCAGGAAACTTGAGGCCATACTGTGTTCCTGCTTACAGACCTCAACCTTGTTACAGAAACATGGTAACATTCTGTTGACAAGATCAGCAATACTGGAATCTGCTTTTCCAGTTCCCAAGACTTTGTATTTATTTATATATCCAACAAACATTTGAGTACCTACTGTGTGTCAGCAGTGTGCCAGGCCTACGGAGACAGAGGAATCAAACCAAGTCCTTAAAGGCTACCCAGGACATTCTGGGATCCACTACCTGGAACTTTCTGCAACATCATATGCACAAATAGAATTCACATCAACACCAATATTCTTGACAAAGTGAGCCAAAAAACATGAGAATCAGTGTTTCCAACTTTTATCTCCTAACTTCTGGCTGGAGTGGAATACAGCTCAGTGGCAGAGAGCTTGGTTAGACTATACATGGCCCTGGAAAAAGAAACATAAAACCTTCAGAATATAGGGGGATCTCTGTGAGTTCAAGGCCAGCCTGGTCTACAGAGTGAGTTCTAGAACAGCCAGGGCTGTTACACAGAGAAACCCTGTCTCAAAAACCAAAAATACCAAACAAACAAAACAAAACAAAAACAACTTCAGAATAAACCTGCCCATCCTTGAGCTACTACCAGAATGAATTCTTTGAGATGCACCCTATGAAGGTTTTTCTCTCAGATTTGCTTGCTAGGGGTCAGTTGCATACTGTCCCTGTCTTTCTCCTTCTCTATGAGTCTGTGTGTTTGAGATAAGATTTTACCATATAGCCTAGACTATCCTCTTGTTCCACCTCCTGAGTGCTAGGATTATAGGTGTGCACCAGCACACAGGAGCAGCCTTTTCAGAATCCAAAGACCCACCTGTTGGCATCAGGATCTGCAGACTGTCCAATAACCAGGGAATGTGACATGTTCCTTCCTGTCTCTTCAAAGATATGTGTCACGTGGGTTCCTTTCTCACACCCTATGAGGACTGAGAGGGACTTGCAAAGAAGTTGAACAAAATCAACTTTCTTAAGCTCCCAATCCCAAGACAGTCAGTGAAAAGTCCTAGAACACCAACGAGAGATGCTCCATGGATTTGTCATTGAGGCCCTCTGCTACTCTCAGTGACCTCACATTTGCTGGAATTCAACAGTCTCAGAGATTAGAGACAGACATCAATCTCCCCCGTGGCTTTGATAACAGTGGTTCTGATGGGAGTATGTAACATAGAAGTTGGACCCAAGCCATTTCCTGTAACCTTTGCTTGTGGAGCCTTTTGCACACTTTGGGTGCAGCACTGGAGTTGGCCAGGCCCCCAGAACACTCCTCTACACTGCACTTAAGGCACAGGCAAGCCCGAGGGATCAGTTTCCTAACTGCAGAGAGGAGAGAGAACTATTTCTAGAAAAAGGCTGATTATCTAACTGAGGAATGGCAGCAGTTAAGGACAAATGTGGCTTCTAACGCTACAGCTTCTACAGTAATTATTTTTGATTATGTATATGTAGGTGGGTCTGTGCATGTGAGTGCACATGCATATGAGTACAGATGCCTGAGGATACCATAAGAGATGCTGAATCCCCTGGAGCTAGAGTTCCCGATGTGAGTGTTGGGAACTGAATCTAGATCATCTGAAAGAGCAGCGAGTGCTTTTAACTGCTGAGCCATCTCTCCAGTCCCAAATTCAGAACTTTCTGGTGGCATCAGGGAAGGGTCCCTAGGGCAGGTAAAAGACATAGAGCCTGAATGCGGGCCTTCTAAAGTCAGATGCTCTCGGCCATGCTAATAATAAACCTTTGTAGAGTTAGAAAAACAAGGCTATCTTGAAGCAGGCATGATGCAAAGACTTAAAAACAATCCATTCAACATGCACTTAGGAAGGATCTGTCACTCCCTGGACAGGGAAAATCAAATCACAACCCTGGATGTCAAAGGATCTTGTATTCTAGCTGGCCAGACAAACAAAATTAACAGAATGAAATTTGAAAGGTCTGTTGCAGACATAATAAAGTAAAACCGTACACTCACATCTATAAAATGTGCCAGGTGTGGTTACATGCTTGTAACTCCAGGATTTGGGAGTCTGAGGCGGGAGGATTGTGGGTTCTAGATCAGTCTGACTAAACAGTGAGTTTCACAAAGAGCTTAGCTTGAGCTACAGAGTAAGACCTTGTGTCAATAAGACTAACAAAATCTATAAAACACAATGCAAATGAGTGAGTCTATGGAAGAATAAAGGACGTGGTAAAATCACAGATACAAGGAGAACAGTTTTCTTTGTGTGTGAAGCTAGTGTATATTCTAGGAAAGAGAAGTAAAAGTTCTCACTAGTTGATGATTTTGATGAATGTCAACATATCAACCACCATTTAAAAAGATTTATTCTATTTTCTATTTATGTGTATGGGTGTGTCTCTACTTGAAGCTCGTGACGCTGAGGAGATGCCTAGTGGGTAAGAGTGCTTGCTGTGCAAACAGGAGGACCCGAGTTCAAATCCTTAGCCTCAAAGGAATCCCCAGCATCAAAATCCTCTGCCTCAAAGGAATAAGGTCAAGAAACAAAGCACAACACCTGACATCCTCACATACAAAACTTATACCCCCACACACAAACATCACCTGCCCGTGCATATACCCAACCCCCCCACACCCCAAACAAACACCACACACATACAAACACCACCCCCCATACCACACAAACACCACCCACCCATCCACAAACACAAACGCCCCCAACTCACTCTGTCCACACTTACACACACAAAAACAAGATAAAACACAGTTTGCTCTTTTTCTAGTTAAACATGGCACACACAATCATATTTCCATATTTCAGAATACTGTCCTCAGTGTTAATTCTTGGAAACACTTCCAGACTCCAGGCCCTGGTGCCTTTGCCCACTCCCACTGTCATACCTCCAATGGAGCCCCTGTGACCTCTGGCCTTTCTCCAGGGTCAGTTGCCAGAACAAGCTTCAAGGTGGCACTCCTCTGCTGGGACCAAGGCTCCAGTGGCCTGCAAGGGCCATGGAAATTATAGCCATCTGTGCCCTCACCCTAAGCTGGCCATATTGGCTTACATGTCTTTCCATGGTGTCCCAGCCCTGTACTGGCAGCTAGTTCCCTGCCCTCAGCTGCTCAGAGGTCTCAAGGCAGCGGCATCTTTATCTTCACAACCCTTGGCTTTCCTCTTTATCTGTTTTGCCCAGGGTTCTACCAACACAAATGAGTTTGAGCACCTCCTTACCCTCAACCCCCTCTTTGAGACAGAGTCTTACTATGTAGTCCGGGCTGGCCCGCCTGGAACTTGTAATCCTCCTGCCTCAGCTGCCTGAGTTTGGGATTACAGGCATGCACCACTGTGTCTGGCTTGTTTTCTTTTTGTTACAGGGATGTGTCCTGAGCACCTACACACAGTAAGTGTTCAGTAAATACCTGCTGATTAAACAGCTTGGGGACAGGTCGGAGGTGCTCCCTATTATGGTGTCATTTCATCCTGACATTCAGTTAGTTTGCTGAAGGTTTTTAAAGTCCTGAGTATCCTTGTTACTCGAAGGAATCAAGGGGCATAACTAATCAGCTGTGAACTCGAAGAGTTTCAGACTCCCAGACCCCGCTTCTGGCCTACTGCATCACAATCTACATGTGAACAAGACTACCCAGACGGGAGCACAGCAGTACACGATCTCGCAAGCAACAGCATCTGTGAACTGAGGGAAGGAGGCACCATCCCCTCTGCCATGAGCATGACTGGCTGGACCCAGAACCTGCCCTGGGTAGTACATGAGTCTCCATGACCATCTCTGATCATCATGCTGCCTCAGAAGGCAGCTTATACCAGTCTGCCCATGAGAAAGCGAAGAGCACACCCAGACTGGTGGAAGGGAGGCTCGGGAACCACAACAAACAAGGGGGAGGAAGGAGGAAGGACTCCCTCTCTTTTCCCTCTGATCCCGTGCCAGGGTTCTCCACTACTACCCAGCAGCCAGAAAGGAGGAAAACTGTAGCTCTCATCGACCAGGTCAGCTGTGGCGAGGGCACTGGCAGAGGGGGAAGGGAACAGCTAGAGGCAGTCAGAGGCTGGTGTGAGCCCCCGCCCCCCAAACTCCCTCCCAGCAGTGTATTAAGAACAGGAAGCTCTCTACTTTCCCCAAAGGAGTGCTTTCACTTAATTTGATGATGCTCAGAAGTGGAGAAAGCACAGCAGGAAGACCGCAATAGACAGGAGGGGTCTAGCAAGGAAGAGGAGTGTCTTGTATTTGATGGACAACAGCCCCTGTGGTCATTTCTTCCTTATAAATGACTGGATGCAGAGCTGTGAAGTTGCTCATTCAGTAAAGGGCTTTCATTGGAAACACGGAACTTGCATTTGACCCCCAAGAACTCATGTAAAAACTCCAGACAAGCTGTGCTATGTGTGCCTGAAATCCCCGCACTGGGGAAGCAGTGACAGGAGGATCCCAGGGCTCACTGACTAGCCAGTCTAGCCAAAGTGAGCATCAAGAACAGTAAGAGACCTACACCAACAAATAAATAAAGAAATAAAGAAATAAATAGGGTGCGGAGTGACTGGTAACACCTAATGGCACCTCTAGGCACTTCACAAGAGTGCAGCATCCCCCCTCCCCCTACTCCAGAGGCTAGCACAGGAAGAGCACAAGTCCCAAACCAAACTGAGCTACAATATGAAATTCTATCTAAAAAAAGAAAATGAAGAAAAGGAAGGAAGGAAGGAAGGAAGGAAGGAAGGAAGGAAGGAAGGAAGGAAGGAAGGAAGGAAGGAAGGAAGATAGAACAGGTAGGGGGGATTGAGGCTCATTGTAATTTCCTCAGCAGGAAAGAGCCTTAGGAAGAACATCTGAGAAGACTTCTTAGACCAGGTATGCAGAAGACCAGGAGGAAATCATAGAGGACAACCCCCGTCAGAATGGTGGCTGTGGAGAAGGTAATGTAAACAGCTGAAAATGATAACTCTTTAGAGGATTTTGATTCCAGTTGTACATTCCCAACATTTTCTTCAAAATAATGACAATGTAACACTTTAAAATCACTGCATACTTCCAATTCCTTGACATGTGACTGTCCAAATTGCTATAGGTCCCTCCCTCCTATATACATGACGGTCATTAGGAAATAAAAAGAAGCAAATGACAAGAAGTCAAAAACAAGGCTTGGGATGGGGCTTAGCTCAGTGTAGTGAACTTCACTAGCATGCTGGAGGCCCTGGGTTCAAGTCCCATTCCCAGCAAAAGACTAAAATGCTCTTAAAGGCAGAACCCAGTGAACACGCATATGGAAGGACCTGAACCCACAGTGGCTACACTGAAAGAAACAGGCAAACAGCAAGTGTTGGCCAGGGCCTGGGGGAACAGTGGGGCCTCATCAGGCTGCAATCCACATGAAGGGAAGAGCTGCTTTCCCCTGCTTTGGAAAGCAACCTGGCACTCCTCAGAATGTCAGCCACAGGGCTACCACCTGTGCTGATGATCCCAGTTTTCAGTATGAGCCCCCAAAGCCAAGACCCTAGTGGGAGATGGCAGAACCTTTAAGAAATGGAACTTGCCGGGTGGTGGTGGCGCACGCCTTTAATCCCAGCATTCAGGAGGCAGAGACAAGCGGATCTCTGTGAGTTCGAGGCCAGCCTGGTCTACAAAGCGAGTTACAGGAAAGGCACAAAGCTACACAGAGAAACCCTGTCTCAAAAAACCAAAAAAAAAAAAAAAGAAAGAAAAGAAAAGAAATGGAAATCTATAAGGCACTGGCAGTGTGGCCCCAAAGTGAGATGTGAACTCTCCCTACCTCCCCGTCCTTACCTGACAGGTTGACTCCCTAGGGCCTATAGGCAGTGTGGCCAGTTATGAGCTTAGTCTTCCAAAGCTGGGGCCAAATTTAACTTTCTTTTGCAAGTCTATTTAGTTAAGATGTTTTTATAGCAATGAAAAGCTAACATCATATACATCCAATGAAACAAAGATCTGTTTACACAGGCATATGTCCACACATGAATGGTCAGAGAAGCTTGCCTGTACTAATCAAAAAGTGAGAACAATTCCAAATGTCCATCAACTGATAGATACACATTGTGTACACCTACACAATGGAATATTATTCAGCTGTGAAATGAATGAAGTACTGAAGGCAGCTGTGACACCTCATGCATATAATCTCAACACTGAAGAAAATAACCCAAAACAACCAAAACCCCCCAAACCCACAGCAAATGAGCTAGCACTACACAGCTATTAATATGGCTAAATCCAAAGCACCAACCATGCCAAAAGCTGGCATAAATGTGGACCAACAGTCGCTCTTCAGTCCCTGCTGCTGGGAATGCAAAACACTCAAGACCATTCCTTAACAAAATGGACTCAAGCCTTGTGTGTACTATAAAACAACCTGCACCCAAGTGTTTGTAGCAGTTTGGGTCATAATTGCTCAGACTTGGGGAATATCAAGATGTTCTTTAACAAGCAAGTGAATGCTCCATCCATGCAACGGTGTATGATTCTGCACAAGAAACAACCCATGAGGCTACATAAGAAATGCAGAGCACCTCAGTTCTACACTGCCAAATGTGACAACTAAATCTCCAGAGGCGGTGACTCCCATGTGAGACACTCTAGAGAAGGTGAAAGAGAGACAAGGAGACCAGCAGCCAGCAGTGGGGGAGGGAGGAAGTAGGACACAGGGGACTTTGCCCAGTGAAACTTTACTGCATGATACATTTGCCAAAACTCACAGAATCACATGACACAGAGAGTGGACCCTAATGTAAACCACGGACTCTAGTTCCTAAGGGTACCTCAGTACTGGCCCATCAAGTATAACAAACACATGGGTCACGGGAGAGACTGGGGGAGGATGGGAACTCAGGCAAGTCACCAAGAATTAAAACAAGTTTCCAATTAAAAAGAAAATGCTGAAGATGCTGTGGTCTGCTTGGCAAATATTTACACATTCTGAAAATAGTCGAGATGACAAAAATTCTAACGCAGGATTCTAACCAGAAATTAAGTTAAAACACCTACAGTTCAAAAATCAAAGTTTCTGGGCAACTGCAGAAGAGCCGCCAGGCACAAAGGCTTCAGTTGGTAGAGGAAGGCTACCTTCCTAGGGATTCACAGGGTAAAACCACTAGATGGAAGTTTCTAAAATAACATTTACTGTGGAAAATATATTTTAGAGCTAACACGTCCACAATCATATCTTAGAAATAAACATACGTGTTTTAAAAACAAGATCCTAGTACTTATACTACTATGCTTACAATTGAGTGTTGGTGTGAATGTGGGTGTGTGACAAAGTTAGCATGTGTCAGTATGAAGTGGTTTCTGTGAGCATATGTGTGTTAGCATGAGGTGAGTGAATGTGAGATGATTTGCCAGTGAGAAGGTGAGTGTGAAGAAGGGCGGTAGTGTGAGAAGGTGAGCTTGACAGAGGTGTGAGCATCTATCCTCCCACACCAGGCTTGGGGTGGTATGCTCCCGGGTAGCAATTCCCACACTTCCAGCATTCCTGCTTCTCTTACTACACCAGCTCACGGTACTCTAACTACCTTTCCATCACTCTACCAGGCAGCCACTTTTCACACGGGCTAGTGGCTCTGTTTTCCTATCTGAACCTGAAATACAAGCACTGCCTTGCCTCTCTCCAGTAATCATGGGCTGCCACCACTGAACCACTGATCTATGTGAGAGGAGGGGTTGAGAACTGTGCAGCCAAACACCTTCATAGTACCAAGGCCAGAGTGGCCTACCACACCTGGAGCAGGTGGCTCTATGATTAAGATCACTTGCTACTCTTCCAGGTTCCCACCACCCATAGCAGGCAACTCAAGACTATTTGTAACTCTAGCTCCAGGGGTTCCAGCAAACTCTTCTTGTCTCTGCAGGCACCCACATGCATGGGACATACACTCACAAACACAAATATACATTAAAACAAACAAAAAAAAAAAACACCAGAAAACCCCCAGTAATTGCTAAAATGATTCCTGGGGTTAAGAGATGACTCAGTGGGACAGAAGGCCATGTGGAGAGCCTAACAGAGAGATGGCAGGAGGAAGAGGTGATCCTAGAACACGCCAGTCCCCACTCCTGAGGTATGATGGGAAGGAAAGCCACAGCCCTCTCTGGACACTGACACCAGGTTTGTTCCACAGGAAGCAACTGCAGGAGTCCAGATGTACTGCAACCCACTGGTGCCTCTGTTACTTTATCCTTCAGCTGTGTCTACCTGCGACTTCCAATTTCTCACCAGTTAGAGCTCCCGGGGTTATCTGCACTAACCCTTCTCATTAGCACTGCAATCCCCCTTTATCTCAGCCACTGTCTCACTATCTCTGACCATGCTTGTGTTCTCATACAATGGAACCGTCCTGGCAATCTACTTCTGTTCCAGTTGCCTTCTTTTCCCTCTCAGACTTGGATTTCAGTCTTTTGCCTTCTCTATTTCCCTTCCTTCCAGGCTTTTGGCTTTGGCACCTGAAAAGTCTCTGTCTCTCTCCGTGTGTGTGTGTGTGTGTGTGTGTGTGTGTGTGTGTGTGTGTGTGTGTGTGTGTGTGTGTGTATGTGCATGTGTGTGTGTGTCTCCCACCCTTGGCCTGAAACCAGGGCAAGCACTTAACCTCTGAACTCCATTTCAAACTGTTTTTGCTTTATTTAGATTTAGTTTATCTGAATCTGTGTTTATCTGCCATGTGTGTGCCCACAGATGCCAGAGGCGGTATCAGATCCCCTGGCACTAGAGCTATGTAGCAGTAAGCTCCCCAGTGTGGTGCTGCGATCAGAGCTCAGTCCTCTGGAAGAGCAGCAGCAAGCACTCCTAACCTTTGAGCCATCTCTCCCACCCTTGATTTAGTTGCCCAGACTGCCCTTGACCTCACTCTGTAGCCCAAGCTGCCCAGCCTCTTGTGGGTCTCAGGCATGTGCAAGCCTATCTGGCCATTTCTTTTCGCTTTCCCATGTGGAGCTTTCCACTGAAGTGCTCTCGGCCATCATGCACTCTTCCTTCTCACTTCCAAACTCAGAGCTGAAACTGATGGACGGACAGACATGGTTTGCAAGCCCATGGCTGAGGAAGGAGGTGAAGAAAGAGGAATGCTGGTTTGGCCTGAACTCTGTTCTCCATCCTGCTTAGGGTTCTAGGACTCAGGTTTACCTCCAGGTGCAGCCAGGGATCTGGAGACAACACTCTCTCTGCCCCTGGCCAAGTTCCCTTGAATTTCAGGTTCCAGGGTCTGCTTCTTCCCAGACTGGAGCTCATTAGCAAGAACGCAGAGACGCCCACCCTCATGTTGTCCATGGTGTTTTGCCTTTCCCTCTGACTGCTTCTTTCTTACAACCCCAGCGCTAGACTCTTGCCTCTACCCTAGTTACAGCATTCATATCCACACCAGTTGATTGGATTCCGGATTCAAAACAGGAGTCAGGACTGGGTGTGGTTGGCAAACACCTGAAATTCTACCACTTTGGAGGCTGTGACAGGAGAATCGTGAGTTCAAGGTCAGCCTGAGCTACATAGTGAGAACCTGTCTCAAAACAGCAATACAAAACAATAACAAAAAAGAAAATTAAAAAAAAAAAAAAAGGAAAAAAGTAGGAGTCAGGCAAATAGAGATCAAAATGTTGACTGTGCTCCTAAGAGCTTGGCTTGAGGGCAGGCAGGCTCACTCACTAAAGCAGGCCAACAGACAAGCCCACAGCATCAAGAAAAGGCAATGTGCTCTGATAGCAGTGCTGCTGAGCTCAGTCTGCCCACCACTGTTCTCCCAAACTCACCAGCCTCACTAGCCATTCAACCTTCCTTGGCCATGGAGCAAAGAGGCAGTGGGGAAAAAGTAGGAGGAGCATAGTGGCTGAGGCTAGAAAGGGGAAGGCCACCAGAAACTTCAGCCTTACCCAGACTGGGTCACCCAAGGCTCGGACACAGTGACAATTGAAAGTGTGGAGAAAAGAACACAGACCACCCCAGCACAGGGGCATCCCTCTTGGGCAGACTGCCTCGGCCATCTGCAGCTGTGGCAGTGTCTGGCTGAGGGTTAGACAGTAAGAGACCTGCCGACTCAGCTTCCCCAATGATTAGTTTTAATGAGACACCTGCTCTAATTAGCCGCCGACAGTCCTGGTATGTTTGTTTAAAATGTCTCAGGACTTTACAGTCCTACTAAATAAGTACTGATAAGGAGGTAAATGACCAAGCTCCCAAGGAGGCACTCCACACCACCTAACAGGGCCTTCCTCTGGTCTTCTCTCCCTCTCCGTTTTTGTTTTGAGACAGAGATTCACTATGTGGTCCTGGACTTGAACTCAGAGCTCCACCTGCCTCTGTATCTCAGCACTAGGATTAAGTGTCCAAAGAAGCCCAGGTTGGCCTCAAATACAGTATGTAGCTGGAGATAACTGTAGCTTCTGATTCTCCTGTCTCCACTCACAAGTGCTAGAATTACAAATGGGTGCTACCACGTCCTGGAATTAACATTAACAGTGTTTTCCACCTATAGTTACAAGTCATTAGGGTCCTAGGACAGTCTTTCCCTATCCTAGAATTATGAAACTGTTTCCCTGAAAAAAACATTTATGTGGCCACAAAAAATATACAGTCACTGGCTGGCTACCTTGTGTGAGGCAAGCATTGCAGATAGAATTGAGTGGGAACTGAAAATCCTATTATAGTAGAGAAAAGCTTTCAAAAGCTCATCTTTTGAAATATGTTTGTGTGTACTGAGGGGAGGACATGTGTGCACATGTGGAGGTCCAAGGACATCCTCAGGTGCTATCCACCTTCTTTTTTTTTCCACCTTCTTTGTGATATAGGGTCTCACCAAGTAGGCTCAACAAGCTGGCCAGAGAGCCTAGAAATCCTGTTTTTGCTTTCCCATGTTGGGATCACAGATATGCACTATCACACGAGGCTTTTTAACATAGGTTCTAGGGATCAAACTATAATCTTCCAGAATTTTCCTGACTGAGCCATCTCTTCAGTCTTGTTTTGTGTGGTTTCTTTTTCTTTTTTTCCTTTTCTTTCCTTTTTTTGGAGATAGGGTCTCACTTTGTAGGCCAGGCCGACTGTGAATTTGTGAATCTCTTGCCTCAGCCACGAGTGCTAGGATTACAGGTGTGTCCTACCCTGCTGGGCTGAAAACACTCCTCTCAAGTAGTTAATACCTATAACTGGGAAGGGAGCTGGAAGAGAGCACCTCCTTTCTGGGTTAATGGGTCTTCTTGTACATCTTGTTTACAAAGACGAGCAGAATTTCACCTTAAAAATTCATGCAGTTTATGTCTCTTGGTACTCTCAGTGGCTGTGGAGGTGTGCCCACCTTAACCTTGGCCCTGATGGAAATTTCCTATCTGTCTGAACCACTGGCCCAGCACAGTGTAGGATTTTATAATTTTATAATTAGTCAAGCAGATCTCATCAGACACCCATTAGAAGGATGGAGGAGCCTAAGCCAGGCAAGGTCTCCTGGCCTGCATCCTCCCAGCCTCTGGATCAGTGATATCCGGCCTTCTGCTCTGTCCTCCCCTTGTCCTCCCAGTCTCCAGAGAGAAGCCACCTAAGAGATAAGCCCAAGGGCCATACACAGGGCAGGGCTCTGCCTGGCTCTGCGGATGGAGCAGGTCTTCCTGCAGACTTGGGAGCCACCTGACCCTTCTACTGCTCCAAACAGACCCTGATGACTGGTTTATCCCCAGCAGACACAGTCATAACATTAATCCACTATCTGCATTTGCATACTCCTTCACCCACAATTCTGCTCAACTCTTGTTTCAGTAGCCACTTGGTACCCTCTGTCACCTACAAGAGCATAGGCTAGCACCAGTGATGATCATTACCATTGCCTTGGCTGTAGCAATCTAACTTCACAGGGCCAAATGGTGCCCAGGTGAGATGATAAAACAGATGCCAGAGTCAGGAAAAAGCTGCCAGCCACCGGACTACTGAAGCTGTATAAAAGGGCAGCGGTCAGGGACATTACCTCCTTGGACATTTGCGACTCCTGACTGCTCCTCAAAAGCCCCCTTCCAAGAAGTAGGAGTGTGACTTGTTGCCCTACAGATGGTATGTATCCAAAGTTTAATTTTCAGACTGGCCCAAGGAACCCATGCAGAAGCAGCTACTCCAAGAGATATACTAATGTGGAATGAAAAATGTCTGGCCAGTGCACCAGGACAGAGTTAAACACGTATTCAGACATAGACATTTTCCTGTGAAAGGTGCTGGAAATCAAACCCAAGGCCTTAAGCATGTTAAGCCCATGTTTTTCTACTGAGCCATATTCTCTGTCCCCAAAACAGACGTCTTATTTAATTTTATGTGTATATGTGCCTTAATGATTGTATGTACACCATGTACATACAAGTGTTTCCAGAGGCCAGAAAAGGGTATCTATCAGATGGCCTAGAACTAGAGTTACAGGCACCTGTGAGCTCCCATGTGGGTGCTAGGAACTGAACTTCAGTCCTCTGCAATAGCAGCCAGTGCTCTTAACCACTGAGCCATCTCTACAGCTCAAGACAGATAGATGTCTTAATTGGCAAAACAAGCATTCATTGAAAGCCCGTCCCACAGGCCAGCAATAATTACTCCTGCTGTTTACCCTACAAGGGAATTAGGTGACACTAAGTGACAGCTCTGACAACTCACTTAACTACTGCAACTCTTTTGATTTTCCTTTTTAAACCTTGATTTTATTTGTTATTGTGAGTACACCTGATAGGTGTATTCAGGCACATGAGTGCCACAGTGCACATGCGGAAGTCACAGGACACCACTTTATGAAGTCCGTTTTCTCTTTCAGCCTTTATGTGGGTTCTGGGAATCAAACTTAGGTGGTGAAGCCTCTTGGTTTCTTTAGAGACGGTCTCCCCTATGTTGTCCTTACAGCACAGACCAAGCTAGCTGCAAGCTTGCAGTGACTCTCCTGCCTCAGCCTCACAGGCTTTGACCTTTTGTCTAGATGTAATCTACCTACCTGAGGAACGTTGCTGTAATTCAGGTAGTGAGAGACGCACCGGGCACATTACACGAGCTCCTCTGACGATCACCCTGGAATTACAGCTCCAGATAAACTGTGTATCTTCATCTATGAGTGACGGGCTCCATGGCCCATTCTTTTTTTTTTTTTTTTTTGGTTTTTCGAGACAGGGTTTCTCTGTGTAGCTTTGCGCCTGTCCTGGAACTCACTCGGTAGCCCAGGCTGGCCTCGAACTCACAGAGATCCGCCTGGCTCTGCCTCCCGAGTGCTGGGATTAAAGGCGTGCGCCACCACCACCCGGCACCATGGCCCATTCTTGGCTTTACAGAACTTCTAAGAGTTGACCCTGAACATCAGTCAACACCAGGGGCAGTCCTGGCATGATGAAGGTCAAATGCTGCTCCTCTCACACACGTAATCGGTAACCCAGGAAGGAAAGACCTACCATTTGGAGCCCTGAATCCCTTTTGGTAGCTACAGTGTTCTTGCTGGCTTTTTCTCCCCCAACTGATGGAAAAAGATGCTTTTGTTTTTGGGCGTTTCAAAAGAACCAACCACATGTGTCCAAGTGTAAGAGAAAATCTGCTTACTCAAGTGCAATTTGCCAACAAGGCAGTAAAAACCCAACTGTGCTCCAGACCCAGGGAGCTGACTTCCGCCTCAGCACCCGTGCCAGCCCACCCACTGTGGGAGTCACTGAGCCCCACGTGGGGCTTCTGAGCCCAAGAAACAGTGACTATCAGAGGCCAGGAGTTTCAATGTGACTGAAAACACAAACGGGCAATGGAGGCATCTCCAGAGTCCCAGATTCCTTAGCTTCAAGCTCTAACAAAACCCAAACAATTCTTTTGTGTTGAGCATGTGTGTGTGTGAAGGGTACACGCACGTGTGGACATGTGTGTGCAGGTACACTTGCCTGCATGTACACATGTGCAGGCTAAAGGCAGGTAACTGGTTGTCTTCCTCTATTGTTGTCTACCTAACGTTTGGAGTCAAATTCCCTTCCCTGGACACAGAGCTCACGTGTCAGCAACACTGGCTGGCCACCAAGTCCCTAGTCTCCCCTCCACCAGTGCTAGAGTTACAGGCATGCACTGCTGTGCCCAGCTTTTTATGTGGGAGCTGAGGGATCTGAACTCAGGTCCTCATGCTTGCATCAATCACTTTAAACTTGAGCTGGACTTCGATTCTGAAAACCTCCAATTTTAACATAATCTTTACAGTTTACAATAAAAGTTTTTAATTTACAGTCCATAGATACCCTTGAAAGCACATGCTTGTGTATGGACTTTCTATTGTGACTGTTAGTGGCCATAGCAAACCACCATATTTTAACCACTTCTTTAGATTACAAAGCCCAGCTCGCACCTGGCTGACTGTCTCCACAGCCCTACCTGTTGCATGTGCCTGTACAGTATTCTCCTTCTCTACCTGCTGGAATCTTCCAGAGTCTTCAAAGGCTGGTGCATTCACACTTCCTGGACAAGGCCTCTTGATGCCTCTGCCAGGGTTAATCTTCCCTTCTCCCACTGAGTCACCTGCCTCTCTGCCTCCTCAGTAGTGTTTAGTGTTGTATACACTCATACTCTAGGTTCTTGTGCAATATCTCTGCAGCAAACAGATGCCCTAGGCTGGAAATAACTGGTATTCAGAAAGTGCCCCCACTTCCACCAGCACCCAGTGCACTGCACATTCTGGACCTAAACAATTTTTTTTTAAATTTGTTTTTATTTATGTGTGTGTTTGTGTGGAATGTAGATTACATGTGTATAGCTAGCTATTCAAGGAGACCAGAAGAAGGCACTGCATCACTTGGAGCTGGCATCATAGACGGCCTTGAGTCACCTGACGTGGGTGCTGGGAACTCAAATCCTGTCCTTTGGAGGAGTGGGAAGTACTCTTAACTGCTGAGCCATCTCTCCAGCCCCGAACATTCTGAATTTAATTATTTTATTTCAGCATCAATGTGGGACCACCCATTCAAATAATCCAAATTTCCCAGAAGTTTCTAAAGCAATGTATACACATGCAAGGCAAATCTTAGCTGAAGTAGTTAAATGAGACAATATAATTATGTAAATGGAATTACAAGATATAACAAAGACCCTCCAAGCAGATCATTAGCTTCTAACTGTATGTGAAGTTCTGTAATTAACAATGGTTTTAAACTGAACACATCACACACAGATCAAAGGATGATGCCAAGCTGGGCTTCAGTGTGGGGGCCATTCTATTACCAAAGATAGTCTTACATGATTTCCAAAGTACCTAATACATGAGCTCCAAGGGAGGTCCAGCTAGGAATCAAGAGAAAGAACGGACCAGGCAGTCTTACTGGGATTATTTATGGTAAACCAAAGCAACAACAAGTAGGCCCAAATATTTAGCTCAGCAGAATGGAGAGGCAAGCTGATTTTCCTCTATATTCCTGCCCTGAGGAACCAGGAGACAGGCATGTTCCAAGTGGCCCAGCAGAGAGGTGGCAGTGCCTCAAAGGAGTCTAATCTCCCACCCTCTGCCTGGCAGGGATGCTCCCATTCCTCCATTGGGTAAGTGACAGAGCTCTCAGACAGGACCAAGGATGCAGGAAGTGGGGGCTGGGCTAGTGTTCCTCTGCCACCCAGGCCCAGAGGCTGACGTCACAGCCTCACTTGACAAGGAAACAGACTCAGAGGTCAAGAACAAAAGTGCAGCTGGAGCAACAGCTGAGTGTGCAGTGGCTGCCTGGCCAGAGGGTGGCATGGAGCTCAACCCCCAGTCCAGGAAAACAAGAAACAAAACAACAACAAAAAGAAGTGGACAGCTTTGTCAACAGAGGCCCACATTAAGAAGAAAAAGTGCACGAGACTGAAAAGTATTTGATACAACAATGCTGGAACACTCCCCCCACACACCTAAAACCTGGCAAAAGACATAAATGTCCAGACTCAGAAAGATGAGCAAGCCCCACATAGGATAAACAGAGAGAAATCCATGTTGAGCTAAATCATAATTAAATTTCTGGAAACAAAAGGCAAAGAAAAAAGCCATAAAAGTAGCTAGAGAAAAATAAAGCATTGAAGAGGAACACATGACAAGGACTTCTCCAAAGTCAAGGGTGGGAGAGGCAGAATATGGCACATTTTCTAGTACTAAAAGTGTCCAGCAGGATGTAGCTTACTTGATAGTGGCTCTCCCTGGGTTCCATCACCAGGAGGACATAAACTGGATATGGTAATGCATGCCTGTAATCCCAGCACCAGGGAGAGGGAGGCAGGAGGATCATAATTCAAGGTTGTCCTTGTTACATAACAAGTTAGAGGCCAGACCAGGCTGTATGAGATGCTGTCTCAAAGTAAATAAGTATTAAATATGAATTCTAAAGCTGCTGATGGGATAACCTTTAAGAATGAAGGGCAACAGGGTTCAGTTGGTAGAGTATTTCCCTAGAATGCATGAAGCCCTGAGTTCAATCCTCAGTACTTCATAAACTGGGTATGGTAGCACAAGCCTGTAATCACTGGGCTTGGGAAGCTAGGGAAGGAGGGATCACAAATCAGAGACTGGTCTGGGCTACACATGAAGGCTCTTTTTCAAAAAAACAAGTGAGGTGGTTCAGTGGACACATGCTGTACAAGCCTGAGGACGTGAGTTCAATTCCTGGATCTTACTGTAGGAGAAAGGAGACTCCTACAAGTTATTCTCTGACTTCTACCCACACCCGTGCCACCTCACACACGTCTTCACTCATGCACACACATCACACATTCACACATACACGAGACAGACAGACACACATATGAGGCGTGCACACACACACACACACACACACACACACACACACACACACACACACAGATAGATGAAAGGAAAAAGGATGGAGAGAGCAGACACCATGGAATCAGCAAAAAAAAGAAGTGTGACAATGGTTGCTAAAGAAGGAACCAGTGCAAGGAAACTAGACAGTTTCCTCCCTGCCTGTGGCTTGATGTACACATCCTGACTTTATACAAAGACCACATACATTCAGTAGAAACAGGCTTCAAACTGAGAAGGTTTATGGAACACAAAACAGAACCTCAAAATACAAAGCAAATGGACAGAGCTACAGGACAGACTGATGCACAATTATAGCTGGGGACGTAAATACCCCACTCTCAGCAACGATGAAACCACTGGACAGCTCAGTAAGGACACTGTGCTCATCACTGTCAACCAACAACAGCTGATGTGCAGAACACTCCAGCAAATAGCAGGCTACGCATAGTCTCAAGTGCCTAGAGACTATTCACTGTTAGGACCACACAACATATGTTAAAGAGATTGTGATTTGGGCTGTAAGACACACTTCAAGAAATAGAAAAGAACAGGAACCGTATAGTGTGTGTCCTCCAACCACAATGGACCCTACTAGTACTCAACAACAAACAGACAACAGTCAGAAACTACATCACACATACAAATAATTCATGAGTCAAAGATAGCCCAAGTAAGTAAATAAATAAATGAACACAAGACAGAGCAAAAACAAAAGAGCATATTGACATAGATATGTGGTCATAGTGGAGGCAGCACGGAGCGCGATTCACAGCACTTAAAATGTCTGTTAGAAAAAGAGATGCTGGGGCAGTGAGATGGCTCAGTGGTAAAGGTGCTTGGCTCAGAAGCCCGACAACCTGAAAAGCCAAGTTCAAGCCTCGGAACCCACTAAAAAGCCAAAGCAGGTGCAATGGTGTTCACCCAGAACCCCAGCTCTGCTGAGGGTGAGACCAAAGTCACCTTCGAGCGTGGAGTTCATCATAGCATGGCAGAAACAAGAGAGATTCTGCTTCAACACGGTGGAGAATCCCTGCACTTGGAGGTGAGGCAGGAGGATTGCAAGCTCCAGGGCAGCCTCATTTGCATCGTTTGAGGCCAGTCTGGTCAATAAAACAACAAAAAGGAAAGGAGCCAAACATGGGTGGTCACACCTTTAATCCCAGCTCTGGGGAGGCTCTCTCACAGGCTCTCTCGTGTGCGCTCGCGCTCTCTCTCTCTCTCTCTCTCTCTCTCTCTCTCTCTCTCTCTCTCTCTCTCTCTCTCAACCAGGAGTGAGGAAGAACAAATTAAATCCAAAGTAAACAAGGAAAGAAATACTAAAGAGAAGAATTAACCCTAGGGTGGTGGCTCATACCTATCTCAGTACTCAGGAGGATTGCCACAGGCTAGTTCAAAGCCAGCATGGACTCTGCCCACCCCCATTCTTAAAAATCAAGCAAATAAACAGAAATAAATGAAATTAAAAACTGGAACATCACACGGGAGAAAAAAATCAATGTAATAAAAAAGTTGATCATTGGTGAGAGAAAAAATTAGTAATAAAACAATAACCCCCTAGGAAGAGTAAAAAAACAGATGGGAGTGAGGCTCAGCAGTAGAATACTAATCTAGCATGTGTAACATGCCTGGGTGCCATCTCCTAAACCACCA
This sequence comes from Peromyscus californicus insignis, assembly GCF_007827085.1. NCBI lineage: Eukaryota > Metazoa > Chordata > Mammalia > Rodentia > Cricetidae > Peromyscus > Peromyscus californicus. The sequence continues at coordinate 32,868,908 of NW_026294540.1, read as the reverse complement.
AAGGAAAAAAAAAAATGTGTGTGTAAATGTGGTGTTAAAAAAAAAATCAATCAATCCAGCCGGGCGGTGGTGACGCACGCCTTTAAATCCCAGCACTCGGGAGGCAGAGACAGGCGGATCCCTGTGAGTTTGAGGCCAGCCTGGTCTACAGAGTGAGATCCAGGACAGGTACCAAAACTATACAGAGAAACCCTGTCTCGAAACAAACAAACAAACAAACAAACAAATCAATCAATCCAGTCAAAGAGATGGTTCAGTTGGCAGAGTGCTTTACATCAAAGCATGATGATGCTTACATCAAAGCATCGAGACGTAAGTTTGATTCCCAAAACTGGCATGAAAAAAATCGGACTTGGTGGTGGTATACTTGTAACCCCAGCAGGGAGAAGGAGGAGACAGGTGAATCCCTAGGCCTCACCAGATAGCTAGCCTAGCTTAATCAGTGAGCTTCAGGCCAGTGAGAGACCTTGTCTCAAAAGCAAGGGATGACGCCCAAGGTTGACCTCGGACTTCCACATGCACACAGGTCCAGCTACATATACACAAAGACACAAGCAAAATCAGTTAACTAAAGAAGACACTGACTGTCGGCAGCAGTAAAGAAAGACAGGCCATCAGGATTCTCAGCACTCTCACTTGACACAGCACTGAAAGTTGTAGCAATTGCAATAGGCAAAGAAAAAGAAATATGAGGCACTCTCTTATCTTTCTGAACTACTCCAGTGTTTTTATAGTCAATCTATTTTTTGAGAATTCTGTATGTATATACAATGAAATATAAACACAGACATCCCCTATTCCCCCCTCCATGTTCACACCAGACCTCCAACTTCTCATCTTCTTAAATACTCCACCAAGGCCATCGGTGCTGCCACATGTGCAAGGGAATACTCAAGGGATGCAAGAATTAAAACAATCTCTACTTGCAGATAACACAACAGTTTGTGTAGACTACTGCAAGTAGAGACCCTCCAGAGAGATCTTACAACCACTGTGATCAGCAAGATCATGGGCACAAGACCCAAACACAGAGGCCAAGTACACTGTTATCATTAACAGAGAGTGGGGCTGAATCGAAAGCACAGTATCATTTATAACTGCCTTAGAGAAAACTCTGCTCTGGGGAAAAAAAAAACTTCATAAAACATGCTTAATCTATGGGAAGTGGAGCAGGCTGGTGAGAAAAAAAAAATCAGACTTAAATGAAGGTGCTGTGTTCAGTTCTTTCTAAGTGGATCTGCTGGTTGAAATCAATTGCATCAACTTCCCAACAAGGTTTTTACAGACATAGACCATTTATTAAAGTTACATGGGGGCTGGAGGGATGATTCAGGGAATAAGAGTATGTGCTGCTCTTGCAGAGGACCCAAGTTAGGCTCCCAGAACCCACATCAGATGGCTTACAACCACAATAACTCCAGCTCAGGGGTGGGGGGTGGGGGGTCCAACTCCCTCATCTGGCTTCCAAGGGCGCTGTGCTCCTCCCTGTACCCACAATCAGACATGAGAACACACATAATTTTTTAAAGTTATAAAGAAAAAAAGACACAGGCCCTGGTATAACTAAACTCTGGAAAAAGATAATGTGGGAGAAATACTGAAAGTCACATATAGAGTTACAGTGATCAACGCTATGTGATGCTAGCATAAGGACAGAAATACAGACTCCTGGAGCAAATATACATAAATAGACCAACCGATGGTCATTTTTTATAAAGGCATAAAGCAGTTCAATGAGAAAATAACAAATAGTTCTGAAACTGGATATTCACAGGCAGAAAAAAAATAAAATTCAATCTACATAAACTACATACCTAAATGTAAGACATAAAACTATAAAACTCCTAGAGAAAAATCTTTGGGATCTAGGCCAAGCAAAAAGTTCTTAAGACATGATAGCAAAAGCATGATCCATAAAAGGAAAAATGGATAAACTGGACTTTACTGAAATTAAAAATGTTTACTTTGCAAAAGATCCAGTGTAGAGAATGGAAGGACAGTCCATATGTACAATCCTTATGTGGAATAAAGGACTAGTACCCAGCATATATAAAGAGCTCCGCCGGGCGGTGGTGGCGCACGCCTTTAATCCCAGCACTCGGGAGGCAGAGCCAGGCGGATCTCTGTGAGTTCGAGGCCAGCCTGGGCTACCAAGTGAGTCCCAGGAAAGGCGCAAAGCTACACAGAGAAACCCTGTCTCAAAAAAACCAAAGAGCTCCTTAAACTCAACAATAAAGCAGAAAGAACCTAAAATTAGAAGAGGGACAAAAATAAGAAACTTTTCCCCAAAGAGGGTGAGAGGCAAATGGTAAGATTTTCAACATCATTAGCAGTAGGGAAATGCAAATTAAAACTGCAAGAAGACACAACACACACCTCTAAGAACAGCTGAAGGAAGCCAGTGACATCACCTAATGCCAGCAGGGATGCAGAGAAACTGATAAGATGAACACATCACTACAGTGCTACACTCTTAACACTCATCCCAAACACATGAAAACATAGACATGGACACACAACCAAGCATAGCGGCCCACGCCTGTCATCCTACCACTTGGAAGATAGAAGCAGGAAGACCAGGAGTTCAATACCAGCCTCAGTAACATGGTTAAGTTTGAGGCCACCCTAGGCTACATGAGACTATGTTACAACTAACCACCAGCCAACCAATCTAAAAGAATGTACATGAATGTTCAAATAAGATCTAGTCCTAGTGAGTAGAAGGTGGGAAGAACCCAGACACCTCTTACCAGGTGACTCAGCAGTAAGGGAGGGAATTACCGCCACGTACAGTTGCTCACATGGGGAGAAATGTTCTGACAAAAGTCAGTTCCAAAAACCACACTCTGCATGGAATCCATTTATAGAAAACTCTGTGTGGGGGCGCACAGTGCATGCACGTGAGTGTGTGGGTGTGCAGAGACCAGAACAGGACATCAGGTATCTTCCTCTATCACTACTGTCTTACGGCTTTGAGAAAGGGTCTCTCACTGACCTGGAAGCGCATTTCTGCCAAGCTGGCTGCCAAGCAGGCTCTGGAGACACATCTGTCTCTGGTGCCCCAACCCCCAATGCTGGGGTTTACAGGCCTTGCCCAGCTATTTACATAGGTGTTAGGGATTCGAACCCAGGACCCCTGCTTACAAAACAAGTACTCTTACCCACTGAATCATCACCTCAGCTCCTATGCAAATCTTGAAATGACAAAATGATAGAATTGGGAGAACTGACTGATCAAGGCCAAGATCAGCAGAGGAGGCCAGGGAGTGTGGGAAGGATTTAAAGTTGAAAAATGAATTTCTAACTAGTTACAGCAGATAAAACACTTTCAATATAAAACGATGAGTAAAAAGGTTGGGCAGAAAAAAAAAAAACACCATGAAGGGGGCCTGCTGGGAAGAAGGGCTCAGTGGGGCTAGGAGGGGATGAAAGAGAGAGATGGGGTCTAAAAAATGGCCAAAAGATATTTTATACACACATGAAATTGTGAAGGCCTAAACATTTTAAATTACTAATTTTAAAAAATCCAGCTTTTAAAAAGACATTCTACAAAACAAAACAAGCAGAATCCTCGTTAACAAATCTCACTTCTGTTGATAAGGAGGCCAGGAAAAGTTAACACTAAGAACGCAGGAAGGAGATACTGACTTCTTTTAAATGTACTTAACAGACCCAAGTAGACTTGAGATCTATGTTTCTAAATATTTTTTCTGCCGCCCAAGTTGAAAGAAACTGAGCCCTCCAAGCCTACCTGGTTCTGGGGTCCAGAAAAGCAGCAAAAATAAAAATGGCCCTCAGTGACAGTCAAGTACGTTCTACCCCTCTGACAATGTGGGGAATTTTGAAGAACCAGGCCCCTCCCTTAAGGTGCTGTCTAAATGTTTATGGAGCACTTAGCCAGAACCCTGAGCTGCCCTGAGGCTCTGAAAGGTGAAAGGGTGTGATATATCCTTCAAATGATTTTCTTCTCATCTTGAGCCCCAAGGAGCTACTTGTATTCAAATGAAACATTTAGTAACAAACATGTTGAATGTGGGAGTGTTGGCCCGGAAGTCTGGCTCCCAGGATCCCAGCCCAACCGTCCTACACCAAGGTTCCTCAAGGCCAAAGCGAAAGACACATCCCAGATGGGCTTCTGTGTCCCCTTGCTAAATTAAAAACCCATCAGGCCCCATAAATCCTAGTCTCCTAGAGAGGTTTTAGGGTAGGACAAACCTCTCTACCTGCTTGGGGCAGCTTTCCTCAGACCTATAATTTGTGCGCGCGCGGGGGCACACACACACACACACACACACACACACACACACACACACACACACACACAAAGGGGGGCTTGGGAAGGATCAAGAGGGTTAGAAAAAGGGAAATGAGAAACTTCAAGAGGAAACCAATCTAGGTGCAGGACAGATGCTCTATGCCCTCCTTTTCTATGTCTTTTTTGAAACAGGGTCTCACATAGCCCAGGCTAGCCTCAGAACTTCACCTCCACAGTGCGGGAATTACAGGAGTATGCCACCATGGCCTGTTTATCTGGCAGTCAACCGAGGGCCTGGTGCATGCTAGGCAAGCACTCTACTGTAGAACTGGGCTACAGGCCCAGCGCTCCAGATCTTTCCTTCAGATCCTTTGCACAGGCTTACAGTACTGACACTGACCCTAGACTCTGCCAACACGACTGTTTCTTTCACATATATGGCACAGAATATAAAGGGCACAAGGGATAGGACCCTGAGTTCAAAACCACATGAGGATTATCGTATCTGGTTCAAACTCACAGGAACAACTGTGGAACAAGAGGAAATGTGGACACTGAATCACAGTGAGCAGGCTCTTTGTTTTTAGGTTTTGCTGTGCTGGGGTTGGACCCCATGGGCTTGCGCATGCTAGACAAATGCTTTACTGCTGAACCACATCTTAGCGTCATTTTTTAGTTCCATAATGGTCCTGTGAGTATGATTTTAAAGTAAGGTCATCTTATTGTTTAGTGACACATACCAAAATTTATTTATTTATTTTTTTATTTTTCGAGACAGGGTTTCTCTGTGTAGTTTTGCGCCTCTCCTGGAACTCACTCTGTAGCCCAGGCTGGCCTTGAACTCACAGAGATCCGCCTGCCTCTGCCTCCTGAGTGCTGGGATTAAAGGCATGCACCACCACCGCGAGCTTCCAAAATATTTTCTAATGCAACTATACGTCTAGAATTTGCTTAGAGACCAAGGGATCAGAGGTGAAGGAGATTGGCACAGAATTGACCCTTGTTTTAAAGCTGAGCTGGCATCTCCTCTTAACTTTGTGTGTGTGTGTGTGTGTGTGTGTGTGTGTGTGTGTGTGTGTGTGTGTGTGTGTGTTAATTCTCCATACTAAAAAGTTTAAAGAAAAATGTGTGGGTGGCACATGTCTGTAATCCTACCACTGGGGAGACAGAGACAGAAGGATAAGGAGCTCAAGGTCATCCTCGGCTACACAGCAAGGCCAGCCTGGGCTTCATGAAACCCTGTCTCAAAAATCCAAAACAAACCAACATTCAAAACTTAAGACTGGGGACTAGCAACATAATTTTAGTTAGTAAAGTGCCACCTAGCACTGGGTTCAATCCCTAGCCCTCCATGGACCACTCATGGTGACACAGCGCCCCACATCCCCAGTAATTCCAGTATTTGGAAAGTGAGGGGGCGGTTTTCAAAAGTTCAAGGTCATCCTCAGCTACTTAGTGAGTTCAAGGCCAGCCTGGAATAGTTGAGACACCGTGTTCAAAAAATAACGATTAGAATGGTCAATCCTCATTTACAACTGAAAACGGGACAGATGTCCTCCAACCTCCTACACTGTAAACTTCGCTTGCTGGAGGGACAGGGAGAGTTGGCGACCCTCACTCCACGTGTCCAGCCCTAACAGCCCTTCAGAACCCAAGTCCCCGAGGGTGGTTCAGCTTCCACTCCCACGGTCCCCAAGCATCCAAGGCTCGGGAAAGCCATCAGGCCCCTGGGGGTCGCCGGAGTAACCCCGGCTGGCGTGGCTTGAGGTCCCTTTTGGAAGGGAGGGGCGCCCGGCAGCAGGGTCGCCGGTCCGTGGAGGACAAAGGGGGCGGGTCCCGCGCCCCACTTGGGCCAGGTGTGTGTGGGCGGTGCCGCGCGTCACCTTGAGGATGTTGTCGAAGATGGTGTCGCGGAACTCCAGCAGCGCCTTCTGGTCGAACTCACGGCCGTGGATGATGCGCATCTGCTTGAGGAAGGTGGACTTGCCGCTCTCGCCGGCGCCCAGCAGCAGGATCTTGACCAGCCGCCTGACCGCGCGCCGCTCGCGGGCCAGCAGCGCGTCGATGTCGCGGCTGCGCCGTCGGGCCTCGCGCTCCGCGTCGCGCGCCGCGCCGGCCCTGCGCTCGCGGGCTCCGGCCTCGGCCGGCAGCAGGCAGCGGCTGAGGGTCCGCACCACCCCGGACATGGCCGCCCTCAGGCCGCGGCCGCGCCCCGCCGAGGCCCGCGCGCCATGGACGCCCCTCAGCCGGCGCGGCCCTGCCGGGCCAGGCGCCGCCCCGCCCGCCGCTCCCTCAGGCCGCGTCCGCCGCCGCCGCCCCGAGGCCCTCACTCGCCGTGCCGGCTGAGGGGCGGAGGGAAAAGCGCGGAGGGCGGGGCGGCGCCGCACAGGAGCCTGATTATTGGTTGAGAAGCCTTCTATCTTGTGGAGCGCGCCTTTTTATTGGACAAGCGTGACTCGGAGGAGGCGGGAGCTCCTGTGGCCCTTGGGGCGGAGCCGGCGCCGAAAGAGGCGGGATCTTTGCGGTAAGGGAGTGTCTCATTGGATGGCCGGGCGAGCTTCTTTCTTTCAGAATGAAAGGGAGGCGGGGCCATGTAGGAGGAGGAGCTGCAGTCCGCCGCGGCCAATTACAAGTGTTCTGAGTGTCTGTCAATCACAGTGAACGTGCGTGGGATTGGAAATTGGGCGAAACGAGGCGTGGCCATAAGTGCCAGGTGTACAGAGTGACTTTCTGCCGGGATTCCCAGGTTCGGTTCGGCTATGGGATCTGGATCTTCCCGAATCTGCCTAAGACGTGGCCGTAAAACTGGGAAATAACGATAAAGTCCGCCTGCTCTTAAGTTTAGAGAGAAAACTCAGGCGTTTTCCTTCCAAAAACACTGGAGCAGGGTGGACCATAATTTTCAAACAAATGCTCCCTTGAATGTTGCATAGACCCAAAATAAGGAAAAAACAAAGAGTTGAATGGGCTTCCTCATGCACTTTCTTAAAATGTCATTAAGGAGAGAGATGGCTTAGTGGGAAAGGGCACTTCCTGTGAAAGTGTGAGGACATGAGTTCAAATCCCCAGTTGTGCCTGTAACCCCAGCATTGGAGAAGCTAAGATAGACTAATTCCAGGAACTTGCTAGATGGCTAGCCAAAGAGTAAGTAAGTAAGTAAGCTTAAGGTTCAATGTCTCAAAAATTAAGATGGAAAGGCAATAGAGCAAGACATCGGGCGACTTCATGGCCTCTGCATGTATGTGCACTGGTACACACACACTTGTGATTGTCATAATCATTCAAAGGCAGTCTGATATGGCATAGTGATAGAAAGCATGGGGTCTGAAGGGTGTTGGTGGCGCATGTGGGTCATCATAGAACTTAAGAGGCAGAGGCCAGAAGATTGTCCGTAGTTTGAAGCCAGCCAGGGCTACATAGTAACATTCAGGCCATCTTGGCTACAGGGTGAGAGTTTGTCTCAGGGAGAGGCTGGAAGGGCAGGGCAGGTGTGTGTGATAAGATCCCTCTTTCCATTACAAAGAGAACACAACCTTTGGCGTTGTCCCTTGACTTCCACCTTGTTTGAGGCAGGGCCTCTAGCCGGCTCACAAACTTCTGAAGACTCTCTCCTGTCTCCACTTCCCATCTTGCTATGGGAGTGCTTGGATTACAGGCGCTCGCTACTGCATCTGGCTATATGTGGTTTCTAGGGATCTGAACACAGGTCCTCACTCTTTTGAAGCAAATGCTTTACTCCCAGTCCACCTTTTATTTTTTGAAGCTACGTAGCTGAGGATGACTTTGAACCCCTGATCCTCCTGCCTTTGCCTCCTAACTATTAGGATCACAGGTGTGTGCCATCACACCTAAGGGTATGTTTCTAAGACAGAAAATAGAGAAATCTGAACCCAGGGACTAGAGTTTGTTTCTTATTCAGTTAAAAAAAAATGAATTAATTCACAGTTTTCAACAAATGTTCCAGTCATTTACAAATACTTTTATAACTTTATAAATAGCTTGATGCCAGTGCAGTGTTTATAGAATCATTAACTATTTTAAAGATCACTTAGATTTTTTTTAGCGACACATTGTGGTGTTTTATGGGAGAAATTATATACTGTTGATAGTATCTAATTTGGGTCTTTGACAAGGGCTCTGGCCATATCCTTCACATTTGCTAAAAGGCTAAAGTGCTTGAAATAAACACGTGTATCCATGCACTCCATAATAGTCTCTTAATTAGCCCTGGCATTTATATGGCATGCTATAATTTCTCAAGTGCTTCAACACACATTATCTCATGTCATCTATTCTCTCCACAATGCTGGGAGAGAAGCATGCGTGGGACAGCTGTAATAAAAGAATCCAAGGGCTGGAGAGGTGGCTCAGTAAAGCGCTGGCAGAGCAAACTTCATGAAGCCCTGAGTTCACATCCCCTAGAACCCACATAAAAATGTCAGGAGTGGTAGTATGTGGCTCTAACCCCCCAGGGCTGGGCAGGGCAAGGCAGAGACGGGAGGATCCCTGGGGCTTATTGGCTAGCCAGACCAGCGGAATCAATGAGTTCCAGGCCCTTGGGTGTCTTAATTTGCTTTTCTGTAGCCATGATAAACATGACCAAAAGCAATTTGGGGAGGAAAGGGTTTGTTTTAGCTTAAGGGTTACAGTCTACCACCACTGGAAGCCGAGGCAAGAACTCAAGGCAAGAGCTTGAAGCAGACTGGAAAAGGTCTGCTTACTGGCTTGCTTCCCCTGGTTAATGCTCAGGCAGCTTTAAGGGAGCTGGTTCACAGCCCAGGACCACCTGCCCAGGGCCATTCTACGTCAATTAGTAATCAGAATGTGCCCGCAGGTCAGTCTGGTCCCTTCGTCCTAAATGTGTCAGATGACAGCTGCAGCTGACTCCAACAGACCCTGTTTCAAAGAGAAAGGAAGAGAGAAAGTGACATGATTGACGAGAGACATTTAAAGTTGACGCCAGACCTCCACAGGCTCGCATACGCATGTGGCTGCACACATATTCACACGTACAAAAGCTCAAACACACTATCCCACCCTACACACAAAGAATGTCGAGTTCCGAGCGCTAACAGTGATTATTAGGTGTAAGCATGACTGGTAAATAGCAGAACGTGGACAGGAAGCATGACCTCTAGAGCCTGATTTACATACACTGTGGGTTTGGGTCGTGCATGAGAGTTTGGAAGCTTTGCTTTACCATTTAGGGATGTGTGACTTGGAATGAGTCACTTAGTGTCTCTGAAACTTGCTCTTCTTATCTGTAAATCAGGAAAAAATGGAGCCCTGGGACTGGAGAGACCCAGGTTCCATTCTCAGCCTCACGTGGAGGCTCACAACTATCTGTAACTCCAGTTCTAAGGGATTTGATACTCTATTCTGGCATCCACAGGCACCAGGCATGCACATGGTTCACAGACATACATGTAGGCAAAATAATACCTGCACACATAAAATTAAATTTAAAAAAGAATGTGTATTGTTGCTGTTGCAGAGGACCTGAATTCAGTTTCCCAGCACTCACATTGGGTAGCCCACAACTGCCTGTAACTCCAGATCCAGAGGACCTAACACCCTCTTCTGGCTTCTGTGGGCACACACACACATATGGACACACAACACACACACACAGACACATACACATACACACACACAGAGACACACACATGCACTAAATAAAAATAATCTAAAGTGGCCGGGCGGTGGTGGCGCACGCCTTTAATCCCAGCACTCGGGAGGCAGAGCCAGGCGGATCTCTGTGAGTTCGAGGCCAGCCTGGGCTACCAAGTGAGTCCCAGGAAAGGCGCAAAGCTACACAGAGAAACCCTGTCTCGAAAAAAAAAAAAAAAAAAAAAAAAATCTAAAGTGGATCTTGGTAAATTTCAAACAAGTGTCCAGTCACAAAGGCTTGGCTGGGCGTCGGGGATAGTCCAGTGGATAAAACGCTTGTGCAGTTTGGATCTCAGTGCCCATATCAAAAAGCCAGAGTTGGCAGTGCACACCTGTAATCCTGGCACTTCCGAGGTGGAGGCAGGAGGATTAGCCCGTGGTGTTGGCGGTAACGATGATGGCAGTGGTGATGATGGTGACAGTAGTAATGATGGTGATGGTGATGGTGATAATAGTGGTGAAAGTGGTGGTGACAGTGATGACGGTGATAGTGACGTTGGTGATGGTGACAGTGGTGATGGTGGTGGTGGTGGTGATAGTGAGAATGGTGATGATGACAGTGACGGTGACAGTGATGATGGTGGTAATGACAGTGAGGACTGGAAATGATGGTGACAAGTGACAGTGAGGGCTGGAATGATGGTGACGGTGGCAGTGAGGACTGGAATGATGGTGACGGTGGCAGTGAGGATGGTGATGGTGACGGTGACAGTGAGGATGGTGATGGTGACGGTGACAGTGAGGATGGTGATGGTGACGGTGGCAGTGAGGACTGGAAATGATGGTGCCAGTGAGGGCTGGAATGATGGTGACGGTGAGGGTGGTGGTGATGGTGACGGTGAGGGTGGTGGTGATGATGACGGTGAGGGTGGTGGTGATGGTGACGGTGAGGGTGGTGGTGATGGTGACGGTGAGGGTGGTGGTGATGGTGACGGTGAGGGTGGTGGTGATGGTGACGGTGAGGGTGGTGGTGATGGTGACGGTGAGGGTGGTGGTGATGGTGACGGTGAGGGTGGTGGTGATGGTGACGGTGAGGGTGGTGGTGATGGTGACGGTGAGGGTGGTGGTGATGGTGACGGTGAAGGTGGTGGTGATGAAGGATGGAAGTGGTGAGTGGTGCCACAGGAAAAATTAAAGTGCTGCACAAAGGAATCCGCACCCTGTCACTGAGCAGAGTCGGGACGCCTCACAGGCCCAAATCAAAGAGAAAGCAGAGTCTGGGGGTCAGCGTGCTGAGCCGGGAACTGCTCAGCTGCCCCCAGACACCTGCCGAAGCCTCACAGGTCTGCCTTCCTGTCTCCCTGTGCTCAGCTGAGAGACAAGAGAGGAAGCCCAGGGACGTCTGGCAGGCCACTGCACGAGGCCTTCCGAGCATGTGTGAGAGGCCCTACACTTGGGGGAGAGGGAGGGAGAGAGGGAAAAAGGGAGTAATCCCTTGCTGAGATCCACAGGACCGTTCACCAAGGTCAGTCGCTACCTCAGGATGTCAGCCGCTTTGGCTCCACCGCCCTGGCAGCTGCCTGTGTGGTTCATCACAGAGCCAGATCTAACAGCAAGGAGCAGAAAGAAACCGAAAGAGTGAGTTCTGTGCCCCCATCAGCCCTCTCAAAACCCCACATAGAAAAGAGACTCAATGTCCTTATCTATAAGCTCCCCGAAACTTGGAGCTCGCCCGGCATCTCTTTGAAGGCACAGGGTGTTACATTTTCAATACCAAGTGTCCTCCATAAGCTCATGTGTTGGTCTCCAGTTGTTTGGGAAGGTTATGGAGCCTTTAGGAGGTGCGCCCTTGCTGGAGGAAGTACATCACTGGAGACCCACACCGAGGTTTTATGGCCTGGCTTTATGCTTCTCTGTCTGCTTGCCGTGTTGGCTGTGTTATCCACCGGCTTCCTGCTCCTGATGACAGGTCTTCCCCGCCATAACGGACTCTCCCTGGAACTGTGAGCCAAAGTAAACTCTTCCTCCCTTGAGTTGTTTTCTGTCGTAGTATTTCATCACAGCAACAGACGAGAAGCAAGAACGCAGGCATTGGCAGCGGGCTGAGTGGGCTTGGCGCTGGGCAAGGGCAAGAACCCCCTAGGGATATTCTCCTGCTCCTATTGTTAAAAAGACACTTGAAAGATTCTGTCCTTTTAGATTTTTAAACATGAGTTTATATTCAGGCTGAGTGTGTGGGCATACACCTGTAATCTTAGCACTTGGGAGACAGAGGTAGGCGGATCTCTGAGTTTGGATAATTTGACCTACATAGTCCCAGTCCAGCCCAAGCTATGTAATGAGACCCTGCCTCAAAAAGAAACAACTTATGTTCATCACACAAAGCAACAGGTGTCCCTATGACGTTTGCACACAGTATCACGTCCTTTGCTCATATTTGCCCCACATAACCCCAACCTGTACTCCTTCCCACCTCCTGACAATCCTCTTCCTTTTAAATAGCTCCTTTCTACACCCCCAACACACACACACACACACACACACACACACACACACACACACACACACCACATTTTAAATCTAGATTCCACATATAAAAAGAAATACATTTGCCGTTCTGAGTCTGGCTTATTTTGCTTAACATAATGACCTCCCATTCCATCCATTTTTCCTGCAAATATGATTTTATTCTCCTTTATGGACGCATAAAATTCCACCGTGCACATGTGCCACATATTCTTTATTCTCTCATCTGTTGATGGTCCTCTAGACTGGGTCCATATCTTGCCTATTGTGAACCACGCAGCAATAAACATGGGTGTGCAAGTAGTTCTGTGGTACTTTGGGAGCATACTCAGATGTGGCACAACTGAGCCACACGATAGTTCTAACTCTTTGAGGAACCACCATTACTGATTTCCATAGTAGCTCCACCAGTTTACAGCTCCACCAACCGTGAATCCGTGCTTTCCCCATCTATATTAGTTATCATGATCAAAGCAGCTTATAGATGGAAGGTTTAGGGGGTGGTTTATGGTTCCGGTGGGTTAGGGTCTGTAGCCACAGGGACAGCATGGCGGCAGGCAGCAGAAATGGCGGCTGAAGCAGGAAGCTGAGAGCTGAGGGCTCACAGCTCTAACCACAAGCACAGAGAGCCAGCTAGCCATGGCATAAATGTTTGAACTCTCAAAGCCCGCCCCCATTGTTGGTAAGGTCTCCAGCAAGGCCTTATCTCTTAAACTGCCTAAACAGTGCCACCAACTGGGGACCGAGTATTAAAATTCCTGAGACCAAGTGGGGGGGGGGGGGCATCTCATTCACAGCACCACACCATCCTTTTCTGAGACTATGAGGGTGTGCATCTCAATCACAGTACCACACCATCCTTTCCTGAGACTATGGGGATGTGCATCTCATTCACAGCACCACACCATCCTTTCCTGAGACTATGGGGATGTGCATCTCATTCACAGCACCACACCATCCTTGCCAACGTTTGTTCTTCCCTTCTCTCCTTTCTTTCCTTACGGTTTTTGAGACAGGGTCTCCCTGTGTAGCCTGCATAATTCTCCCCGGTACTGGAACCATAGCATTCTTCCATACCCAGTCCCCTTGTGTCCTCACATGGTGGAAGGGTGGGGAGGGCAAAAGAGAGCGAAACCCTCTCCTTGAAATGATGTCAGTCCTGTCTGTGGAGGCAGAGACCTGACAGCCTAATCACCTCTTCATAGTCCTCACAGTGCCATTAGATACCATGAAAGGGTACCACGAACTTTGCAGGGGACATTAGATTCCGCGCTCCCACCTAACGTCCCTGCATCTAAGCTGTACTTATATAGGACAGGTTGTACATGGTTAACATACATTGTATAACTGCATTAAACTTTCAAAGAATTAAAAAATATTATTACAATGGGGCTGGAGAGATAGTTTATCTGTGAAGAGTACTTGTTGCTTTTCCAGAGAACCCTTTTGTTTCCCAGCATCCATGTTAGGTGACTAATAAAGCATCTATAATTCCAGATCCAAGAGATTTGACGCCCTCTTCTGATCTCTTTGAGCACTGGCACACATCTATCCACCCATCCACCCATCCATCTATTCACCAATCCATTTGCCCATTCATCCACCTATTTACTCATCTAAACATCCATCCATCTAACCGTCTGTCCATTCATCCACTCGTCTACCCACTTGCTCATCCATCCAATGATGATATGCCTATCTACTCATCCATTCATGCAGCCATCCATCCACTCACCCTCCAAGTCACACCTCTTTTAATTTCTTTCTTTCTTTCTTTCTTTCTTTCTTTCTTTCTTTCTTTCTTTCTTTCTTTCTTTCTTTCTTTCTTTCTTTCTTTCTTTCTTTCTTTTTCCATCCTTCCACCCATCTGCCCAATTCATCCAGTTCCCATCTAACCATCCATCCAACTATCATTCATCTATCCATTCACTTACTTGCCTGTCCTTCCAATTATCCCACCATATACCCATCTATCTACTCATCTGCCATCTACCTACCTTCTCATTCATCCATCCACTAATACATTTGACCATTCATCCACCCACCCACTTGTTCATCTATCCACCAATGCATCCATCCATCCATCGACCCACCCATCCATCCACTCACTCCTCTACCTACCTGTCCACCCAGCCACCCACCTACTAACTGCCATACACCAACCCATCCACTCACCCAGCTTCCTGGCCCCTTCCTGTATGCCCTTTTCTCTGTTGGACATGAAGCAAACAGTTCAAAGACAACCAAGTCCATGGGTCTTAGTGAACATGCCCCAAACTCTCTGAATCCATTAACCCAAACAATCTTTCCTTTAAGTTGTTCTCTCTGGTCTTTTGATCACAGAGATGCAAAAATAACTAATACACAGCCTGATGATCGGGCCAGTTGAAAATCTCTGGGATCTGGAATAAATCCCTGTCTTAGTTGGAGTTCTCTAAGGGAAAGTATGAGAGAGGGAGTGTGTGTACATGCATGAAGGGATTTATTTTAAGGAATTGGTTTATACAGTTGTGGAGGCTGTGAAGTCCAACATCTGCAGTGTGGGCCAGCAGGGTGGAGATCCGGAAGAGCAGATGTTGTAGGTCAAGTCCAAAAGCATCTGTCGGAGAAACTATCCTTGCTCAGGGAAGTCAGTCTGCTCCATTCAGGCTTTCAGCTGTCCAGATGTGGTCCACCCACAGGATGGGGCACTGTGCCTCACTCTAAATCCATCAATTTAAATGCATGTCTTATCCAGATCCACTCTCACAGAAGCATCAGGGCAATGTTAGACAGCTGGATGCAGGATGATATTAGCTGGGTACCATGACCCACCTAAACCAGCACATACAGTGGAACATATCAGTTGGTATTAGAACACTTGTTGGGTTGGGGAGATGACTCAGTCAGCAAAATGTTTGTCCCACAATCCTAAATTGCTGAGTGTCAATCTCCAGAACCTCCGTGAAAAGCTGGGTGTGGTAGCATGTGCCTGGAATTCTTGCACTGGCAAGAAGGGAGAGGCAGACAGGCCAGTGGATCCCTGCTGCTCACTGGTGAGCTAGCTTGCCTGTATGGCCAAGTTCTAGGTCAATGAGAGCCCCTGGCTCAAATTAAAGGCAGGGGAATGACATCTGAATTTGTTCTCTGAACTCCACACACATGCTATGCATGAGTGCACCTCCACATCAATACAATGCATGTGTTAGTGCATGTACACACACACACACAGAGACAGAGACCCAGAGAGACACAGAGATAGAGACAGAGAGAGGGGCAGAGACAGAGACACACACATAGGGAGACCCAGAGAGACCCAGAGAGAGACCCAGAGAGAGAGAGAGAGAGACCTGACACAAAATTCCTTAGATTTCTTCAGCATTCCTAGAGGATGCTGAAGACTTTGAGTGCAGCCCACTCTCACAGGTTGTTCTATGGAGGATTCTACTCACTGCTGCCAAGCATGAGACAGTAACTTAGAACAGCCCATGGTGTTTGAGTCTTGCTCAGAGCCTGAGATGAAGTCACACAGTTGTCCAAATCTGCTATTATAATTGCTTCTCAAAACTGCCTCTACTTTCCTATAAATGCTCTCTTCCTGAGGCTGGGGCAACAAGTACCTTGAATCTAGATTCAAATAGAGAAGCATGGCTGAAGGTGGAGGTCATAGCAGAGCATGTGCTTAGCATGTGGGAAGCCCCAGCAGCCTAGCAACAGGGTAGAAACAGACAGGGAAGTGTTTTTGAGTGTGAGGCCCAGGCTGCATGACAACTCTTCCTTTAAAAATGTACTGACTTTAGAATAAGTGAGGCAGTGGCTGTCCCTCCAAATGTCCTGGCAGTACCCCAGAGAGACCCCATGTCCAATTCTAGAAATGCAGAAGCATTCTAGAGAGAGAGCCTCTACCAATACTCTCAAGGTACTAAGCTTGCTACCCATTCATCCACCCACCCACCTATCCATCTACTAACTCAACCATCCATCCATCCATCCATCCATCAATCCATCCACCCACCTGCTGCAAGCTGCAAGGATATATTATAGAGATTCAGCTGTATATAATAAAGCTATACCTAGAAAGATCAAGGAATTTTTCTAGAGGGAAGTCATTTATCAAGGAATATTTGGTGTTATTCAGCTTTTAATATTCAGCTGTTTCTTGCTATGAATTTCTTATGTACTCATATACTACTAGGCCATACAACAAAAGCATCAACTTCTCAGACCTACTGCTGATCTACTAGGTAACATCCCTACAAAGCCTAGGAGACAGGCAGACTGTAGATGCATAGCTTTGTTTCTTGTGCAAATGAAGTTCAGACTTTCCTTCCCCAGACTGGCCAAATGGCATTCCAGAGCATCTGACTCAGAACAAAGGAATTTTGCTTATCCAGGTGCGAGTGAAGGGGAGGCAGATTTCCTGGTTAGAGAGTTGAGTGACCAGAGGAGAAGAGAAGGCAGAGTTTCTGTGGCAGAGTCGCATGGCTGGACAGAAAGGAACAAGGCAGATCTTTTATAGAGAATAAGGATTGGATCAGGTCAAGAGAGTAAGAAGAGAAGAAATGAGCATGGATGGAGAAACTGAAGACGAAGATGAAGTTGAAAGTATAGGAGCTCAGTCAGGACTATGACAGGGCAGACCTAGTAGGTACAGAGAGGAGCTGAATGTGAGGACGGAACTGAAGCTCTATAGATAGAATTTTGTTTTAGAGGAATAAAGTAAATGGACAAAAGAGCATGATGTATATATATATTCTTTTCCCTCAGATAACCCCACGCAGGATGTAGCATCTTCCCCAGGACTCTGGGAGGAATCTTCTCAGGGCAGGCCCCTGGGAAAATTCCGATACCCACCCACCCATCCACCCATCTATTCATCCATCCACCCACCCATCCATTCATCCATCTATCCATCCATCCACTCTCACTCATTCATCTACCTACCTATTCACCCATCTATCTATCCATCCACCCATGTGTAGCTAGTTCCTCCTAATTGAAACATTCCTTGTGGAGGGAGGCAGAAGGTTTGAAGACTCAGAACTTACCATTCCCAGGAAACTCCTGAAACTTAGAAGACACCTTCCTGCTGTGGGATGTTCTGTATGGCAAATGTGTTGCTGATTGGTCAATAAATAAAATACTGATTGGCCATTGGCTAGGCAGGAAGTATAGGCGGGACAAGAAGGAGAATAAAGCTGGGAAGTGGAAGGCTGAGTCAGAGAGACACTGCCAGCCGCCACAATGACAAACAGCATGTGAAGACGCCGGTAAGCCACGAGCCATGTGGCAAGGTATAGATTTATGGAAATGTATTAATTTAAGCTGTAAGAACAGCTAGCAAGAAGCCTGCCACGGCCATACAGTTTGTAACCAATATAAGTCTCTGTGTTTACTTGGTTGGGTTTGAGCGGCTGTGGGACTGACAGGTGAGAGAGATTTGTCCTGACTGTGGGCCAGGCAGGAAAACTCTAGCTACAAATGGCGTCCAACGTGGTGGCAAGAGTTTCCACCTAAAACCTGAGAAAAGATTCTAAAACAGAGCTAAAAACAGCTTCCTAATTGTCTCTCTCAAATGAGCGGTAGCTGCCATTTTGAGCTACTGGTGGGTTCCTGGCGTGCATGCTCGACCTGCCCTATGGCGGGAATGAGGCCTCTGCAAGTGGCACATTAAGCTGCATGGTGGATTTAGACTTTGCTAGTACAAAATAAAAAAAAAGAGGTTTCTGGGCTACACACTGCTTGGCTAAAAGCATAGACCCACCATAGCTCCCAGAGCTGGCGGTAAACCACCGCCATGTTGGGAAGCTGAGGTGGGCGGAGCCAGCAGCCACAGCTGTTGCAGTTTAAGGCAATAGATTCACAATAAGAGATTCAGATGTAATAGTTTACAATGTGTGTAAAATATACGTAGGCTTGAAAGAGACAAAAAAGTGATATATACAGTTATATAAACAAATACATAGTTTTAAAAAATAAAGTCTTTAAAGAGACGGTAAAATTAATATAAAAAATAAGTCACATGAAGATGAGTATCACACAGAGAATCTGGATTGCGTTGTCTTTGGGATTTTTAACTGCAGAAAAACATTTGATTGTAAAAGCTGTTGAGTTATGCCAAAATGTATATTTTAAAGATATCTTGACTTCAAAATTTGGATGTAAGGATATGTTGCTTTGGAAAAGAGTCTCTGCTTTTGTTCCCACAGAAAGCTAAAGGCTATGGATTTATTCCAGATTAAGATACATCAGGTTTGACCAGCCAAGACCCCCTGAAAGGTCTCTGATGACACCATGGTCCAGATGATCCAACATCCAGAACCGTTTCAAGACAACTGGCTCAGACAATACAGCCTCATGGACTATTCTATAATCCTAAAATTTTCTTTGTGTCCCCATAAGATACAGCGCCCCCCTCCAGCAGGAAGTAGTAAGAGAAGCTACGCCCAATTTCCCAAATTATATGTAATTTTACTTTGTTAAGTTAAAACCTTCCTTTTTGAAAAAAAAAAGGGGGGGGGAAGTGCTGTGGGATGTTCTGTATGTCAAGTGTGTTGCTGATTGGTCAATAAATAAATCACTGATTGGCCAGTGGCTAGGCAGGAAGTATAGGCGGGACAAGGAGGAGAATAAAGCTGGGAAGTGGAAGGCTGAGTCAGAGAGACACTGCCAGCCGCCACAATGAGAAACAGCATGTGAAGATGCCAGTAAGCCACAAGCCATGTGGCAAGGTATAGATTAATGCAAATGTATTAATTTAAGCAGTAAGAACAGTTAGCAAGAAGCCTGCCACGGCCATACAGTTTGTAACCAATATAAGTCTCTGTGTTTACTTGGTTGGGTCTGAGAGGCTGTGGGACTGGCAGGTGATAGAGATTTGTCCTGACTGTGGGCCAGGCAGGAAAACTCTAGCTACACCTTCCCACCCCCAACATTATACAAGCACTAGTAACTGCTGGAGAGGAGACTCCAATGAGCCTAGCTGCCCCAAGTCATGCAGAGAACTCTAGGGAATGTTGCTTTTGTGAGTCTTCATCCATGTTGAGGTGGTCTTTTAAGTGATACAGCTGCCTCCCAATCACCCACACTTCTGTAAGCAATTCCTCATCTTATTCCTGTAAGTAACTCCAAATGGACTCATTGGTTTACCAAGATAGACTTGGGTGGATCAGTTTCCTTACTCTATCATCAGTCCCTTATCTAGGTTGAAGGGACATTAGTTCATGTTTCCCAGGAAAAGTCACATAACACCATCCATCCATCCATCCATCCATCCACCCACCCACCCATCCACCCACCAATCCATCCATCCATCCATCCACCCACCAATCCATCCATCCATCCATCCTTCTATCTATCCATCCTTCCCTCCACTTATCTGTCTATCTCTCCCCCTCTCCCTTCCTCCCTCTCTCCGTCCTCTCATGTGTTCTATCCACTCACTAATTTTTCTGTCTACCCACTCATTCCTCCTGCCTCCATCCTTCAGCCATCTTCCATGCAGTGCTGAAATTCAGGGACTCCAGCTTCACCTTGATGGACACAGCCCCTCCTTCATGGATGAACTTGGGGAGACGGACAAAATATGTTTATACTATAATCTTAAATTTGTTAAAGAGCCAAGAATGAAAATCCTGGAGCTCCACTAATCCAACCATCCACCTATCCACTAACTCACTCACTCACTCACTCACTCACTCACTCACTCACTCACTCATCCATTCTACCTGGATGGGAGATCATGGTAGTTGGGCCCAGTTTGGTGGCATGGTAGAATCTGGGGTTGAGTAATGCTTCTCTAGAGAAGCTGAACTTGAAAGGAGAGGATTGAAGGGAGATGGTGTCCTAATTTTATTTATGTTACTATGATAAAATACCTTGACAAAAATCAACTTAATGGAGAAAGCGGTTTGTTTCAGCTTGCAGTTAATCCTAGGCCACAGTCAATGTGGGGAAGTCAAGGCAGGAACTTCAAGACATCCAGAGTCAAGAGCAGAGAGAAATGAATACAGGCATGCTCACTTGCTTGCTTGTTTGTGCTAGTTTGGTTTCTCCATGCTGATATAGCTCAGAACCTCCTGCCTAGGGAATGATGTTGCCCACAGTGGATGGGTCTTCCAATATCAGTTAAGACAACTAAGACAGTGCCCCACAGACATGCCCACAAGCCAACCCTAGGTAGACAGTCCCTTATTGAGACTCTTTTGCCAGGTGATTCCAGGTTGAGTCAAGTTGACAGTTAAGATTAACCATCATAGATGGTTCTCTGTCCTGGGAAACAACAGGGGCTGAGGTCCAGAGGTAAGAGTAACTGCTGGCCAGCTGTGAGCTGGGCTGAAAGACTCTTTGGAGAGGGCAGGCTCATGTGGAGGCAGGAAAAAAGGATAGTAAAGAGCTTGTGCTATGGGGGATCTTTATATTGGGAAGGTATCACAAGGTGTCATTAGGGCCGGAAGATGGTTCATATCCTGTTCTTCTGTGGACAGTGTTTTCTTTTGAGTGAGAGGCTACAGTGTTGAGTGTTGGTTTTATCTTATGCAGTAGGAAGATAATATTTTTCTGCTTTAGTGGTTTGTGTGTGTGTGTGTGTGTGTGTGTGTGTGTGTGTGTGTGTGTGTACATGCGAGTGTGTTATGGAAGTCAGAGGGCAACAGTGGAGTTTTCTTCTATTGTGGGTTCCAGGGATAGTATTTAGGTCATCTTTCTTGGGCAGTAAGGTCTTTTTCCATCTCACCAACCCTGTATGTCGCATTTATTGTTCTCATTATTGTTCCTGTATCATGTTAATATGTCTTCACAGGAAGACACAGTGATGTTTGGTCATGTGCCCAAGAGCCCATAACTAGTAGCTGGTAGAACCAGGATTCCAATACAGATAGCCAGGTCCTCAAGCCCAAACTCTTGGATTACATTGCCTCCAAGAAGTCGCCCCAGCAAGCCTAAGTTAGGTTACAGTGCAGCTTTTTTTTTTTTTAAAGCTTTTGTATGTCTATTTTTGTGATGCTGGGTTGGAATCCAGAGCCATATACACACTAACTGAGGACTCTACCACTGTGCAACACTTGAGCCCTTCACTGAGGGATTTTAGGCAGCTGCTCTACCTCTGATCCATGTGCTCCAGCCTATCACTGGGGGAGGCAGATGTTCTACCACTGAGCCACACCCCAGCCCCTCACTGGGGGATTCTTGGCAGGTGCTCTACCACTGAATCACACCCCAGCCCCTCACTGGGGGATTCTAGGCAGGTGCTCTACCATGGAGCTACATTCCCAGTCCTCCATTTATTTTAATTTTTATTTATTTATTTATTTATTTATTTATTTAGCGTGTGTGTGTATGTGTATGTGTGTTTGTATGTGTGTACAGGGAGGGCATGTGTGCAGAAGTCAGAGGACAGCTTGTGAGAGTTGATTCTCTCTTTCTGCCATTTGGCAACCAGGAATCAAACTCAATCTATCAGGTTGGCAGTTGGCAGCAAGCATCTTTCCTTGCTGGGCCATCTCACTAACCCTTATTTTTATTTTTAAATGCTTACTTATTTAGAAGGAGAGAGACAGAGAGACAGAGAGACAGAGAGACAGAGAGACACAGAGAGAGACACAGAGTGAGAGACACAGAGGGAGAGGGAGAGGGAGAGGGAGAGGGAGAGGGAGAGGGAGAGGGAGAGGGAGAGGGAGGGAATGTGAGTGTGTGCATCGTGCGTGTACACGAGCACCCATGGCATGCACGTGGATGCCAGCAGACAATTTTTAGAAGTTGGTCCTCTCCTTCCACCATGTGGGTTCCGGGATCTAACTTAGATTATCAGCTTGGTGGCACATGCCATTATACACTAAGCCATCTTGCCAGCCCTTCACTTTTAAACTTTGAGACAGGGTCTCATTAAATTATCCAGGATGGCTTTGAATTTACTCTGTAGCCCAGGAAGATGTTTGCAATCCTCCTGCCTCAGATGCCCAGTAGCTGGGGTAGTAGGCCTGTAGCTCCAGGTTTAGCTTCTGTGTGGCTTTAAAGAACAGGTTGTATTTTACTTTTTCTTTGTTCTTGGCTGAGCACCCCCCCCACACACACACACTGTGGGTCATCTCCCTTGGGATCCAGGCTGTGTTAACAGTGCTCATCTTGAACTTGCTGGTGTGCAGAATATTTAGTCATTATGAAGAGCTGCCTTAAAGTTAAGCCCACATCATGAACACACGGGGACATCATCAGGGAATCAAGTGTACCCTGGTGTCCCCCATCCCTGCCACCTACTAGTTGTGTGGACAGGTACTCTGGGCCTGTTCCCAGTACTATGAGATGGAGGCAACTGGTTGGCATCAAGACACCCACTTGAGGCAATGTCTGGAAGGACTACTATGCACACTATGCAGGCTATGAAAATCCAGGTCCTCTGTAGATGTAACTGTCTTGTTAAATAAGAAACACAGAGCCAATGCAGAGATGAAAGCCCAAGAGGTCAGAACTAAGAGCTAAAAACCTTACCCTTTACTG
Source organism: Peromyscus californicus insignis (assembly GCF_007827085.1). Classification (NCBI taxonomy): domain Eukaryota; kingdom Metazoa; phylum Chordata; class Mammalia; order Rodentia; family Cricetidae; genus Peromyscus; species Peromyscus californicus. The sequence goes on along the minus strand of NW_026294540.1, from coordinate 32,846,044 downwards.
CTGCTGCTGTCCTCTTCAGCCAAGAGACCTACATCCTGTGTGTTTGTCCTTTTTATTGATTTTCTATTCTGCCTTCTCATTGGTTATAAACCCAACCACATGACCTCCTCGTCACTGCCCATCTATACAGACCTCCAGGTCTTCTATGGTTGGTATTGAGATTAAAGGTGTGTGTCTCCATGTTGGCTGTATCCTTGAACACACAGAGATCTGCCTAGCTCTGCCTCCCAAGTTCTGGGATTAAAGGCATGCACCACCACCACCCAGCTTCTGCTATGGCTTGCTATTAGCTCTGACCCCCAGGCAACTTTATTTATTAACATACAAATAAAATCACATTTCAGTACAAATAAAGTATCACCATAGTCCTCTTGTTCAGGAGTGTCCAGAATTGTAGGATGCTGGGACCTTTCCAGGAATCAGCAGTCTTCTGAGAACCAGGCCTCTGGGCAGAGCTGGGGGCATTGGCCAGGCCATCCTATCCACATTGGGGCTGCAAGTGCCCTGGGCAGAGGGACTAGCCTGTTCCTGGCAATGCTGGCTGGACACTGAGGCTCTTCAGGGCCCAAGGACGAGTATGCTATGTGTTTGCCGCTCTGACTTCTGTGGGACACAGAACAAATGGTTTTCTTTTCCCAGATGGTGACTCCTTTGTCTCTTAGCCTTGTCCTTTCCAATCCTGGCTTCCTGTCCCTTTCCTGAGGCCTGGACATTTGGGGGCAATAAAAAGGTTGTTTAATTGAATCAAAAATTTTCATCTCAGCCAGGCAATGGTGACACATGCCTTTGATTCCAGCACTCAGGAGGCAGAGGCAGGCGGATCTCTGTGAGTTTGAGACCGGCCTGGTCTATAGAGCAAGCTCCAGGACAGTCAGGGCTACACAGAGAAACCCTGTCTCTACCTCCTGGCTCCCCTCAAAAGAAAACCTCCATCTCAGATCTAATAACATGGTCTTCTTGTCACTTCCTGTAGAACCAACTAGGGGTGGGGAGGAGGAATGGAGGGGAGGGAAACAGAAGAGAGGGACTGACTAGGAGAAAGAGGAGGGGGTGGGGGAGGGAGGAGGAAAAGAGAGAAGAGGAGGGGGAGGAGAGGAAGAGAGAGGGGAGGAGGGAGAGGAGGAAAAGGAGGAGAGGGAGGAGGAGGGAGGGGAGGAAGGAGAGGATGCGGGAGAGGAGTAGGGAGAGGAGGAAGAGGAGGAGGGAGAGGAGGAAGAGGAGGAGAGAGAAGAGGAAAGAAAAGAGGAGGAGGGAGAGGAGGAGGGTGAGGAGGGAGAGGAGGAGGGAGAGTAGGAAGGAGAAGAAAAGGGGAGGAGACACAGGAGGTGGGAGAGGGAGGAGGGCTAGAAGGCAAGGACAGGAAAAGTCATAAGAGGAGGGGAAGAGAGAGGCGAGGAGAAAACACTACCAAACTACCCCAGTCTGCCATTGGCTCACTGCTCAATCGCAGGCACTATCTTGGGGTCAGCATTTAAGTGGCCATGGTGAGATTTTCAGGTCTTCAGTTCGCTTCCCCATTCTTATTTGTGATGGTTCCTGTTGATTATCAACTTTACAGGATCTCCAATCACTTAGGAGACACGCCTCTGGGCATGTCTGTGAGGGAGTTTCTAGACCGAACGGATTGAAATGGGAAGACCTACCTTGAAGGTGGGCGGCACCACCCTGCAGGCTGGGGTCTGGGGCTGGATACAGAACAGAAAGCGAGCTGAGTTCCAGCACCCGTCTCTTTCCTGACCACGGATGCCACATAACCATGCCAGCCACCGCATGCTCTTGCGACTCTGCCTTCCCTACCTGTGATCGGCTGCAGCTTCGAACCATGAGCCAGAATGAACTGTTCCTTCCCTCAAGTGCTTTCTAGTTAGGTGTGTTGTCACAGCCACACAAGGAACTGATTCAGAGCATATTTGTTACATAAAGCGGCAGATTTGTTATATAAAGTGGCGGGTTCTGTAGTGATGTTTTAACTGTCATATATTGTGCATTTTGACTCACCATGAGCTCTAGGCACCAAGTGTTTGGAGATAAGGCTGGGGTCAGGCTTACTGAAGGTGATCAGAAAGATGTTTGGACTGCGTTCCTGTGTTTTGTAAAATTCCACAGCCCTTAAACCTGAATGAAATACCCCCCCCCACTTCCCACCCACTGAGACAGGGTTTCTCTGTGTAATCTTGGCTGTCCTGGAACTCACTTTGTAGACCAGGCTGGCCTTGAACTCACAGAGATCCACCTGCCTCTGCCTCCCCAGTGAGGGGATTAAAGGCGTGCGCCGCCACTGCCTGGTGAAATAATCTTTCTTAAATTTTGAAGCAGTATCTGGCTGTGTGGCCCAGGCTGGTCTCAGATTCATGATCCTCCTGCCTAAGCCCCTGGAGTACTGAGGTTATAGGTGTCTGCCACCATGCCAGGCTGGAGATGATCATCTCTCTCTTTTTTTAAAATGTATGCATATGTATGTTTGCCTTCATAGTCTACAGAGCTCATACGGAGATCAGAGGACAAGCTTTGGGGGTTGATTCTCTTTTTTGACCACATGTGGCTCAGATATTGAGCATGCGAAGTTGCTGCTCCTCTCAGTGGTGGCCCCACCTAGAGAACCTTGGGATTGGAGTAGGGGAGTCTTTGGCTTGAGGAACAGAACCTGAAATTCTGTTTTTTGACCACCAGGGGTCGCTCACGCCACATAAAGAAGCCACTAAGCGCTGTTGCGTGCAGAGAAATCTTTTCTTGAGTTCTGTGTGCAGCCTGCTGTTCGGTCTTATTAGCACCTATCTGGGTTTGCTCCCCCAGAACCTGACAGGTGTGACCAGCACAGGCCTGGGCAGCTGTAGATGAGAATGTGGGCTCCCCCCCCCCCCCGTGTGTGTGTGTGTGTGTGTGTGTACACATAAGTGAGGAATACTAAGGCTCTAGCATCATCTGCCCACCTCCCATCAGATTCGGCCTGAGCCTCCTGAAAGGCCAGCTGTGCAGGACCATTCATCCATATGAGCAACCCTCCCAGACTGCAAGCCGGACAGGAACGCTCAGCTGACTCCAGAGGGCAAATCCCTCCACCCCCACCTCTCCCAGAGAACTAGCCAGCTCCTGTGCTAGGGCTTAGCTTAGGGTTCAGGGGTCAAGCTTCAGAAGTCCCTCCCGCCCCCAGGTCTTACTAAGGCTAGATTGACCTATCCAGAATCCAGCCTATATGACTGAGTTCTGGAATAATCTATTACAACACCCAGGAAGATTTCAAAACTCGGTGAGTCACTCGGCCATTGGGCTGGTATTTCTTACCTCATGTGGAGCAAAGTTTATCTGTCTATCTATCTATCTACTATCTATCTATCTATCTATCTATCTATCTATCTATCTATCTATCTATCTAACTTTTATTATAATCCATCCTCTGGGCATGTCCCAGTCCCCTTCTTTGGCTATAAAGGCAACACTCCTTCTCTGGGGTGTCCTGATCCCCTCTCTCCCTGCCCATCACAAAGCTCTGTGGCCAGGCCTGGCTATGCTCAGTGTAGGCCAGGCAGAGACACAGCCTAGATTCTCATCCTTATTCTAAGCCACTGACTGATTGTGACTTTGGCTTTGCAAGTCTCTGCCTCAGCTTGCTCATCCGTAAAGACCATCATGGTCTTTAGCTCCCTGGACAGTGTCCACCATAGATTGACAGGTGTGACTATGAGACCTGGAAGGGCCTGGAGGGAGACTTGTATAAGTTCTGTAATGGTGCGTGAAGCTGGCAGAATTGAGACCCCTCAGTTAGTTCCACTAAATCCTTTCACTATGCAGCTGGAGAAACTGAGGAAGTGTGGGAGCCTGAGGAACAAGGACACTATACATTGTCACCATACCTAGTTACCAGGCTGGCTTCTGGGTACTCTGTGGCCCATAGGTTTCTTTCTTGACTCTATTGCTTATTTTTTTTGTAATTTATTTATTTATGTATTTTTAAAATGTATGTGAGCTCTGTCTACCTGTACGCCTGCACACCAGAAGAGGGCATCAAATCCCATTGCAGATGGTTGTGAGCAGCCATGCACAATGTGGTTGTTGGGAATTGACTCAGGACCCTTGGAAGAGCAGTCAATGTTTTTAACTGCTGAGCCAACTCTCCATCCCTGTATTGCTATATTTAAGACAGGCACTGGCTCAGCCAGGTGGCATAGGCCTACAGCCAGCGCCGAGAATGTTGTCCAAGCTTTCTCTGGCCCTCCGACCTTTCTGCTTAGGCTGGCTGCCTTCATGTTCCAGGACAGGCTTGCAGTCAGCATTCCATCAGTAGGCAGCACCTCCTGGGAGCTTATCAGAGACCTGGATTCTGGGGCTGGGGAGATAGCCCAGTGAATAAAACACTGGCCTCACAAGTATGAGGACCTGAGTTTGATTTCTAGACCTCATATAAGAAGTAAGGCATCGTGGGGGAACACTTGTGGTCCCAGCACTGGACAGGTAGAAGTTGGACAGCCAGTTTAGCTGAACTGGCAAGTTCCAGGTAGAGCGAGAGACCCTGTTTTAAAAACAAGGTGGCTGGCACCTAAGGAATGACACCCGAGGTTGTCTCTGACCTCCACACACACCTGCATGACATGTGCACACCCCCACATCCCACCCACATCCATATTTACATGCAAGAAATGCAGAGCCTCAGGGTCACTGGCACCATAGATTCAGAACATCTGGGGGGCGGGAGGAGTCTGAGACTGTGTAGGTTCCAAGCTTGCCCCCTGTTCTCATGCCCACTCAAGTCCGAGGAAAGCCATCAGCCACGAGTGAACCCCTCATTCCACATGTGTAAGACTCCAGCGAAGGTTTGATCTTAGCATCACAGCAGAATATGGTCTGCTGTGATTAATCTTGATTGTCAACTTTAGGGGATCAACCAAGAGACTCGCCTCTGGGTGGGCCTGTGAGGGCATTACCATGAAGGGTTAACAGGTAGGAGGAGCCATTCCCCAGAGTGGGCAGCACCTTCTGGTGGTCCAAGGGAAAAGTGGTGCTTTGCCTGTTTGCCTTTCCGCCTTGCTTGTGAGTATGTCTACTCTGTTGGCGACACCACTGCTGCAGCCATCGTTTACTGACACCAGAATCCAGCTTCTTCAGCCGTCCAACTTGGACCGAAGACAGGCAGCTCCACCAGGAATCCAGTGGGTTGACCTTCAACACCATGCTGAGAATGCTCAGGCACCCAGCCTCACAGACTGAGGAGCTGCCAGCGTCTCAACCTCCTCAGCATACAGACAACCACTGTTGGACTACCCAGCCCCTATCTTGGAAGCCAATGTAATAAATCTCCTCTGTAACATACATTCATTCTTTTAGTTCTGTTCCTCTAGAGAATCCTGAGTAGTGGCTGGAGAGATGGCCCAGCAGTTAAGAGGATTTACTGCTCTCTAGAGGACCCAAGTTCAGTATCCAGCACCCACTTTGGGTGGCTCATTACTGTCTGTAACCCCAGCTTCGGGGTAACCAATACCCTCTTCTAGTCTTCTAAGATACCTGCACCCATGTGGCATATACTCATACAAATACAGACACATACATATAAATAAAATAATTATATTAGTAAAGAATCCTGAATAATGCAGATATATAGCTCACTAGACCTTTAGGCTATGAAGCATGTGGCCAAAGCCTTCAGTACAGAATGAATCTGAGGGCTTAATTTAGGGTGTGTCAAAACCACCCAGGCAAACATCACCATAAATTAGGGATCATTCTTCTGGAAAAGAAATACAGGCACCTGTTGTGGCCAGAAGAGGCTATTCCAGCCCCTGAGAGGCAGTGCTGGGTGCCATGGCAACCAATGTATATAATTAACATGATCCTATCTGAATGCATTTTCTATTTTCATTTTATTAGCATCAGTGTTTTACCTGCATGTATATCTTGTGTGAGAGTATCAGACCCCGGAGTTACAGACAGTTGTGAGCTGCCATGATGGTGCCAGGAATTGAACCTGGGTCCTCTGGAAGAGCAATCAGTGCTCTTAACCACTGAGCCATCTCTCCAGCCCCATGAATGCATTTTCTAAATCTTACCTGGTAGTTACTTTTCTCACTGCTGTGTCAAATAGCCAACAGAAGCAGCTTAGGGTAAGTTTGGCTAATGGTTTGAGTGGGTTTAGTCCATCATGGTGGGGGAGGTGTGGTGGAGTTGATGGTGGTGGGAGTGTTGGCTGGAGTTCCTCACATTTTGGTAGACCAGGAACCTGGGAACCTGGAGCTAGAAGTGGGGCCAGGGCATAACCCTCAAGGCGTTCCCACATGAGATATATTTCCTCTGGCTGGGCTCTACTTCCTAAAGGTTCCATAACATCCCTAGTCAGCTCTACCAAGTGTTTAAACACATGAGTCTGAGGAGCGAGGATATGCCACATCCAAACCAAACAACTAAAATTGCTCTCTAAATTATCCATGTTCAGGTCTTGTTCCAGTTCTCCTTGGATGTGCCCTTCTATTCTTTTCCTCTTCTGCCTATCAAGCTCCTGTTTACCCTTTGATACCCAGCCCAAGTGGCTCCTGCTTACCCTTGGATACCCAGCCCAAGTGGCTCCTGTTCACACTTTGATACTCAACCCAAGTGGCTCCTGTTTACCCTTTGATATTTAGCCCAAATGTCTCCTTTTTCCCATTTATACTCACCAACTTCCTCACACCATCTTCAAATGTCTGGTACAAACACAAATGAGCTTCATTTTAGAGCTGGTTTTGTTCTTGCAAGGTAATGCAGGCTCACTTGTCCTTCTACCCATGATGAGCTGTGACTGTTATGATCATAGGTACCAGTGAGTAAGACTCAAATATCTCTCTTTGAAAGACAGTGTAAGACAATGCAAGGGAGCCAGGCGGTGGTGGCGCACACCTTTAATCCCAGCACTCAGGAGGCAGAGCCAGGCACATCTCTGTGAGTTCAAGGCCAGCCTGGGCTACAGAGTGAGTTCCAGGACAGGCTCCAAAGCTACACAGAGAAACCCTGTCTCAAAAAACAAACAAACAAAAAAGACAATGCAAGGGATTATAGCTATTGGCAGTTGAAAACTTGACTTGTTAGTAATTGTCTCAGGAGGGGCTTTGAACCCTCCCACTGTGGTGTGGTGATGTACTGGAACCAGCTCAGAATATCCAGCAAGAGCTCTGTAAAGGTGTTTCTTCCCAGCTTTGAATTCAATGGGATCATGTTGCCTGTCAAAAATTTGCCCTGGTGGGACTATTTACATCAGAGAAACTGGTGAATGTTATCAATGAGGCTTTTTGATCCCCTTGCCTTGGTATGAGTGAGTTTTCTACACTGTCACAAAATACCTGAGCTAATCAACCTAAAAAGAAGAAAAGGCTTGGATTGCAGTCTTGTACGCTTTGGTTTATGGTCACTGGGGTCCTGTTATGATGCATCTGCAGATACAGCACATTGTGGTGGGAATTCATGGTAGAACAAGTTGTTTACCTCATAGTGGCCAGCAAGTAGAGAGAGGAGAGGAACATCCAGGCTTAGGATCCCTTTAAGTGCATTCTCTCAATGATTCAACATCCTTCTATTAGGCCTCACCTTGGAAAAGTTCCACCATTTTCCGGTAGTGATGTGGGCTGGGGGCTTGGCCTACAACATGTGGAAGTTTGGGGTTCCTTTTCCAAACCTTAGTGTCTTCCCCCCTCATTTATCACCTCCAAAGGCACCTGCTTTCCTTGGTACCCGTGCTGCCTGGTGGATGAGCAAGTGTGCTCCCTGCCAGAGGATGCTCCCCAGAAACATGCAAGGATTTCCTTCATGTGAGTGAAGGGGCACAGGTAGAGCGTCCACTACATGGGGCCAGGTAGGGGAACAGTTTCGAATTCCAGTTTCCCTGTGGACTAAATGGCCAGGACCCGTCTGAGGCTGGGTTTGCCTGCATGAGTGAGCCACTGGTGTTGGCTCAGCAAATAAAGTCCCAAGCCCGCTGACGGGCGTGGCCAAAGGTCGAAGGGTACAGTGATAAAGGAGAGCCTGCATGATTTACAGCCACAACCTAGACAGCAGGGCTGTGGAAAGCACGAAGATGGAGGAGCGCTGGCAAGACCCTCATGGGTGAGGGATCTGCGTTTCATTGAGACGATGTGTTGGAGTCCACACAGCGGAGATTAAATAGCCCGCTGCCTGAAAGCAAAAAGGTGGAAATAAATCAGCCTTTACTGCAAGCAGGGTGGCAGGGAGTTAATTAGGAAAAGGGAAAAAAAAATACATTTTGACTTACAAAGAGACTGGGTGAGCATGCAGAGGAGGAAGGGGTCCCTTTTGTTTCCCATCAGAAGCCATGCGTGTCTGGGAAGGATGACCCTCGGGTGTGTCCTGGCTGGAGAGGCAGAGGCTGCTTGCTTGCTGCCCATGGAGCTGAGTCAGGTCTTGCCTGTGCCCTGCCAGTGTGAACTTGAAGGCTGGGGAACCGGTGTCTGGGATTATCGTGGTGCAGGGGAGGTTGTGCAGAGTTATGACTCTAATGCGCAGATGAGATTGCCTCGAATCCCCCAGGCTTATCTCTTTCAGCTTCCCAACCAGGCTGAGCTTTCTTCCGGCTCCTTGTCCCTCCCCCTCAGGCTCTGTTCTACGCCAGTCAGTATTGTTTACATGAGGCTCCACCCCGGGAACGCCTCTTCAATTTCTCCTCTTAGCCGGCCACCATTCTTACAAACCCAGCTTGATTTCCAACATTCAGTCAATAATGTTAATTGGGCATGGTGGCAGAGATCTGTCATCTCAGTTACTCGGGAGGCTGAGGCAGGAGGATAGATGTTCAGGGACAGCGCAGGCAACATAGACATAGAGAGAACTCATTTCAAAATAGAAGTTAAAAAGACAGCTAGGGGGCTGGCAAGATGGCTCAGTGAGTGGACAAAGACACTTGCTGTCAAGCCTGATGATCTGAGTTCAATCCCCAGAACCCACATGATGGTGACCCCCACCTATGTCACACACACACGCGCGCACACACACACACACACACACACACACTCACACACTGACCCTCTTGTTATAGGAAAGGTAGTAGATTGCAGGGAGCCCACATGGAAAGGAGGAGAGCTTTGCTGTGGCCCATGGGAGGTGACAGTGGCCTGCACTGGAGAATGACAGCCATGATAAAGAGGTGACAGACTCAGCTGGACAGTCGCCCAGGCTGGCACGTCTCGCTTTGCTATGTTTGCATCGCGGCTGCTACCGTTCCTTTCCCGGGTGAGACACAGACATCTCTTACTCCTAAGGTCCCAGTGACAAACCAAGGTACAATGTCACCACAGTGCACCCAGGAATCAGTTTACTAGATTCACAGAGCAGCAAGTGAGGAATTACAGGTAAGAGCAAGGGTGACCTCAAAGCAGCCACACTGGGAGGCCTTTACCCTGCGTGGAGGATGACTGTCCATGCCTGTGTAGACAAAGTCCCCTCCCCTCATCCTACCCTACCTACATCTTCTAGCGCTTCCCAGGGACCCTAAGGCCAAGCGCAGTGAGGGCAGAATTGCGTACAACTGGTTGGGAGAGATGGCTGGATACCAAGGTGAGGGTCCTAGGACCTCCTTCCCCTCTCCTGTGAGGGAATATCAGCAGTCACAAGCCCAGTTACAGTGGTCCTTTACAAGCATGCTCAGCCGAACTCCTAAAGATGGCGGTGGGGTGGTGACAAGGAGAGTCCTGTACAACAGTCTCCTGTGGGCATTGCTTCTCCGTGGAGCTCTAAGATTCCCCGGGAGGCTTTCCTAAGCACTGTTTCTCCAAGGAGAACCCTGCGAAGTGGGGAGAAAGTCACCTTTGCTGGGTCCCTACAGGGGTGGGGGTGGGGCAGACCCTTTGCTGGGATCCTAGGAACTCCTTCATGATGGCACACACGATCACCTTCATTTCATGGAGGCTGCGGGTTGGTCTGGAAGTCCATCTCAGGCAGCCAGATCTGAAACTGACTCAGGTCGCTCCTTCTGCTCCCCAACAGACCACTGTAAGAGGCTTGGGGGTGGGGCATGCTGCCCCCTGAGGAAGGGCTTTAGACCAGCCTTTCTCTTACTTAATTTGTCCGCTTATCTCCAAGGCCAGCCAAAGAGGTTAGAGGTCAAGGAGTCTGGCCCAGTGGCCCAGTTCTAATGAAAGGAGCTCAGGGTCCCCAAAGGCCATTCCCTTTGTGGGTGGATGCACACTGATCCTTCCTCTCTGGACCAATAAGCAATGTCTGATTCCTTCATGAGGAGATGGAAACTTTTAAATGTAGCCAGGGAGAGCAAGCATCTTAAAGCAAGCTTTTGGGATGAGGACATAGCTAGATGGTAAAGTATGGGGGTGTGTTTCAGTGAGGGGCTGGGGTGTGGCTCAGTGGTAGAGCACCTGCCTAGAATCCCCCAGTGAGGGGCTGGGGTGTGTTTCAGTGGTAGAGCACCTGCCTCGAATCCCCCAGTGAGGGACTGGCAGGGTGGCTCAGTGGTACAGTGTTTCCCTAGCATATGCAAGGCCTTGGGTTCAATCAGAATCTTTGCTATAAAAAGTAAAAATAAGGGATGGAAAGAAGACTCAGTAGTTAAGAGCACTGGCTGCTCTTCCAGAGGACCCAGGTTCAATTCCCAGCACCTTCGTGGTAGCTTACAATAGTCTGTAACTCCAGCTCCAGGGGCTCTTGACACCTCCACCATGAAGGCAAAACACCAATGCACATAAAAATAAATAAACAAGCAAATAAATAAATAAATAAATAAGAAAAAAGCATGTTTTTCTGGGTATGATGGCCCATCTCTGTAATCCCAGCATTTGTGTGGCTGAGGAAGCAGGAGTGGTATGAATTCTAGGCTAGTTTGAGCTACAGAGACTCTTTCTCAAGGGAAGAAAGGTGGAGAGTGACTAAGTATTATACCAATGTTCTCCTCGAGCTTCTGTATGCACATCTGTGCACATCTGTGCATACAGCATGTGAGCAGGCACACACGCGTGTGCGCGCACACAGAGAGAGAGAGAGAGAGAGAGAGAGAGAGAGAGAGAGAGAGAGAGAGCGAGAGAGAGCGAGAGCGAGAGAGAGAGAGAGAGAGAGAGAGAGAGAGAGAGAGAGAGAGAGAGAGAGAGAGGCGCTATGAGATTCCTTAATTCACTTGATCTGTGATGTATGGGTAGTTTGCTTTTGGCTCATGTTGGCAGTACTGTAATGGAACCCAAGGACACGGGCTCTGTGCATTCCTGGGAAGTATTTCTGTGATGCACTGGCTCAGAGTCCACTAGCTGAACCTTCAAGTGATCTCTCAATGCCTCAGTTTATGGCCTCTCAATGTGGGATTCCATTCCCCTTTTCAGAATTCAACGCAACCCACAGCGCTTGGCGGACATCAGCACCGATGTGGGCTGAGCTCTGGGATCGCAGCTGTCCTGCGTGGGTGTGTGTGGCTTGGGGCCTAGGCCTGGGACCCCTCGGCCTCCAGCTGAGCCTGGCTGGCCAGAGGACAATGCCTAGCTTGGGAGAGCACCAGGCCTTTCCCTGGCTGTCAGGCGCAAGGATTAGATGCAGAATAATGCAGTCCCCGATCAAACCTGCAGCTGTAACTCAGGCCCCAGACGCTGCCAGGACCATAAATTTGGTTGGAAAGTGCAGCTCTAGCAGTTTGGGAACAAGAGCGGGGGAGGGCCAAGTGAATTACAGCTTCAGAAGGCAGTGAGGCCCCCTGCCCTGCATTGTTAGCCCAGCCAGGGATTGATTGCTCACTGGCTCTAATGAAATTGAATTTTAATTTATATCCCAGTCCACAGTGGGGGGCCAGGGCTGGCCCTAGGAAAGGTGGGCTTAGCCCCTGGAGGGGTGCTCTTCTGCAAGAAGAGCTTGTAGTCAAGTCCTACAGGAGAGAGGAATGGCCATCCTGGGGGCACCAGCACCCTAAAATTCTTGTGTGTGTGTGTGTGTGTGTGTGTGTGTGTGTGTGTGCGCGCGCGCGCGCTCTGTGTGTATGTGTGCTCATTCATGTGGAGGTCAGAGGTCAATGTTGGATGTCTTCCTTAATTGATCCCCATCTGATTATTGTAAAAATCTATGTGTGCCGGGCGGTGGTGGCGCACGCCTTTAATCCCAGCACTCGGGAGGCAGAGCCAGGCGGATCTCTGTGAGTTCGAGGCCAGCCTGGACTACCAAGTGAGTCCCAGGAAAGGCGCAAAGCTACACAGAGAAACCCTGTCTCGAAAAAACCAAAAAAAAAAAAAAAAAAATCTATGTGTATTTTGTGTATATTGTGTATGTGAGTATGTGTATATTGTGTGTGTGAGTATGGCGTGCATACGCCACAGTGAGTTGTGGGGATCAGAGGACATCCTGGAGTGTCAATCCTTGATTCCCGCTTATTTGAGACAGGGTCTCGCCACTGTGTATGCCAAGCTAGCTCACCCATAAGCTTCTGGGAATTCTCTTATCTCCATTGCCCCTCTCACTACAGGAGCCCTAGGATTATAGATGCATACATGAATGTGCACAGTTTTTAATCTGAGTTCTTGGGATTTGAACTCAGGCCCTCAAGCTTGTGTGGCAAACACTTTTCTCACTGAGCCATCTCCACATTATGTTTTGAGACTGTGTCTCTTTCCAGGAGCTCAGTTTTGGCTAGGCTGGCTGACCACAGAGGTCCCGGGATCTCTGCCTCCGCATCTCTAAGATAACAGGCACATGCTGCCCCATTTGACTTCCCAGGCAGGTCACAGGGACCCAAACTCAGGTCCTCATGCTTATACAGCAAGTATTCTATCTTAGTACATAGCCTTGGATGGTCTAGCATTAACTATGTAGCACAGGCTGACCTCAACCTTGCAATTCTTATATTTTAGCTATTCAAGTGCTGGGATCACACACTACCAAGCCCAGCTTCATCCCCAAATTTCAAGGGCTGCATCAGGTCATCCAGATGTAGAACTCTAGAAGCTCTGGTGAAGGGTCCTTGTGGTAATATTTTGTTTGTGCTCTAACAAATAAAGCTTACCTGGAGATGAGAGGGCAGAGCTAGCCACTAGTTAACCATAGAGGCCAGGCAATGGTGGCATACACCTTTAATCCCAGCACTTTGGAGGAGGAAGCAGGAAGATCAGGAGTTCAAGGCTACTCTGGTCTACACGAGATTGATCCAACCTAAAGTAGAAACAGAGCCAGGCGGTGGGAGCACACACAGCTTTGATCCCAGCACTAGGGAGGTGGCAACAGCAATATAAGGTGGGAGGAGACTTCTCTTTTTGGTCTGAGAAGTCCTGAAGGTGAGAGGTGACTGTGGCTGGCTCTTTTACTTCTCTGCTCTTTCAGTATTTACCCCTATATCTGACTCCGGGTTTTTATTATTAAGACCAGTTAGAATTTGTGCTACAGATCCCCATCCTTCTCTTCGTGGGAACTGTGTTTTTCCAGGCACAAGGGGGAAGATACTGGTGCAATGAGAAAATAGCAGTGGTTCTTGGGGTTCACCGGGACCCCCTGAACCTTTCACCTCTCCTATGTGTCTCCAAAGATGATGCATTGGAGCCCCTGTGCAGCCAGGTATAGTAGTATACACCCAGAATCCCACGCTTTGGTTGAAAAAGAGCGTCTTGGCCAGTTCAAGACCAGGCTGGGACACACAGCCAGTTCCAGGCCAGCCTGGGCTATGTAGTGGGACGTGTCATAACCAAACCAAACCACATCATGCCACACCAAACCCATGTGACATTTAGCCTAGTCTTTTCTGGGGCATGTTGCACATTGGGTACTATTTTCTACAGGTGTCTGTGTAGCTCTGCCAACCTCTCAGTGTGTGCTGTGAGTGACCACAGGATGCCAGCCTGCCTGGGTCCCAGAGATTCAGTTCTAAAGCCCCATGGCAGTTTTTGGCCAGGGAAGTCACATCTGATCTCTGGGCCTCAGTTTCCTCTTTGGTGTGTTAGAGATGACGTATGCCCCCGCATCTCCAGAGGTCTTAAGGACTGAATGATGAAGTGGATTTCTAAGCCCCGGGGAGACAAAGATGGCGGAGCCTCAGTTCTCCATGGAGACTTTCCACTTCTTGTGGGTGTTACTGTGCAGTGCTCACAGAACCCACTCCACTGCCAAGGAATATATGGTTTCTTTTCTTTGCTTTTTTTGACAGGGTTTCATATGTAGGCCCTAGTTGGCCTGGAACCCACTCCATGGACCAGGATGGCCTTGATCTCACAGAGCTCCACCTGCCTCTGCTTCCCCGGTGCTGGAACTAAAGACATGTGCCACCATCCCCAGCAGACAGTGGCTTTTTTAGGGCATGGTGAGGAGAGGGGCTGAGAGGTACACAGGCATTCTGGGAGCAGGGGTCCTGGTTGTAGGATGGGATAGGAAGGGGCCAGGCCTCCCATGAGGCTGAGTCAGGGCTCCGGCCCTCCCCTGACCTGCTTGGGAACCATGACTAGGACTTGTGTTTTGCTGTCCCCTGCTGGTGGACCTCTGAGGATCTCTACAGACTCATTTTGTGCCACCTTCACAAGTGGCCTCAACCTCTAAAAGAAAAATTGGCCTTTGATTGATACCTGGGGGCCCGTGAGCACCTTCCCATGCACCACCTGCTTCCTGGAGCATGAACAAAATGTCCATGAGTTATTAGGTCTAAGTGCAACTATGGCTCTGGGATATCTGGCCTATTTCTACCCAGGGCGCTGTGTGCGGGCAGTGCCTAACTCCACCTGCCATCCAGTTTGGTGAGACCAATGGTTCTCAACCTGTGGGTTGTGACCCCTTTGGGGGTCAAATGACCCTTTCACAGGAGTCATCTAAGACCATCAGAAAACACAGATATTTACATTACAATTTGTAATAGTAGCAAAATTACAGATATGAAGTAGCAACAAAAGTAATTTTATAATTGGGGGGTCATCACAGCATGAGGAACTGTATTAAAGGGTCATAGCGTTAGGAAGGTTGGGAACCACTGGGCTAGACCATGGCTGATAAGCAAGGGGTAAATCCACTGGCTCCAGGTGGAAGCTGTTCTGTTGGTGGATCTGTCAGAAGCAACCCTGGGTTAGACATAGGGTCTGTTCAGTGAAGAGGTATCTGGACAAACAATCCCAGACTATGCTGAAGACATCTTCAGAAAAGTAAGACAGTAAGATCCTCATTGGGGGATTCTAGGCAGGTGCTCTACCACTGAGCCACACCCCAGCCCCTCACTGGGGGATTCTAGGCAGGTGCTCTGCCACTGAGCTACACTTCAGGTCACCTTTTGATTTGGCAGGTGGAGAGACCCAGGCCCAGGTAGAAAGACATTTGTCTGAGGTTATACAGCTAATTAATGGGAGGTGGGGCTAATACAGGACCTGGACTTGGGTAGATCTGTGGTTCCTTTGGAATGAAGGGGATGTGAGAAAGAGGAGGGAGGGATGTTGTCCGTGTAATTTCAGAGAGAGAAAGAAAGGAAGAGAGAGACAGAGAGAGGAGGTTGGAGGCCCTGTCATCCATATATCCCTAACCATCAGTTCCACCTGCATGACATGTGGTGTGCATCTGGTCCTTTGACGTGTAAGAAAAGATGTCCCACATTCCGCATGGCCCACTCAGCACTGGAGTGTATCCCAGGGGCAGCACATGTAGGTTTTAGAGTCAGACACCTGGCTGGGGCACAGAGCTTCCTTCAGCATCCATATGTCATCCTCCACCACACCTCATCTTTAAGTATAATCACTTTTTTTCTGGTATGTAGCGTGTGTGTGTGTGTGTGTGTGTGTGTGTGTGTGTGTGTGTGTGTGTGTGTGTGTTGGTATGTTGTGTGCACGCTCCCACACGTTTGGGGGTATGTGTGCATGTCTGGAGAACAGAGCTCAACTTTAGGGGCTACTCCTCAGGAACTGTCATTTTTTAGAAAGATCTATTTTATTTTAGGTCTTTACATTTATTTTTTTTAATTGTGTGTGTGTGTGTGTGTGTGTGTGTGTGTGTGTGTGTGTGTGTGTGTGTGTGTGTGTGTGTGTACAGGTGTGGGCACACATGACTGGGCATGCATATAAAGGTCAGAGGACTTTATGAAATCAGTTCTCTCTCTCCCCCTTTACATGCAATCTGGGGCTCGATCTTAGATCATCAGACTTACGTGCCAAGAGCCTTTGTCTGCTGAGCCATCTTCTCCCAAAAGATCTATTTTTTATTTTTTTATGTGCATGGATGTTTTTGCCTGCTTGCTTCTCTGCCGTTTGTGTGCAGTGCTCACAGAGGCCAGAAGAGGGCGTCAGAGCCTCTGGAATTGGAGTTACAGATATCTGTGAGCCACCACCCCATTTTTTCTATAGATTTAGGGAACTCAGGTCCCCATGCTTGTGCAGCAAGTATTTTATGGAAGGGACTATCAACCAGTGGTCACCTCATTATCTTTATCAATTCCAGTGGTTGGATTATAAAAGGAAACTTTGCAAACCGAGTGTGGTGGTCTACACCTGTAATCTAGGCACTCAGGAGGTGGAAGCAGGAAGATGCAGGATGACAGGATCACATACAGAGAACCTGTTTTTTTTTTTTTTCAAAGAGAAAGGAGGGGAGTGGGGGGAGAGAGAGAGAGGGGTATGCATCACCGTAATTTATGAACTTATGGGAAGCCTGCATTTCTTGCCAATGATAGACGATAACAGAAAATCAAGATCATCAATATATTTCATAGTCTCATATTATATATCACGCACATGTCATCTATAGGATATATACTACTTTCTTTACCCCCTAAACCATCTCGTGCACTGCATATCGGGAGCTCCCTGGACCCTGCCTGCGGTGGCATCGAGGTTGTAGTAGGTGGTGGTTACAGAGTTCATACATTCAGTGAGAGCGGAGCCACTCGAGTGAGTGAACCACTAAGTGTTGGGAAGGGGCAGAGGATCCCTAAGGTTTGATGGAGACAGGGGGTCAGGATGGACAGGGGCAATGAGGTGAAGCATCCATCACTCAGCAGGTTCAGGGACAGGCAGAATGAGCATCCAACATCCACCCTCCCAGGAGCCCTAAAGGGGTCTGAGTCTTCTCAGAAGATTAATGTCACATCCATCCATCTATCTATCTATCTATCTATCTATCTATCTATCTATCTATCTATCCATCTATCTACCTATTATCTATCTATCTATCTATCTATCTATCTATCTATCTATCTATCTATCTCTATCATCTACCTATCTACCTATTTATCTATCATCTATCTTCCTCCTCCTCCTCATTATTAGTATTATTATCTATTATCTGTTTATTATCTATCTATATCTGTCTATCATCTATCTATCTATCTATCTATCTATCTATCTATCTATCTATCTCTATCATCTACCTATCTACCTATTTATCTATCATCTATCTTCCTCCTCCTCCTCATTATTAGTATTATTATCTATTATCTTTTTATCTATCTATTATCTGTTTATTATCTATCTATATCTGTCTATCATCTATCTATCTATCTATCTATCTATATCTATCATCTACCTATCTACCTATTTATCTATCATCTATCTTCCTCTTCCTCATTATTATTATCTATCTATTATCTGTTTATCTATTTATCTATCTATCTATCTACATATCTGTCTACCTATCATCTATCTCTATCTTCCTCCTCCTCATTATTAGTATTGTTATCTATCTATCTATTATCTGTTTATTATCTGTCTGTTTGTCTATCATCCATCCATCCATCTATCTATTTATCTATCTACTTATCTATCTATCTATCTATCTATCTACCCACCCACCCACCCATTCATCCATCCATCTTTCTATATGTCTATTTTTTTTGAGGCATGGTCTTACTATATAGCCCAGGAACTCCTGATCCTCCCGCCTCAGTATACAAAGTACACGGATAACAGGTGTGCACTATTTTACCTGGCTATACTGTCTCTGCTCTAATCAGTTCAAACACACAGAAAACTGCAGAAGTATAGAATGAACCTGCTGTGTTCTTGGCTTCCAGGTCCATGGAATTCTAATACTTTCTATGCATGTTCTTCTTTGGTATGTATATGTGCATATATGAATTGTAAGTATGTATATGTTTGCATGTGTGTGGGTGTGTGTGAGTGCATGTAGAGACCTGAGGTTGACATCTGTGATCACTCTCTCTTTATTTACTGAGGCAGGGTCTCTCAATCCAACCCAGAGCTTGCTGATTGAATAGTTGCTAGCCTGCTTACTCATGGGCTTCCCCTGTCTCCACCACCTGAGAGCTGGGATGACATCACACCTGCCCAGCTTTCATGTAGGTTCTGGGGACCCAAACTCTGGTCCTCATGCTTGTGGGGCAAGTGCCTTATCTACTGAACCCAAGTCCCTTCCTCCTGTGTTTTATAAAGAAATAGATTGTGACAAATGTTATGGACTGCCCCCCGCCATGTGTCCCACCTCACTGCTTTCTCCTTTGCTAACTAAGAAAACCATGTTTGATTGGCTATTCTTTTCCCATGTCATAAAGATATGCACTTGCTGCAATGTGTATACTACAGGCAACATGTGCAGCGCTGTGATCCAGTTTCATAATGTTGATCCATTTCACAGCTGGAAACCCAGAGGCATACTTGAACTGTGTATGGGGTGCAAGCAGTCAGGAGTAGCCATGGACTCGAGTACATCTTGGGGAATCACTCAGGGCCTATTGGCAGTTTCTCCTCCACACGGACCACCCTGAGCTGGAGTTGAAGATGGTAGGTGTCTTAGTTAGGGTTTCTATTGCTGTGAAGAGACACCCTGACCACAGCAACTCTTATAAAGGAAAACTAGTTGGCTTACAGTTCAGATGTGTAGTCCGTTATCATCATGACGGGAGGCATGGTGGCATATAGGCAGACGTGGAACTCGAGAAGGAGCTGAGAGTCTACATCTGGATCCGCAGGCAGCAGGAAGAGAGACTATGGGCCTGGTTTGAGCTTCTGAAACCTCAAAGCTGACTCCCAGTGACTTACTACTTCTAATAAGGCCACACCTACTCCAGCAAGGCCACACCTCCTAATCCCTTCAAATAATACCATTCCCCATGAGCCTCTGGGGGCGATTTCATTCCAACCACCACAGTAGGATTTGGAGGAATGGCTTTGAGGGTCTTGGGCTTTGGGGTAGGGTGGGGCGGGAAAGGGTCAGGAGCCCAGAAGGGCTGTCCAGGTGTTAGCTCTGCTTAAGTAGGCGATGCACAAAAGGGGTGACCAGGTCATGCCACGTCTCTGTGGAGGAGGACATCTAGGACTGTAGAATCCTGGGTAAGGAAATCAAGGTTCCCTTTATGCTCCCCACTTCCTGACGTCCACCTCTCTGGCTGAAAGACAGATCAGTGGGTCTGAGGGGGACAGTCACTGGAGGCTGGGTCTGCTCAGCTCAGGGAACAGCTTGCTACCACAGTATGGAGGTGTTGAGGCCATTGGAGGAGAGTTAGGACCTCTAGGCATTCATGTTGAGACCGTGCTCAGATGTGTCCCCCACAGATCTGACCCCCAGAACTTAGCATGAGTGAACATCTGAATGCCCACAGCCACACACATGTGCATGCACACACACCACACACCACACTCTCACATGTCCATATACTCCAATGTGCATACACATGCATGTGCTGGAACACACATGCAAACATGTGTGCCTCAACATCCTCATATGTGTTCATACCTAAATAAGCATGTATACACACCTAGGTACACAGAGGGCATGGCAAAGCCATTCCTACCACTAGAGGGTGCTAGAAGCCTTCCTTAGCAATCTCTCTCTCTCTCTCTCTCTCTCTCTCTCTCTCTCTCTCCCCCAAAAAAGAATGCAAAGGAAAAGAGAGCCCTTGGAAAATGCCGCACGGATGGTAATTCCAGTGAAGATAGCTGTAAATCCGCAGCCTGGTGACGGTAATAAAGTATGAAGGACTGAGGCTAGATTGACAGACACAGGAAAACAGTCAGCCACCTGAGGGTTTTCCCGCTACCTGCCCCCTCACCCCAGACTCAGCCCCCATCTCCAGGTCTGTGGGCCCACACCTCCTCCCTAGTTTGGGCTTCTGTGGTTTGTCTGCACTAGCAGGAGCTGCCTGGGGGTGGGTTTCACAGGCCACCTTCCCCTCGAGCGACATCTGCTTATTAACCTCACCTCCAAATGCAGCAGAGCCGAGTTCTGAAAACTTCAGTGCCTGTGTCTGCTGGGCTGGGAGCACTGTTGGGGCTGACTCTGGCCTCAGGAGGGCTGGTGCTCCCTCCCCTTGGGTGTCCTCCTCGATCCAGGGAGGGTCAACTGCAGCCAAGGGGTCTGGCATCCCTCACTCCGGGAGAACCAGGGCCAGCCCAGCTGTTCACACCACAGCGCCCTTCAACTCCATCTCAGGAAAGGACAACACGTGGCCTGTGCATTTGCTTGTTTGGAGCAGCCAGGGTCTCTAGGGACATGGTGACATGAGCTCTTTCAGAGGTGAGTTCTGGGCCGGGTATCCAAGGCTCCAGGTGCTCTCTCTCTCTCTCTCTCTCTCTCTCTCTCTCTCTCTCTCTCTCTCTGTGGTGCTGGGGATGAAACCCAGGGACTCATGCATGTAAAGCACTCTACCCACTGAGCAGCACCCTCAGTTCCTCAAGGTCCTTTTAGAATATTTATTTATTCCTTTATTAGATAGGGTCTCATATAGCCCAGGATGTGCCCTTAAACTTCTGATCCTCCTATCTCTATCTCCTGAGTGCTAGGCAAGCACCCTACCAGCTGAGCCACATCCTCAACTCCTTGGGCTCCAGTTTTGATTTTAGGATCTGTAGTCCTAACGGCTTAGGTTGCTAAACAACTCACTCCTAGCCATGCCCAGGGTCAGGGCCACTTCTGTAAGACAGCAGAAAGGACCCCGGACCCTGGGCTCTTCAGCCTTTGTCTGCCTTGAGTCCACAGGGTGCCAGCAACAGCTCTCAAGCATTGCTTGGAATGTTTCCGAACACCAGCTTCTTCTCGGAGTGGCGGAGGCATGATGGGCTGGCCTTGTGTGCACTGACCCTGGACCCTGGCCTTGCAGCATTTGGTTCCTCGATGCTGACGACATGCTCCAGGCTCTGTTGTGTGTGGGGGAGAATGAGTAGAGATTCAGGAGGGGTCTTCCCAAGAGTGGTGACAGTCAAGCCACCCCTGACTGAAGCCCCCAGCCATGGGGTGGACCAATCATAGACCGAGTCAGCAGTGACACCTGTGATAAAGGTCAGTGAGGTGGCTGAGCGGGTAGAGTTGCTGGTCCTCAAGCCTGATGACCTGAGTTTGATTCCTGAGATCTACAAGGTGGAAGGAAAGAAGAGACTCCTGCAGTCTGTCCTCTGGTCTCCACGTGTGCCAAGGTGCACACACACACACACACACACACACACACACACACACACACACGCGCTAAATGTTAAAATAAATGAATACACTCTTAAAATGACACTTTGACGGGCTTTCACGGCGCCAGTTCCCAGAGGCTCATTGCTTAAATTGGGTTGGTAGGTCTGGAGACGGCTCAGCTGGCAAAGTGCTTGGATGACGAGCTTGGGGACCTGAGTTCAGTCCCCAGAACACACGTCACCAAGCCAGGTCTGCATGGGCTTGCCATCCCAGGGGTCCTCGGGGCTCCCTGGCCGGCAAGGGCTCTGCCTCTCTCTTTTGTTATTTCTCCTCTTTCCTACCTTCCCTCTTCCGGTAACTTCTCCTTCAGATATACACCTAGAGGTGAGTGCAGTTTCCCAGCCTTACCCCCCACCCCCTTATATCACTACTCACCAGACAGGTGGGGGTGGGTGGGGCTCAGAGCCCAATGTGAACTTGACACAGTGTATGTAAAAAAACAAATTCCCACACGGGGTCACTTCCGGCCACCCAGCCAGTGTGGACACTTCTACTATGGTTTTGAACCGGGCACTGGCTTCAGAGCAGCCTGGAGTGGGGGTGGGGTGAGGGTAGGGTGCAAGCACCTGCCTCCTCACTCGTGACTTCCGTGTCCAAACAACACAGAAAGCACCCCCTTCTCTCTCCTCCTGCCTCCTACACTCTTTTCTGAGCAGCTCTGGGCTCTGCCCACATGTGAGTGCTCCTTTTAGAGAGACCCCAACGAGCCTGCCATGGCCCTGTGTGAGGGAGGGTGAGACCCGGGAGCCTGGGGACTTTGAGGCTGTGTAGGGTGGTGGGTGGGAACCTCCTTCCATCCCTCCCTGCCATCTCAACCATTGTCACCCTGGATCTGCCCTCAGTCTTGCATGCTGGAGCTTGGCCATCCCTGGAGGAAGGGAGCACCTAGACACTCATTCCCTTCCAGATCTTCACTCTGTACTCCTCCCTCAAACTCTAGGAAGTGTATTTGGTTTTTCTGCCCAGCCAGCCTGGGTCTTCCGAATTTAAATAAATAAATAGAAATAAATCAGTAGACCTTTTATCCGAGAACTCCTTTCCGGTCATGTCTGTCCCCTTGGCCAGACTTCTAAGTGGAAGAGCGACGGGCCTCTGCTTGGAGAAAATTTACCATCACTTTAGGCTTTACCGAGGTGGGAGTGTTGGCCCTTCGGCCCCTTCGCTCCTCACTAGGCGCTTTATCTCGACTTAAATGGATGCAGCTGGACCTCCGCAGACCCAGAGCGGCCAGCTTGTTTCCGTGGGCTGTTCTGGAAAAAGGAGGCTTCACGCTTGCTGGCTCTGTCAGGAATGTTGATTTGAAAGGTGCCCGGCTACTTGGCAGACTAGAGATGGGTTGTGAGGCACGAGGGAGAGAACCTGTACGCACTGGGTCTCCTGGCTATCCACTCCCCACTTCTAATGTTGTTGCACGTTGGGTGTCTTTTGAAAATGGCAGAAGCTGCACTATGCTGTTTTTTTTTTTTTTTTAAAGAACAAAGCCGAGGACATTGGTGTCTTGATTATGTGACAAAACCAGTGGAGATTCATAACACACCCGTAGAAGTGTGCTGCTCTCAAGCCTGGTCAGAGAAGCTCTCGTGCGCATTGGGCAATGGTTACTGCAGAGACTGGTAACTGGTGAGGGCAATGGTTACTGCAGAGACTGGTAACTGGTGAGTGCTGAGACTAAGTGACTGCAAGCTCGGCTGTAGGTGGAACATCTACATCAACCCTCTCACACCAAGTGAGTGTGTGTGGAGAGCTGTGAAATGCCGTCGCCTGGACACGACAGGGCATTGCACTCATGAGCTCACAGAGCTGTGGTTATTCACATGGGGATCAAACCAATAAAGGTTCTAGGGGGACCTGCAGGGGTGGGAGTGTCTCCTGAGGTCCCACCCCTAGCTGAGAAACTATACTGGTGACTATAGTCAGAGAACATGTGCACGTGGGAAACCTGAGCTCATTCCTGCCTTAGTGACTTTGCTGCAAAGAACCTCAGCTAGTGAGGTGGTATGGGATTAGAACCCCTGCAAAGGATGTGATCAACAACGAAGAACTGGAGAAAATTTAATGCAAGAGAAAAAATGGCATGGGAGGTGTCCCGTCTCCCAGGACCCAGCCTGCCTGGGACGCATGCTCTGCGCTTCCACCAGGGCTGCCAGCCACTCTGGCTGTTGGAGTCCTGCACTTTGCGGGTAGTCATCTGTCCCTGTCCCATGCATTTACATTCAACTGCTGCTCTGGCCTCGGAGGGGCTGCTGGGTTTGGGCCCCAGGCTCAGTGTCCTGTGCTTGCTCATCACTGTCACGCCAGCGGGCCCTGACCTTCCACCAGGTGGCTTCTGGTGACTTCATTGCTAGGGGCTCAGGATCCCCATGTCTGTGTCCAGCGGCTCAGACTCAGACGGACTCATAGCTGGTCCTCATCCACCCAGATGGTCTTGCGCTGTTCCTCCCCGATCTTGTCTTTGAGGACACGCAGCAGCTCCTCCACGCTGCTCCACATCTCAGCCTCCACGGTGGCATAGAGGCAGGGCAGGGCCTCCAGCTCCTTCTCTTTGAGTCTGCACACACGTAGGAATTCCTCCTCCGTCTCTGGCCGTGGTAGCAGCTTCCTGTGAGGGTGAGGGGAGAGAGAGATGGCAAGGGAAGACATGAGGAGGTTGCGGGGCTTGATGCCCACAGTGTGAGACGGAAGCCTGGATTGCACAGTTGCCCCCGCCTGGGCCACTGGACCACACTTGCCCGATACCTGCTGCCTCCACCTCTCAAGTGCTGGGATCACAGCAGTGAGTGTACTTAATACTACTGAAGAGTTTAATACCAGCTTGGGCTAATGTGTGAGTTCAAGGCTAGCCTGGACTATGTGGTGAGAACCTGTTTCATTCCAGATCAAGTCATTACCCCAAATGGAAACCCTATTCCCATTAAACACAAACTCCACCCTACCCATCCTCCTCAGTACCTGGCTCCCACCATTCTGCTTTCTGTCCCTGGGAATCTGATATTTTAGGGATTTCCTGTAAGTGGAACCATGTGGTGTCTGCCCCAGGCTGATTTCACAATATCCTATCCTTGAGTGCCACTATCGTGGCTGATGTTAGAATGTTCTCCTTTTTCAAGGTTGAATACTATTCTACCAGGCTGACCTCCAACTTTTGATCCTCCCAAGTGGCCTGTGCCACCACATCTGGCCACCTCCCTCCTTCTCAAGTACTTCATCTCAGTGACAGGAAGTTGACAGACCCTCTCCCAACAGCCACATTCATCCCATTGTGTCTTACATACGTGCCCCAGCATCTCCCCCACTGTGCTCAGGGTCAGCGTCACAGGACCCAGCACCCAGGATTTTGGAAAGGGATGGGTAGAGCGTGGTGTGGGGGGCCAGCGTGGGAACTGGGGTGTCCTTACCTGAAGCGTTTGATGTTCTTCTCGTTCACCCGGATGAGCAGCACGATGGGGTACACCTTGCACTTGATCAGGTCGCGCACGCAGCCGATCCCTGCCTCTAGCAGGCAGTGTTTATTCTGGAAGCACATCAATCACTGTCAGCAGTGGCACCCACATTGTCTACCCTTGTGGGTGCCAGGCCAAGCCTGGGTGCCAGGCTGAGCTAGGGAACTTCCAAAGTGGGTCTCGGTGAGGCCGGAGCCCCACACCTCTGGACACTGTTCAACCCCGCTGAGTGCAGTGGCATCTGCAGTCTAGGTCCAGCCCAAGGGGGGCTTGCAATGAACACTCCCTGCCCCCCTGTCCCCAGTCTTCCAGGTTGCTCCTGGTATTGGGTAAGAGAACAGAAAATGTCAGGAAGGGTGGCTGGCTGGAGGGACCTTGTGGCTCCTGCTTAACCAGGAGCTTGCTGCTTGTGGAAAAGAACGCGTTCCACTTGGCTGAGGCATCAAGCCCTAGAGGAGGCTGAGGCAGGAGGATTGAGAATTTTAGGTCAGCCTGGGCGACATGGTGAGACCTGTCTAAAAGACCAAGCCAAACTAAACGATAAAAAGAACATAGAAAGCTGGGCATGGGGGTGTGTGCCTGGAGTTCCAGCACTTGGGAGGGTGAGGCAGGAGCATCAGGAGTTTGACTAGACTACCTAGTAAGACTTAGTGCCAAAATTAAAAAGAAAAAGAAAGAAAGAAATACAAAGAATATAAAAAGCCAGGTGTGGTGGTATACACCTGTGATCCTAGCACTTGGGAAGCAGAGGCAGGAGGATAGTGATTGGAGGGCAGCCTGGGCTCCAGAGTGAGAGGGTATCTAAAAAACAAGTAAACAAGGCTGGAGAGATGGCTCAGTGGCTAAGAGTATTTGCTGCTCTTGCAGAGGACCTGAGTTCAGATCCCGGCACCCATGTGACAGCTCACAACCACTTGGAACTCTAGCTCCAGGGGGTGTGATGTTCTCTTCTGACCTCTGTGGGCACTGCAGTCACACTGTACAAACACACACACACACACACACACACACACACACACACACACACACACACACACAAACACACACACCCCTAAACAAAAAATACCTTAACAAAATCCCAGGCAAACAAGAAACAGAATATATATATAAATCAAGCTTGGCAGTACATGATTGTAATCCCGTCCCTTAAGAGGCGGGATGTAGGAGACTCTCCAGCTAGTTTTCAGTCTGAGCTACTCTAGAAAAACTAGAGGAGGAGGAGGGAGAAGAGGAGGGGGAGGGAGGAGGGAGAAGAGGAGGGAAAGAGACAAAGAAGAGAAGGAGAGAGGGAGTAGAGGAGGGAAGAGGGGGGAGGATACAGTATTACGTGCTCGATGAAGTTTTCTCTGCACGCACTGTGGACCCGACAGCCAGGCTGCAGCTAGACACAGCCCGAGTCTCACACCCCCACTCACTCCCCCTCACTGTTGGCTCCTCTGACTCCCGCTAACCCTGGCTGGTGGGGCGCCACTTTTCTAGTAAAACCCGTCTTATCTGAGACCACACCTACTTTTTCTTCCCCATCGCCAGAACTCCCTAAAAGGACCTGACTTTCTTTTTTTGAATAGGATCTCAGGTAGCCCAGGATGGCCTCTAATTTCCTATGTAACATAGCTCAGATGTTGTGCGTGTGTGAATGTGGATCCAAGGCAAGAGGAGTCGACCATAGTGTCACCTTGCTCAGCGGCAGGCTCCTTGTTTCTTTTGAGACAGTCTCTCTCTTGGCCTGGGGCTCATGATTTGCTTAAGCTGATTAGTGCTGGTGAGTGAAACCTCAGGAATCCGCCTGTCTTAGTCAGGGTGACAGTTGCTGCGATGAAACACCGTGACCATAGCAACTCAGGGAGGAAGGCTTCATTTGGCTTTCACTTCCACATCCATAGTCCATCCATCACTGAAGGAAGTCAGGACAGGAACTCAAGCAGGGCAGGAACCTGCAGGCAGGAGCTGATGCAGAGGCCATGGAGGGAAGCTGCTTACTGGCTTGCTCCCAATGGCTTGCTCAGCTTGCTTTCTTATAGAACCCAGGACCACCAGCCCAGGGATGTCATCACTAGAAATCACTAAGAAAGCTGGATCTTCTGGAGGCATTTTCTCAACTGTGGTTCCCTCCTTTCAGATAACTCTAGCTTGTGTCAAGTTGACATAAGATGAGCCAGCACCTCCTATCTCTCCCTTCCTAGTGCCGGGATTACAGTCCATGCCACCATGCCTGGATCTTCAGGTGGGTCCTAAGGATCGCACTCAGCTCCTCATTCTTGCACAGCTGTAACTAACCAACTTAGCCATCACCTCCGTGGCTGGTGCCTGAGGAATGACCCCCAAGGTTGTCCTCTGATCTCGACACACACGTACACATATACACATGCATTTTCTCACACACGAACACACATGCATGCTGCCTTCAGTCTGGCCAAAAAGGTTGGCTCTGCCTTCATCTGTGCATGTCAATGACACAGGAGGAGGGTGTATACATGACCAGCCAGATGTATGGCAAGCCAGGTTACTGGCTCCTGCTACCCCCAAGGGTGCTGTCCTCTCCCCTGCCATGACTCTCAAGCCTCAGAGCAAGGAAGAACTCCATGCTTTACAGCTGATCAGCATCGTCTTGTCCCGTTAGGGTCACTCGGGGTCACCTCGTCTAGCTCCAGAGGAATCTGACTTGCACACTGTGACGTTCCTGGGTGGCTGTCTGTGACTCTTCTATTGTTTCTCTTTCCCACGGTTGAGTGGATGTGACACCTGACACCCATGCTGTGCTGTTTATTTATTTATTTGTTGTCAACTTGACATGCACTAACCTGGGCAGAGGGAGCCTCAGTCCAGGAATTGCCTTCATCAGATTGCCTGCAAAGCAAATCTGTGGGCGTTTTCTTGATTAGTGATTGGTGAGGAAGGGCCCAGCCCACTGTGGGTGGTGTCATCCCTAGGCAGGTGGTCTTGGGTATAAGAAAGAAGGCTGAGCAAGCCATGAGGTGCAAGCTGGTAAGCAGTGTTCTTCCATGGCTTCTGCTTCACTTCCTGCCTCTAGGTTCTTGCCTGGAGTTCCTGTGCTAACTTCCTTTAGTGATGGAGCATGACCTGAGAGTTTTAAGATGAAATCAACCTTTTCCTCCCCAAGTTGCTTTTGTGTCATGGTCTTTATTTTAGCAACAGAAAGCAAAGTAGAATGTGCTTCTGTCTCATCCTGGTACACCCTTCTTTCTCTCTCTCTCTCCCTCTCTTCCTCCTTCTCCCCTCTCCCCCTCCCTTCCCATGCATTCCTCCCTTCCTCCTCCCTCCCTCTCTCCCTCTCTCTCTCTCTATCACACACACACACACACACACACACACACACACACACACACACACACACACACCCCCTTAGCTGATATGAGCCAACACCAGGCCATTGGCAGACACAGAAAACAGCAGAGGTTTTCAAAACACAAGCCCACATCAGAGACTGAGGACAACGAGTGGAGGAAGAGAGTGATCTGGGGCCTGAGCAGAGAGAAAGAATGGCCATACCTGTGGTCACCCACTCTTGCCCATAACCCAGCCATCACAGAGATGGTTGGGTGGGGTCTCAGCCTGGCTGGTACCCAGTGTTCCTCACCTTGGCTGCCACAGCCTCAATGTTGGCAGGGACGATGCACTCAAAGGTGTTGGGGTTCTTTTCCCGGGAGTAGATGATGGTCTCAGTCTTCTGCTTCCGGAGGAACTCATCTCTTGTGACGATATCTGCAGAGAGGGGAGTTGGTGCCCAGGGTGGCAAGTGCTACTTGTGGTAGGTCATTTCTTCCAGGCCCTACCTGTCCCCTCCTGGGTGCACCTAATTTGATATCTACCTGGTCCTTTCCCAATGTGGTTAAATGGAACCTCATCTTCTCTACTAGATGGGGAAGCTCCTTGAGGGTGGGATCAAGGCCATGGTTCATGCTCTTCATGCTAGACCATGCAGCAGGGACTTAGTGAACACTCATGCTCTGGCTTTTCAGCTGTGAGTGTTACTGGACAAAGTAGCTCCGGTGTTGTGGGTCAACACAGAGTCCAGTTCAACCATAAATCTCACCTATAGAACCAGCCCTACATGCCTATCCATTCATTCGTCCATTCATCCTCTATCCATCCCTCTATCTGCCCATCCATCATCAACCCATACACTCATCTATCATCAACCCACTCATCCATTATCCAGTTATTCACTCTCCATCCATCTACTCACCCATCCATCCATATACCATCCATCCATTCAGCATCTACCTGTCCAACTATTCATCATCCTCCTGTCCATCCATTTACTCATTCACCCATCTCCCAATTGTCTACCATCTATCTACCTACTACCTATCCCTATTCACCCATCATCAATCTATCATCCATCCATCCATCCATCCATCCATCCATCCATCCATCCATCCATCATCTACCATCCACCCATTCACCCATCTTCCTGGCATGCACCACCCTTCTACCTACTACTCATTTCCATCTATCATCCATGCACCATCCATCCATCCATTTCCCTACCCACTTACCAACCCATCTACCTACCTGCTCATCTATCTGACCACCTACCTATCCACCCACCCATCTATCTACCCACTTACCTATCTATCCACACATCTATCTACCCACCACCCACAGGATCTTGCTCATGGTCAAGCATTAGGATTAAAAGTGTGTTAAAACACGCTTTTTTTTTTTCAAGACAGGGTTTCTCTGTGTAGCTTTGCGCCTTTCCTGGAACTCACTTGGTAGCCCAGGCTGGCCTCGAACTCACAGAGATCCGCCTGCCTCTGCCTCCCGAGTGCTGGGATTAAAGGCGTGCGCCACCACCGCCCGGCTAAAACACGCTTTTGCACTGAAGGAGTTGTGGTCTAGCTGGAGAGAAGTATGTGGATTACAGATCATTAGGAAGTGACTTAGTGGGTACAGTGTGAGAACACTGAGGAGGAGTGGGGTGGGTAGGCAGGCACCGATGGAGGAAGAGGAGGAGGGCAATGGAAGAGAGGGGAGCGGAGAATTAGGGGAGGAGGCTGAGTCACCCTAGTGATGGGTTCCAGAGGCCTGTGTCCCTCTGCCTGCCATCTGGCCGCACTCACCTGACTTGCAGATGGTGAACTCCATGGCGCCCCCCGAGTTGAGCAGCTTCTGCACCAGTGTCTTGGCCAGCATGGTGGGAGTGAAGAGCACCGGTCGGCGGCGCTCACAGTGGAAGGCGCTCACTAGGCTGTAGGGGATCAGGGTGAGGTTCCGGCTGAGCTCATTCTCAGGGTCCAGTTCTGGTGGAGAACAGAAGCGGTGGGCTGTCAGAGTCCACCCCGTACCAGGGCATGTTTAGGGTATAGAGGCCCTGGCCACCCTCATGGCCCCATGGAGCCTGGAGGCCTCTGGTGATGGGGGAAGGGACATGGGTATCTTGGAGCTACTCTGGGCATCTGGGAATGCCTCTGAGGGGGCTGTGGGGAAAACACACAGACATACAGGAACCCTAATGTGTCCTGAAGTATGGGCCACCTCAGTAGACCAAGGACAGCTTCTTAGAATAGGGGTGTGGCTTGTGACCAGGAGTAGAGCCAGTGCAGTGGTACCCTTCCTGATTGAAATGTTCGCTCCTGATGGGGGCCACAGGGCTCACCAGAAACTTACAACTCAGGGGACTCAGAAACCTGCAGAACTGAGGGGGGCGCCTGGCTCAGGGGGCACAGCACGTGCTGTGAAAGTGTGTGAAGACCTGCGCTCATCTCTAGAAGCCATGTAAACATCCTGTGGTGTGTGTGCTTACAATCCCAGTGCTGGGGAGGCAGAGATAGGTGGATTGGGTCCCCAGGGAGCTTGCTCGTCAGTCAGTCAAGGCTCATCCGGGTCACCAGGCCAATGAGAGAGTTTGTCTCAAAAACAAGATGGGGGGCTGAAAAGACGGCTCACCAGTTAAGAGCACTTGCTGGGGGCTGGAGAGATGGCTCAGCTGCTC
>NW_026294540.1:32587833-32812833 GCF_007827085.1 Peromyscus californicus insignis | reverse complement strand
TTCTCTGGAACAGAGTTCAGGTTCCCACAATGCCCCCTGGTGTCCTTCGAGTCTCTCCTGCTTCCTTCTGCAGAAGAGCCAGCAGCCTGCCCAGTGCTAGTGTGCACCACTTGCATGCTTTTATTTTTATATATTTTTTGAGACAGGGTCTCATGTAGGCCAGGCTGGCCTCAAACTCACTATGCAGCCCAGAAGGACCTTGAACTTCAGATCTCCCTGCCTCCACTTCCTGAGCGCTGGGATTACAAGCACGCTCCATGTGGTGCTGGGAATGGAACCTAGGGCTCCATGCTCGGTAGGCAGGCATTTTAACAACTGAGTCACACTCTTATCTTAGCCTTGAGTCTTTGGATGAAACTCAGTTTGACACACGGGCTTAACAGTGTCATGGTAGATGGCCCTGGCTTCAGGAGTTCTCATGCGCTGCAGGGTCCTCTCCCATCTGTCTGTCTCTGTCATATAATTATGTCTATCTGGGTTTGGGGGTCAAGGTGCTGGCTATTTCTTGCTGCATTTGCTGCATCGGAGTCTTATTAATGCAGCATCCATGCAGAAAATGTGCTTCTGGGCTGCACACTCAGATTCTTTATCTCTCTCAACTATGAGTACAGGACTGGCTATAGAGACTGAATCTGTGGCTATATGGAAGCACACATCAGGCTTGTTGTTGGTCCTTGTGCTATCCACTCCTAAAATATATTTTTTTTCTTTTGAAATGAAGTACAAGGAGGAAAACTTTTTTTTCCCAATCCTGAAGAGCTAAACTGTTTCTACAGACAGGCAAGATTCAAGGAACCTGCTGGGTTTCCCTTATCTCCTTGGCTGCTGGGATGCTCTGGGAAGTTTAATGCTCCTTCAGAGGAAGTAAACTGGCCTAAATATCTGGAGGGCTCGTTCTCCCTTCCTGTTACAGCACATCTGATTTTTCTGTCAGATTTTAGCAGCCGAGTTGTCGAAGCTCTTTTGGCCTGAAGTTTCTTCAAATCTTTTATGAAAGTGAGACAGGCTTCCAGCAGGCGTGGAGTCTGTCTACAGACCTGTCACTGTGAGGATAAAATGGGACGGAAGAAACCAGGCGCTGTGAGATGTCACCAGAGGCGCGGGAATACAAAGACTTGTTATTTCCACACAGGCATCTCTTCCTGGTAGGCAGAGGGCGGAGCCCTGGCAAACTGCACTAGAAAAGTCAGCGGGCTTTCCATCACCAGCCTTACCTGGAGGAGCTGGCCAAAGAAGAAACTCGCTCTGGAGAGGCGGGGGCTGACCCGAGGGTCGCTGGTTGAAAGTGTCTCTTCGGGCTGCAGGGTGTTCTGAAATGAGTTTGTCAATCAGCCCGAGCTAAGCAAGGGGCTCCTGAGTGTGAGCCTGCTGTAGAGAGAGGGACACCTGTCCCCAAGTCCCCTCCCGCTTGAGTGTCAAGGTGCAACATCAAAGACCCACAGCTGGGCAGCGGCGGCGGCAGCAGCAGCAGCAGCAGCAGCAGCGGCAGCAGCGGCTAGGAGAAAGCAACTGCTTGTATCTGAGACCAGAGTGGGATGGGGTGAGACGCATTTGAGTCCCCTAAGTTACAGCGGGCAGGGCTCATGGGAGTCCCCCTTCGCAAAGGACCAAACGCCCTGCGATGCATCTTCCCGATGAGATGGCAACATGGCCGGCTCCTGCTTCTTACATGTAGAGAAGAGGGGAGCTGCAAGAGGCCCCCTACCCCACCACTCCACTGGTGTGTGTGTGTGTGTGTGTGTGTGTGTGTGTGTGTGTATACCTACCCGGAGGCTGCGCAGGGTGTGGTGAGCACTGTCCGCCTCCTCCCGGCTGCCCCTGTGAACCAGTCGCTGGAGCTTCACTAGGAGAAGCTGTTGAGCCCTGGGGAGCGGACATGGGAACAACCTCAGGGTTAGAACTGAGCCCGGCAGTCGGGAGGAAGTGGGCTTCAGGAGTCGCTGTGCAGCACCAGGCTCCCACTAGGGTTGGGATACAGTGTCTGCAGACCAGCTTGGGGGGTCGTGTCCTTGCACCTGGGCTTCTCCATCTGACTGGCCAAGGTCCACTTGCCTGGGACTGGCCAAGCAGCAGCAAGGGCCCAGAAGTGCAGGTGCCACTTTGTGGAAGTATAGGCACCCAAATAGCCCAGACACCTGCTGGGGTTCAGCCCAGGATGATTAAAAAAAAAAACGACTAAAGGGGCACGGCTCAGAGACAGAGCATTTGTCCAACATGCTCCAGGGCTCTGGGGTCCATCCCTTCCCTCGACTCTGAACCTCAGATAGAAAGAAAAGGCCAGGTGTGACTGTCATGCCCCTAGGAGGGGAAGGGCTGGGGACAGGAGGGCTGCAAGTTCAACTTCAGGCTGGACAACTCAGATTATATTGCAAAGTAAAAAAAAAAAAACCAAAACAAACAAACAAACAAACAAACAAACAAAAACAAAAAAAAATGAGGATGAAGCTTCAGTGGTAGAACCTAGAATTTCCCAGTGAGGGACTGGGGCATGGCTCAGTGGTAGAGCACCTGCCTAGAATCCCCCAGTGAGGAGCTGGGGTGTGGCTCAGTGGTAGAACACCTGCCTAGAATTCCCCAGTGAGGGGCTGGGGTGTGGCTCAGTGATAGAGCACCTGCCTAGAATCCCCCAGTGAGGGGCTGAGGTGTGACTCAGTGGTAGGGCACCTGCCTAGAATCCCCCAGTGAGGGGCTGGGGTGTGGCTCAGTGGTGGAGCACCTGCCTAGAATCCCCCAGTGAGGGGCTGGGGTGTGGCTCAGTGGTAGAGCACATGCCTAGAATCCCCCAGTGAGGGGCTGGGGTGTGGCTCAGTGATAGAGCCCCTGCCTAGAATCCCCCAATGAGGGGCTGGGGTGTGGCTCAGTGGTAGAGCACCTGCCTAGACTCCCCCAGTGAGGGGCTGGGGTGTGGCTCCAGGTAGAGGGCTCTACAGCATGTCTGGTGGTCACTGTGCAGAATGAGGGTGTTAGGAGCCTTTGTGGGGACACAGTGCCATCCTTGCTAGGGTAAGGATGCCTTCTACAGAAGGAGGTGCCAGTATCTTCCAGTTCGTTAGGCTGAGGGGGCTGCTGGACCTGAGGTGGTCTCAGAGCCCCCCCCCCCCCACTCACCGGCTGTAGCTAGGGATGGTGCCCATGTCCAGGTCTTGGTCTGTGAAGGGGTCAACTCGTGCACATAGCCACTCATGCCTGTCCTGGTACATGGTGTCCAGGACATGCACCACATCGTCACACTTCAGGGACATGGAGCAGGCATCCAGCTGGCTGGAGATGTTCAGGTTCAGGCGGATATAGAAGGAGTCCCCTGATGTGATCACACCGTCCTCCATCTCCTTCAGCAGCTTCCGGTATCCTGAGGGGGGCACAATCCAAACACAAAGCACTCTGGAGATGTCGTCATCTCCATCTTCATCTGTGTGCCTGTCTTCCTCCTTGTGAATGGGCAGCCATGTCATTGGTGATGGTCCCTTTTCGTCTGGGCTTCCAGAAAGTTTGGAGTATAAATTTGTGCCAAGCCACAATGTTTAGTTTACCAACATCTGTAT
Organism: Peromyscus californicus insignis; assembly: GCF_007827085.1. NCBI lineage: Eukaryota > Metazoa > Chordata > Mammalia > Rodentia > Cricetidae > Peromyscus > Peromyscus californicus. Next base: position 32,809,291 of record NW_026294540.1, on the reverse strand, counting down.
TGTGGTCTCCAGGCCTTCTCCACCATTGCAAGGAGCTTGCCCACAGCTACTTAGCATGCAGTAGGCTATACACATCCTTCAAGTCAGTGAATTTTCACAAACGCATACATGTGGATAAACTCCTACCCTGAGCTCCTACTGTGAACCCTGCTGTCAGGCTCTCTCAGGCTAAGTTTATCTTGGTTGCACTTGCCCTAGCTAGCTCTACCTCATGTTGCACAAATGGAAACAAGGACCATGAGCTCCCATGCTTCTGGCTGCTACTGCACGACATTACGTTTGTAAGACACAGCACGGTGACACTCGTTCCTTTTCATTGCTTTATAGTATTCCGTACTGTTGCGAGTCACTCAGATAGATTATTTTTGGTGAACGGATGGACTCATTTTTCTTGGATATGCATACAGAAGTTGTGTCACCAGGCCATTGTGAATCTGTGTGGAAGCCCTAGTAGCTACTGCCAAACGCATTTCTGGGTTAATAAGACTGTTGCACACGCTATTAAGGCCAAATATTACTGGTCTTTTGAGTAAAATTTTGCAAATAACTTTGGAGGCATTGAGGGCTTACAGCATGAATCTAATAAATTCTGCAAGTTGTCAGTGAATGCCTGTGGTATACGTCTATAATTTATCTCCAAAGCAACCCCAGTGTCAGAGGGGTGTGTGTCAAAATGGGAGCTGTAACAAGCGGGCTCCTAGTAGGTTACGCATAGCCAAAGGACATCCTAGGCAGCCGGGTTGGCATGGAGAAACAGAGATCCTATATTGGGTCTATAGGATGTGCCCTAGGGGTGTCCTAGCTTAGCCCAGCGGTGGGTCAGACTCCCTCATACCCTACAGCATCCTTGAGTCTGGGCTGTGCTCTGGGGGTAGGGGCCTCTCCCAGAAATTCGGTCTGGATGGATTTCTATGCTGTCATTTACCTCTAGGGGGCGCAACTCACTTTGCAGTCCTCTGACCCAGGGGTCAAAGTGTTCCCTAGAGATTTATTTATTTATTTGTGTGTGGAGGGGGGGGTGTTTCGGAAGCCCAGCCTCAGGAGCTGGTAGGAGCGTTTCCCATGAGTGGGGGGTGACTGAGTTCTGCACCACGGTGCTGCTGGGAAGGGGCAGGAGGGCGGCTTGGAGAAGCGGGCTGGGCTATTTATGCTCTGCTCAAATATTCATGATTACTGTGGTTAAAAATAAGACTCAGCTGCAGAGGCAATCACGCAGGAAAACCCAGAGGTGAGAATGAGAATCCAAGTCATCACCCGGCAGAAGGGCTGCCGGGAGGGGGCGGGGCTGGGCCAGGCGGGGAGGCAGGGCTGCCTGTCAGGGGCCCGGATGTGCTTCCGCGGCCTGCCTTGGCTCAGTCTCACAGAGGCAGGGTGAGGGGCGAGCCAGGCTCCCCAGAAGGTTTGTGGACTTGGTTTGGGGTGACACAGAGCGTTGTCATGCTCACCCAAGAGGAAGGAATCACCGATTTCCTCTTGGGTTGTGGTGTGGCTCATTTCCTCACCGGGCACAGATAAGCAAGGGGAGGCTCAGGGTTTGAGTCCTCTACCCTACTCTTGGTGGACCAGGTCTGATCCAGGCTTTACCTTCATTGTTGACCTTGTAGTGCAGGGTGATGGGGCCACTACACCTCTGGATGGTCCAACGGGCTTCTTCCTTTGTGCAAGCATCCAATGGAACACTCTGCCTTTCACCTCGGATGCAGCCCTCCAGCTACAGAGCAAAAACAAGCTGTTTGTTTTCTTAGGCTCTGCAGATGGGCAGCTTGGTGGGGCTAAGGCTGCTTCCCATGGGAACATCCTTCTTCCAGACACAGGGCATCATCTCATGCAATGGGTGTGTGTGTGTGTGTGTGTGTGTGTGTGTGTGTGTGTGTGTGTGTGTGTGTCTAGGTGTGCATGCTTGTGCACATGAGCACACATAGAAGAGAAGGGCCTGGGCACCCCACAGCTTTCCCCTCTGTCTCTTACCAGCAGTAGTTGGTGGCCCTCACGAAGTCCAGCCCTTTCTGCCAGCGAGCCCGGCTTGACGGAGTGAATGAAGCTTCCACGTGCATTGCCGCCCAGCAGGGTGAGCTGGGTGATGAGTCCATCTCCATTCAGGGTTGTGTGCTGCACCAAGGGGCCAGTGCCCCGCACATGGCCCCCAGATGTAACGGATGGCCTGAAGGGCCTGAGTTGGGAAATAAAATAGGCAGTTGGGCTCAAGAGAGAAAGGGCGAAACCCAGGATATGCTAGCAGGCTGGGAAGGATGCTGGTGGCATGGCTGCCTGTGTCCTGGAGGCTTGGGAGCCTCCAGGTTCTAAGGGACTGATGACTTCAGCCACCTTCCTGGCCCCAGGAAGTAGGAATGACTGACTACTTCCTCTGTGTGTCTAGGTTTCTTATTAGGGACAGCCAAGGATCAGATGGAGTGGTTCTCTCTGTGTGCCCCAATTCCCACTTTGAGATAGGTCTCATGTAGCACAGGCTAGCTTCCAACTCACTAGGTAGCTGAGAATAACCTTGAACTTCTCATCCTCCTGCCTCCACCTCATGAGTTCTGGGATTACAGGGGGCCACCTTGCCTGATATATGTGGTGCTGGGGATGGAACCCAGGGATTCATGCATGCTGGGTGAGCACCCTCCCAATTGAGCTACATCCTTAGTCTGAGTGATTGAGACCCTGAGCTTAGTCTTGGAACACAGAGATGGTCCCTTCTGTGTGGAACTGAGAGGGTGAGGGTCTTGGGTCCCATCCTTGAGCTCCAATTTGGCCACTCCCATCCCTGATACCTTTGTCCTATCCCTGTTCCCTTTGTGTGTGCTTGAGTATGTGTGTATATGTGGGTGTATGTGCATGTGGAGGTCAGGGGTCAAGCTTGGGTGTTGTTCCTCAGTCCTCCTTGTTTTGGTAGAGTCTCTCACTGGATCTGGAGCTTGCTGATTACAAGCACGTACCACCACACCTAGCTTTTTATGTGGGTGGGTTCTGGGGATTTGAACTCAGGTCTTCATGCTTGTGTGGCAAGACCCATATCCACTGAGCCGTCTCCCTAACCATCTCCATACCTTTCTAAAGAGAACTTCCGGAACATGAGGTTGACCTGCTCCAGGTCGTAGGCATCCAGTCCCTCGGACTGGTGTGAGGAGGAGGAAGAGTGGATGGAGGGGGGTCCGAAGGAGTAGCGTTCATGATTGTCATCTGCACAGGAGTGAGGGGGGCTGTCAGGACTTAGGTGCATTAAGGGGAGCACCTAGGGCCATCTCTCCCACCCACCTCCTGACATCAAGTGGGCAGTGCCTCCTAGAGGGGAATAGTAGCATAGCTCTGTAGACTGGAATTTGGGAAGAGTCAGCTCCCTCCAGAGGCAGAACACAGGGTTAGCCCAGGTTGTGCTCACACTTGTCCTCCCCTGCCTCCGTCTCTCAAGTGCTGGGATTACAGGTGTGTACCCAGATGCAGGGATCTGGGATCAGAATCCTGCTGCTCTGACTCTGTCCTGCCTGTCCTGCCATCAGGACAGGTGGAAAAGTTCAAAATAGACATCCCCCTGCCTCTCTTCTTAAGGAGCCTCACCAGATAGGTAGGGAGCTAGGATACCAGAAGAGGACACCTGGTACCCTCCTTTATCACTTTCTGCCTATTCCTTTGCAGCTGGGCCTCTCCCTGAACCTGGGGTTTATGCCTTTTCATCTTGGCAAGAGGATAGCCAGGCCCTGCAGGCTTCTTGTCTCTGTTAGAGATGTTGGCAGGGACACCCTGCTTGCTGTAAGGATGCTGGGGTCCAAGCTCCAGTCCTCATGATTGTGGAGCAAGATCTCAGCCATTAAGCCATCTCTTCAGCTCCCAGTTCTACCTTGGAAGTGAGCTCTGGGAGTCTCACTTTGGCTTCCCCCTCGGCCCCCTCCGCAGTCTCACCGCCCTCCTCCACTGACCCTCATACTCTGGGTCTGTAGGGCCTGAGGTCCTTATCCTTTTCTCTCACCTCAACTGGACTGTAAGTTCCCAGGGGAGATACTGGCTGGAACAGAGCCACCAGGGTGAGGGACACACTGGTCCTGTTTGGGGCTGATAACAAAGGCCAATTCTGCACAAGGAATTTTTCCCGACACCCGCAACATACTTTGGACGCCTGCCCAGGATTCACTTCCCGGTCTCCCGATCTAAAACTCTTGATTCTTTTCATTACCCGGCCTCCATTAGGTGCTAACCCCCCTTTAACACTTGCTAGCTTGCGATGGTCCCCAGCTGTGGAAGATCGCTAATCTGTCCACTTTGTCTGCTGGTGGCCTCTGCTAGCCAGGGGCTACGGATAGGGATGGGGGAGGACTGGAATGTGTGTGTGGGTGCTGGCAGGGCATGTCTGCAGGATTCTGAAGCACAGGAGCCTAACCTAAGAGCAGGATGGAGCTCCGGGTATACCTGAGACACGGGGGGTGGGGGGAGTTTGGGGGAGCATCTCCAGGCTCTCCTCCCTCTCAGTGATCAAGCCAGGCAGATTCCTCTGGTTCATGGTGCTAACACCATGATCTCTGCCAGCAGGGATGTTGGGCCTAGGCCTGAGCTTGGATCCCTAGCTGGGAGATGCAGACTGTTGAGGCCATACATGTGCTCTGGAGTCCAGGCCCCCACTGCTGGCTCTCCATATAGCCTATGTACAGTTGAGAGAATGTCAGTATCCCCAACATGGCCTGTTTCAGGACTATCCCCTAAATTCAGTCCTGGCCTCCACCTCTAGTTTCATGTAGCTCAGGCTAGCCTCCAATTCTCTAAGCTGAGGATGACCTTGAACTCCAAATACACCTGCATCCACCTACCAAGTACTAGGATCACAGTAGTGTGTCATCAAGCTCAGTTTATATGGTGCTGGGGTAGAACCCAGGACTTTGTGCATGCTAGGTAAATACTAGACCAACTGAACCACACCCCAGCCTCTCACTGGGGGATTCTAGGCAGGTGCTCTACCACTGAGTCACACCCCAGCCCCTCACTGGGGGATTGTAAGAGATCACTCTATGGTTGAGTCACATACTGAGTCCTAGAATTATTACTATTTAAAAATCCAGTTTCTCTTTTTTCTTCTGTTGAGCGGCTGGTTCTGCCTGTAAATCACAGAATTATCTCGGTCTCTAGCTGGAGCCTCTGTTCAGATCTTCCCCTATGCCCTCTTCTGAGTCCCTCTCTGGACAAACCCTGCCCTCCCAGGTCACCGGCCTCTCTAGGCTCGGCAGATACACACCATCAAGGTCCAAGGCGTCAAACCCACAGCTATCATTATCTTCTTCCACGGTGCTGCAAGACACAAGCCAGGGGCAAGAAGGACACTGGTGTGAGTGTGTGCTGCAGGTGAGCAAGGTGAGGGAGCTTCTGGAATGTTCTGGCTTTCCATCAGGCCTTGCTTCTAAGAGGCAATATGGGAGGGAATGGGAGGATGAGGAGGGTGGGATGAAGCAGGAGTAACTAAGGAAGAAAGGCTAAATCATCAGGGAAGGCTGCCCTGGTGGCCTGCATAGACCACATCTCACAATGGCGGAGCAGGTGAGTGGAGGCCAGGTGTAGCCAGATGGGGTGGTTCTTGCCAGTAATCACAGTAGTCAGGAGGCAGAAGCAGGGGCATGGACTGTGAGAGGCCAGCCTAGATGCGCACGCAGATGGTGTGTATTTGTGTGTATGGGGAGGCCAGATGACAACCTCAGGTGTCTTTTAAAGCAGGGTCTGTCATTGGCCTGGAACTCAAATTAGGCCAGCGGTTCTCAGCCTCTGGGTTGCGACCTCTTGGTGGGGGTGTCAAACGACCCTTTCACAGGGGTTGCATATCAGATATTTACGATTCATAACAGTAGCAAAATTACAGTTATGAAGTAGCAACAAAATTAATTTTTTGGTTGTGGGTCACCACAACCTGAGGAACTGTATTAAAGGGGTGCACCATTAGGAAGGTTGAGAACCACTGAATTAGGTGATGTTGGCTGGCCAGCAAGCTCAGGGACCTACCTATTTCCTTGCTGGAATTATAAGCACAAGCTTGTCATTAATCTTATTTTAAGATTTATTTATTTATTTATCTACTTATTTATTTATTTAGTTTTTTGAGACAGGGTTTCTCTGTGTAGCTTTGAGCCTTTCCTGGAACTCACTTTGGAGACCAGGCTGGCCTTGAACTCACAAAGATCCGTCTGCCTCTGCCTCCCGAGTGCTGGGATTAAAGGTGTGTGCCACCACCGCCCGGCTGATTTATTTATTTTTATTTGATGTGTATTAATGTTTTGTCTCTGTGTGCATGTGCACCATGCATGTCCCTGGTGACTATGGAGGTCAGGAGGAGGTCGGATCCTTTGGAATTGGAGTTAACAGAAATTGTGAGCTGCCGTGTGGATTTTGGGAACCGAACCCAGATCCTCTGCAGGAGGAGCCAATGCTCTTCATCACAGAACCCCCTCTCTAGTCCCCACTTTAAAATTTAAAAATCATATTAATTTATTGTGAGTGTGTACATGCGAGTGTACATGTGCATGTCCACGTGGAGGTTGTAGGGATGGAACTCAAAATGATCAGGCTTGGCAGCAAGCGCCCTTAACCCGCCGAGCCCTTCTACTGGCTGGCCTCATGCTTGGCTTTGTGAATGTAGGTTCTGGGGGACTGGATTCAGGCCTTTGTGCTTGCAAGGCAACCTTTTTATTGAGTTATCGCCCCAGCCTGGCACCTGACTTTGAGTGGAGTGTAAGTGGGTCACGTAGCTGCTATGTAAGTCTGAAAAACCGATGTTTTCCAGGAGGTGGAGGAGGTCCTTATATATCTCCCACTCTTTGGATAACAAAAGAAATCTCAGGTCTGAGGCCTCAGGAACTGGGAACCCAGTTTAGGGTATACGGGGACAAAGGATGGTCCAAAGGTAGGTTTGGCTGCACGACAGCAAAAGAGGGTGGTTCCCCATATCCAAGCCTTAACTACCTCAGTAGGGTGTTTGGGGGTAGTGGACAATGGGCCCACTTCTTCCCTTTCCTTCTATGTTTTTATACCAACGTGGGGGCCTGGAGACAGGGACAGCCAAGGCTTCCACCCGCCACTCACCTGCGGTGCGGCGCATCTTCCTTACAGCGTCTGACTATGGAGTCATTTCCCGGGGGCTCTGCGGTGATTGACATGATACTGCTGCGGCTCCGGTGGGGCTGCTGTGAACACGGCACAGCTGTGTTACCGGATATTTATCCGCGATGCCTCTGCGGGCATAAATATTATATACACGGAAACTAAATTTAACTTGGGATGTTCCTGCTCCGACTTGGGCAGCATGGGCTGAGCAAGCTGGTCCTCAGCATGACCTTGGCTGGAGGAGGCTGGGCTCAGCCCTGGGGCAGTCAGCGGAGCTCGGAGCACAGCTGCTTCCACAGCTGCTGGCTGGAAGAAGCAGACGGGAACCACTGAGCTGGGAGGCCTCATGACCCTGCACAGGCTGGGCTCTGGACTATCTGAGGGCTGTGCTTTGGACATAGTGGGTGTGAAGAGGAGTGCTTTGTTGGGGGCAAATACCTTGGGTTTTGGCACAGGAGCTGATACCAGATTGTTGTACATCCATTACCAAATTTCTACTTCCCTCAGGGTCTGATTTGAGAAGCTGAGCTGACATTTTTCCCAGGGCACCCCTCGGGCTTAGAATTTCTAATCTTGTGCCTTCTGCGGGGACAAACAGATAGCTGGATGTAACGGAAAGCGGGGACCCTGCCTCGCTCTGTCCAGAAGTGGGGGTGCTCCCTCTACTGCTGATCCAGCAGCCCCCTGCCCTGCCTGCAGCCTCCCAAAATAGTGGTCTGGGTTGCCTGGGACCGTGAAGTTGCGGAATTACGGGCCGCTTTGGCCACCATCCCTTAGGAGGCCTGTCTCCTCCTCCTCCCATCAAGTGTTAAATTGGGAAAGGAGGCGGCAGGAAGGTGTGAATACATTGCTGAGCTAGGGAAAGAGAAACTTCTTTAAATAAACATCAGTGAGGCCCCAGGCTCAGCCCGGGGACTTGGAAGGGTGTGCAAACGGAGTGAGAACCACGGCCAGCTCACCACCATCTTGGAGAAAGAGCTGGTGACAGGCAGGGAGCGGGAGGAACTGGGGCTGCCATCTGCGAAGTCCTCTTCGTGCCCCTTAACTGTCCTCATCAGAGCCGCAGGAAACAGGAAGAAGCAGGCGCAAAACATGGGAGAGAAAGGGGGGCAGTTAAAGCCTCTCGCTGGGGTTGGCGGGGGCGGGGGGGTTCCCCCTGACATGCATGGGTGGGAACAGAGCAAACCAGGAGCTTGCTGGGCCTTCTTTGGCGTCCCCTGGAGCAACAACAGTAAAACGTTCACTCTAATGCAGGTGGCATCCCCCCTCCCCAGGATAATATACCCTGCCCAGAGTCAGGCTGGACTAGGGTGGCTCCAGTCAAGACTAAACCTGTCTCTGAGGACTCAGAGGGTGTCCCGTCCCGTCCGTCCGTCCCCCCCGTCCCCCCCCGTTTCCCCCCCACCCCCTCCGTCAAATGAGGAGGCATTGGGTAGACAGGACAAACTCTTGTCCAGTTTTCCCATCATCAGAATGGGTCCCACCTTTCCTTGCTCAACAAGGAAAAGGTAGGCAAGCTTGTCACCTGAGCAAAGCCCTCTCTGTTGTCTCTTGTCCCTCAGGAGCTGCTCGGCATTTTCGTGATCATCTTCCCCAACTTTTGTGTGACAGGTCTATCACTTACATACACTCCTCCACCCGCTCCCTGAGGTGCCTAGACCTATGCATGGGCACAGCCATGTAGACACAGGTGCCCGTGCTGTCCATGTGCCCCTCATACTAGGGGGCCTGTCAGGCCTGCCGAGCAGTGAGGAAGCACTCTCCCTGGTCCGTTGGCATCCTTCCCCTTCTTTTTAAGGAGGATATTTTAGCTGTATTCTGCAGGCCCCAGGACCTTTGCATATCACAATTGGATAAAGACTGAGATACTTAATGTGGCTACAAGGAGAATTTAGGTCTGAACTCTTCTCTCCCTCCCTCCCCTAAGTCACTAAAGTAGAGTGAAGCTGAGGGGGTCAAGATGAACCTCTGGGCTGTGAGATGGCTATCCTAGTCTGAGGTCTCACTCTTAGTACTCTTTTTGTACCCCACACTTCCTGGGTTCACCCCACTCTCTCCGCTCCCCCCTTTGCACAGCTCATCTCCACCGACTTAAATTCTCCCATTTCTGGGCTACATTTAAATCAATGTCCCAAAATTCTTTCAACTCCTTTCTGGGGTGACCCTTGGCACTTTCCACCTCCTTCCTGTGACCCTGCTCTGGCTGTATGGGCTGTGGGGTGCATTCTGAAACCTTTCAGCACTTGCCATATAGCAAGAGCTTCATTTGTCTTGCAAGCCTTTCCTTGCAGAGCTGGTGTGAGGCTGAGAGAGGAATCTTGAAGACAGTATGCCTTGGAGAGCCAGCCGAAATCTTGGATGAGGAAGGTCCCTTTGCTGATGAGCTCAGTTCAAAGCTTAGGGAGGTGATTCAGTAGGTGCTGTGTAAGTATGAGGACTTGGTTTGGATCTCCAGCATCCATGTAAATGCTCAGAAAGTGTGGTAGTCAGCTTGTAATTCCAGTGCTCAGAAAGAGATGAGCAACCTGGCTAGCTAGCTAGATTAACCTTATTCATGAGCTCTGGGCTTAACTGAGAGACCCTACCTCAATGAATAAAGTTGAGGAGCAATTGAAGAAGACTCTCAAGTCAGCCTTGGGTCTCTGCACACACATGCAAACCCATATGTGCATTCACATATACAGGGACAAGCATACACACATGGACATCACAAAAATACTCATGCAAAACAAAAATAAATTAAAGATGCTCTGTTTGGCCAAGGGGGCCACAGAGGCAATGCATGGCTGGACAGACCACTGCATACTTTGGATGATGGTGAGCATTATTCACGGACTGGTCACCACTCTGATACCCCTGAGGCCTAGCCCAGGCTGAACTTGCAGGGTCTGTCACTGCAGAGGGAGGAACAGATGGAATGAGAGAGGCAGAGTGGCAGCTGAGCAAGGGTGAAAAGGATCCGGGCAGCCTACTAACCTTGAAACTCAGATGCTTGCTTCATGCTGATGGGGGATTTGGCTCTCTGCAGCTGAAAGAGAGGGGAGGGGAAGACATGAGACAGAGGACACAAATCAAACAAGGCCCCAGACACACGCCACTGCAGCTAAGAGAAAAATAAAGCAAGCTGCCCGATCCGCAGCTGCTTGGACCATACATGTATGCCAGTCTCCTGCAGCTGGGACAAATGTGGCCTCCCCCCACCCCACAGTGCCTGGATCAGTCAGCTGGTGGTCCAGATGAACCTCATCCAAGGGAGCCTCTGAACAGGGATCTAGACTACTGAGGCATAGGAGCACTGTATGCCAAGATGACACATGTGCAGGGGACCTCCATGAGAGGCTGGGCTACAGAGAAGCTGCCTGCCACCTTTGGTCATATGTGCTATCCTCTCCCATGAACAGAGAGAGGCAGGGATAATTAGGCTCTGATGAGGTGGTCCTATCTATGTAACTACCCATTTACACATTCATTTACTATCCACTCACTTAGCAATGTATCATCCATCCATACTTGGAAATATTTATTCATCCACACATCTATTCACCATCAGTCCATCCATCTATCCTTCTGACCACCTATCCATTATCTATTCATGTAACTACCCATTCATTCATACAGCCACCCACCATCCATCAGTCCATTCACCTATTCTTCCATTATCTGTGTAACTATTTATCTACCTATTAGTCTATCATCCACCTATCTATCAATGCATCATCAATCCCTGAAACCACCCATAAAACCATCCATCCATCTGTCCGTCCATCCATCTATCCATCCATCCATCCATCCATCCATCCATCCATCCATCCTTCCATCCATCCATCCATCCATCCATCCATCAATCTATCCATTCATCATCCATCCATCTATCCATTAATCTATTATCCATCCATGTAACCTTATTTATTCATCTATCATTCATCCTCCTATCCATTAATCCATCTACCCACCTATCAACTCATCATTTATTCATCCATCATCATCCATGTAACAATCTATCCATCCATCCATCCATCCACACATCCATTCCCCTATCTATTTATCCATTCATTGTCCATCCATGTAATGATCTATTCATTCACATATCCACTCATCATCCATTTACCCTCTCAACAATCCATCTACCCATTCACCAACCTACCATTTATCCATGTAACTATCCAATCACACATCCTCCCATCCATCTATATAGCCATCATTCCATCTATCCATATAATTATTTCATCCATCAATCCATCCATCCACCCACTCATTTATCTATCAGTCCACCATCTATTCTTGTAACCATCCATCCATCTACCCAGCCAGTCATCATCCACCATCCTATCCATCCATGTAACCAATCATCATTAATCAATCCATTCATCCACCCATGTATTTATCCATTCATCCATCATCCATTCATTCTCACATCCATCCAGCCCTTCATCTTCCTACCTACCCAACCTTTCATGCATGCATGCATTCATCCATCAATGTAACCACCCATCCATCCTCCCATTTACCCACCCACTGACTCATGAACTGGATCTCCCTGGGAACCAGCCAAAGTGTCAGGGTTTCTGCTGTGGCATCAGCTCCCAACATGGGGCCTGGGAAAGAATCTGAATACAGTCCTCTCACACACACTCTTGCTTTCAAAACAAATGGACATCACAAGCAGGAATGATTTCTGTCCAGGGCTATAACAGGTCAAGTCACACCCAAGCAGAGCCAGGTACCATATCTACCTGCACGAGGCTCCCATGTCACCAACTGCCTCCCATGCCTGCCCCTGGGTACCTGGATGCCTTTTAGGTTCATCCGGCGCCGGGGTGGGTGGTAAGGCAGAAAGTACTTGCTATCTTCAGGCGACTCTTCTGAGGTTGAAGAATCATCAGCTTCTTGGCCATTGGTTCTGAGGCTGGTGTCTCCAAGGTTCTGTGAGATGATGGTGGCAGGAAGGTGTCTAGGTAGACTCTGAGGCAGAGGGATGAGCAAGAGAGAGAGAAAGAGAGAGAGAGAGAGAGAGAGAGAGAGAGAGAGAGAGAGAGAGAGAGAGAGCTGGTAATAGGTATAAGGCAGATTGGCTGATGGACTGTTTCTTCCCTTGGGTACTAAACTTGACATTCAGCCTGGGCTGTTCTTTTCTGACTCCCTGTCTACCTGGGTGCCATGGCTTGTCAGCACACCTTGACATGGGTCTGTCCCTTCTTCCCACCTCTCCTGCTTCCCAGTCCAACAGACAGCTGGGACCATCACATGTTGGCTCCCTCGCTGGCTGTGTGCCCCTTGGTCTTGGTTCATGCCATCTCTAGGGCCCGAATGCCATCTGTGCTGCTCCTTGCCCAATATGAGTGGGAGAACTCCAGCTTCATGGAGACATCTAGAGGTTATTCATTAAGGAGTCTTGTGTCTAGTGCCTGGGCTGACTATAGAGGGCCTGGGTGGGGCTCACACAGATTACAAACTGTCGTGTCTGCAGGATGAAGTCATTGCACAGGGGCTCCTGAATTCTACTGCAGGGGCCAGGGAAGGTCTCCCTGAGAAAGTGCTATGTTGACAAGGCTGGAAGCTGAGTGATGTGGCCAGGAGAAGTCAGGCTTAGGGGCCTCCCGGGTGGGGCTTGGGACCTCCAGAACTCCCCAAGTAAAGAGTCTTTCTGGAGCCCAAAAGAGAAGGCCTCCTCCACTGGTTTCATGACACCTTTGAACTTGAAATGTACAACCCTGCTCACATGCCACAATTTTGCCTGTGCCCAACTGCTGATTCTGTATTCCCTTGCTTTGAAAATGAGGATTTAATTGCATAGCACTCTCCATCCTATGCTGTGTGTGTGTGTAATGTTTGTACATGTGTGTGAGGTGTGCATGCATAAGTATGTGGAGGCCAGAGGACAACCTTTGGGGTCATTACCCAGATGTTTTTGAGACAGAGTCTCTCACCAAACCTGGAACTCACCCAGTAGAATAGACTAGCTGGCCCGTGAGCTCCAGGGATCTGCATGTCTCCACCTCTCCAGCACTGGATTACAGGCATGTGCTACCATGCTCGGCTTTTTTAAAATGCGTATTCTTTGGATTGAACTCAGCTCCTCATGCCTGTCTGGGAAGCACTTTGCCCACAGAGTCATCTTCCCAGCTTGTGCTGTGGTATTTTTAAGGGACTGTGTAGCCTCTGCCCAGGGATGGCAGTGGTGTTCCTTCATTTCTAGGTGTCATGGAGGCTCCTGGGAGAAGCAGTCTGCACCCACCTCACTGTCTACTAATGAGTTTCCACCCATGGGCACCAGTGACTTTAATCAGCACAGAGTATCTTAGTCATGGTGACCTTCCACATTATGAGAGAGTGTCAAGGGAAGGCTCACTGCTGGCTGTGGTCCACAGACAGGCACGGCAACTAGAAGTGATCTGAGTCACCCAGCCAGAAAGTGGCCAGCCCGGAATGTGACCGAAGCTTTTAACTTTGAGGGTGTTAATTTCGTCCTTCCTGGGACTGTGTGGGTCCCAGGGATGGAACTGAGGTCATCAGGCATGATGACAAGCACCTTTACCCACTGAGCCATTTCACAGGCCCCTAACTTTGAAATGAATGGCCCCCACCTGATCCTGTGCGCACACACACACACACACACACACACACACACACACACACACACACACACACAGGTTAGAGGGCAGGGGACACAATGATGATGGTGTGAGATGGGGTTGCCCTGGTCAGCCATCAGCAGGGATCTGGAGGACGCCCGGCTGTGGCTCTGGGGACATGGCGGGCTAAGCCTACCTGGTCGAGGCTGCCGCTGTCCTTGGACAGGCGCCGGAGCTTGCTCTCCAGGTTGACGATGCAGGCCTCCCTCCGTACCATCTCAATTCGCATCTCATCATTCTTCTCCTCCAGCTCACGGATCTGCTTCCGGTACTTGTCCTTCTCGATTAAGCACTGTGAGTACTGAGTCTGTGCCTCATCTCGGGAGTGGAAGGCCTGCCAAGGAAGAGCTATGTGTTCACCCCAAGAGAACTCAAGTATGGTCAGAGATCTGCATTACCTCCAGTTCAGACGTCAAGCCAAGGGACCCATTGTGCATTTTTCTTCCTTTCCCCCAGAAATAGTGTAGATAGAACTGAGGGCCTTGTGTTCACTAAGCAGGTGCTCTACCACTGAGCCACACCCCAGCCCCTCACTGGAGGATTCTAGGCAGGTGCTCTACCACTGAGCCACACCCCAGCCCCTCACTGGGGGATTCTAGGTGCACATCCCACTCTATCCCTCCATCCCCAGCTATCTTCTTTGTATTTGAGGCAGGGTCTCACTAAGTTGCTCAACTGATGCAGCCTCAGCAGGCCTTGAGCTTATGATCCTCCTGTTTCTGCCTCCCAAATGCTGAGAGGGCTAACCTGCACTAGCACACCCAGCTTGTCCCTGAAGCTTGGGCATTCCAATCTCTCCCTTCTGCATTCTGCAGTCCTACAGCTGTGTAACCTACTCCTGCCATGTGCCAGGCACAGTTGTGAAGAGCTGTGTTGTACCCTCCCTTCCCCAGGGTCTGCATCATGCCAGTGTGAATGAGGTGCTGCTTTGGTAACTATTCCCATTTTCCAGATGAGGACACTGAGCCTTCTGGGGGGATACCTTGCCTTGAGCACACACTTTATGAGTGACAGAATTTAACTTCCTCATTTCACTAAAGAGACCAGGTAAGTACCATGGGAACCACTGGGGTGCAGCTCAGGACCCCAGGATCCCCTAAGGCCTGTGTATTATGACCCCCTTGTCCTGTGATGGAATTTATCTCTGAGCTAGAGACAGAAGAGACAGATTCATGAGGAAGCTCTGTGGTCAGGGATATGGACCACATGAGCACAGACCACAGGCAAATAGACTGTGTGCTATGGGCACTGCTGGGCAGCCTCACGGTCCTCCGTGCCTGGGGTGGTACTGTACCTGGTCACGCTCTCGCTCCACCTCCTCCAGCTGTAGCATAACTGTGTTCATGCGGTGCTTGTACATTTCACAGTCCTTCCCCAGGGTTGAGCACTTGAGTTCCAGATCTTCCTTCTCCTCCAGGTACTGCGAGCAATGGGCAAGAGCAAGGCGGTGCTGAGCCATCAAAAGGTTAAGGATAGCAGCTGTGTGTGTGGTATGTGTGTGTTGTATGTATGTGGTATGTGTGTGTTGTGTGTATAGTATGTGTATGTGTTCTGTGTGGTATGTATATGTATGTGTGTTGTGAGTGTGTGTATGGTGTCTCTGCGTTGTGTGTGTCTGTGTGTTGTGTGTGTGGTATGAGTGTATTGTGAGTGGTGTGTCTGTATGCAGACATGCATGAAAATCCATGTGTGAATGAGGGTGCACATGGCCAGAGGCCAACATCAAGTTATCTCTTTCATTCTCCACCTTATTTTTCTTGATACAGGGTCTCTCACTGAACCCATAGCTCACTGATAGGGCAAGGATGGCTGGCCAGCCAGCCCCAGGCATCCTTTGGTTTCCACCCCCTACCCCAAGCACTAGGATAACAGGTGTGTGCCATCATGCCTGGCTTTCAAAATGGATGCCATGAATATAACCCTTATGCTTCCACCTTACAGTCGGAGTCATTTCCCCAGTCCAGTGGCTGTTTGCTTAGTGTCTGCAGTTGGCTTATCCCCTTCCAGATTAATTTGTTAATTTGGTCTTGATTGCCAGTTATCTGACTAAAAGGGACTATAGGAGGAGGCTGGCCAATCACCAGTGGACTGTTGAGAGATGGACCATGGAGACACATCCGTGGTGGCTGCTTGGACCAGCAAGGGGGATGGCAAGGACTGCATTAACCCTCGTCATTTACAACACACAATGAGGCTGAATGCTGGGATGGTGGGATGGCGATTCAGACCGGGGTTTACTATCAGAGATTCCTGTTAACATGCATCCATTCAGCGTGCTGGGGAAGGGCCTGGCTGGCTGTGATCCCCTGAGTCCATGGTACTCCCACCTTGTCCCGCAGTTCCTCCGCCTGGCGGACTTCCTCTTGTAGGTTATAAATTTTGTTGACCAGTTCTTGCCGGTCCTCTAGCGCCTCCTTCCGGTCATGCTCCAGGATGTCCAAGATGGCCTTGTCTGAGTCAGGTAGACTGCGCTTGCCAGCCTGGGTGGCATGGGGACAGAAGTGAGTACAGGGGGAGGAGAACAAAAGGGATAGCCCCAAGTCACCCCAAGACTGCAGAAGGTTTCGTGGTGGGAAAGCAGATGCACCAGGGGATTGTCTTGGGTCTTTCAGCAGCTTACTATCAATTTTTGAGTTTATTACCTGTAAAGAAACAGGGAGCTCTAAGCCCACTGTTCCATCCCAGCTCTTACTGGAGCCCAGTTCTTACTGTGGCTCCTCGAGACACTTCAGAGGGGACAAGAAAGGGAGACACCTCTGCATTTGGCGACCCCCCTGGAATATCAGCTAACCAAATCTCACTAATCTGGGACTCAGTCTCTGCTCCAAGAGCCAGGAACCCCACGCAGTTGTGGGGGATCGTTCTAGAAAGATGGAGATGTGTTTTTGTCCCTTGCAGATATATTTTGGAGCATTGACCCTCAGTGGTATCTCCTTCTGTACCCACACATTTCTGAGGTCACAAATGTGGGAGGCTCTTGAGGTTGGGGTACAGGAAACTATATTCAGTACAGTGTTCAGGGACCTCTAAGGTTTCCTGAATGTTCTCTTCTCCCAGAGCTGGGATGTCGGTTTCCATGTGGATGATATTCTCATTTGTTATTTTTTTGGGGTAAGTATTATCACTAGAATAAGGGTTAAGGATGGAGGTCAGTGATAGAGACTTTGCCTAGAATGTTCAAGGCACTGCCAATAGTACTGGAGATTGAACCTAGGGCATTGGACATCTAAGTCAGGTGCTCTACCACTGAGCCACACCCCCAGTCCCTCCCTCACTGGGGATTTTAGGCAGGTGCTCTACCACTGAACCACACCCCAGCCCCTCACTGGGGGAGTCTGGGTAGATGCTCTACCACTGAGCCACACCCCAGCCCCTCACTGGGGGATTCTAGGAAGGTGTTCTACCATTGACCACACTCCAGCCCCTCACTGGGGGAGTCTGGGTAGATGCTCTACCACTGAGCCACACCCCAGCCCCTCACTGGGGGATTCTAGGCAGGTGCTCTACCACTGAGCTCTATCATCTTTAAACATTTTAAATTTTAGACATCTCACTAAGTTGCCCTGGTTGCCCTTGAATTCACTCTGCTATCCTAGGGAGGCCTCAGTCTTGCAATCCTCTAGCCTCAGCCTCTCAAGTAGCTGGGGTGATAGACCTGGACCACTAGGCCTGTCAAAAACAAAACCAAAACAACAAAAATAAAGAACCAAGCAACCAAACAAAAACTTTTATACAATGTCAAGCCTCTGCCAAAAGGGTTTGTAGTCACTCCTACCTTACCCTTGGAGAATGTGTGGTTCCAAGGCTGACATGCAACACCTGTGACCCTTTAACTAGTAAGCTGGGACTTGGTATTCATCTTCTAGCAGGTACACTCACCCTGCCCCACCTCCCCTCATCTACATAAGGATGCTGCTTCTCACCTGGATGATGGACTGCAATTCCTGGATCTTGGTCTTCAGCATCTCATTCTCCCGCTCCAGTTCCAGGACCTGCTCCTTCTTGGGCCGGTTCTCAATGTCGTTCTTGAGCTTCAGGGACTGATTTCTCTCCAGCTTACATTCCTCCTCCATCTTGTTCAATCGATGCTTGAGTTGGTCGATCTGGAAATACCCATGTTAGCAGAAGAGTGAGGACCACTGGCAAGAGATGTTGGGAAGAGGGTGGGGAAATGGCTTGGCTGGCCAAGTGCTTGCCATCTGAGCATCAGGACCCAAGTTGAATCCCCAGAGCCTACATCAAAAACTGGGCATAGTGGTACCTGTCTGTAATCTAAGTGCTGGGAAGGTAGAGACAGGCAGACCCCTGGGCTCACTGGCTAATCAGCCTAGCCTACTAGATGAGGTACAGGCCAGTGAGAGACCCTGTCTCAAAATACAAGGTGAGTGCTGCTTGAGAAAAGACGGCTGATGTTGTCCTGTGGCCTTCACACTCACACACCCATACTTGCATATGCATTTCCCAACACATGCAACTCCCCCAATATCTATACATCTGCCCATCCATCCATCCATCCATCTATTGGTGCATAATCCAGGATAAAGTTCTAATGAAGAAACTTCTCAGTCTCTGCTACAGGCTGGTTTTTCCAAACAAACAGCCCAGAGGCCTCTTCTTGATCCTTATAAAACAATTCCTATTCAGTGTCTTTGAAGTTTTCAGCCCAAGGAAGTGTTCTCAGGTTGGGTCTAGAGTTCCAGTCCCAGGTATGTGTGAGATTTACTCTGCTAAAGATTGATACTGTTATCTCAGCAATCCCAGAGCACAGATACCATTTCCCTTATCATCTTGTACAAATGAGAAAAAAACAAGAACAAGGAACAAACAAATCAACAAACAACCCCCAATCCCTGAGGCCATAGCCAATAAGGCCATAAAGTCAGAAGTGAAAATCGGAACTCTGGAAGATAGAACTTCCTAAAAAAATTACTTATTGTGGGTATGAATATTTTGTCTGTATCTGTGTCTGCACCACATATGTGCCTGGTGCTCACCAAGGCCAGAAGAAGGCATCAGATATCCTGGAACTGGAGTTACAGATGGCTGTGAGCTGCCATGTGGATGCTGGGAACTGAACCTGGGTCCTCTGGAAGAGCAGCAAGTGCTCTTAAGCACAGCCACTTCTCCAGCCCTCCCTTATTTTCTTAGGCTAGGTCTTATGTAACCCAGGCTAACCTCCAACTTGTTATATGGCTAATGATGTCCTTGAACTTGTGATTCTCCTGTCTCCCTAGTGTTGGGAGTATAAGCATGCACCCTCCAGGCCTGGCTTCATGCTCTTCACAGAAATGAAGATTCAATCCATCTGAATTCCCACAGCTTGTTTACTGACCAGTCTACTTCATTAAATTGTACATGACCTGAGCAGAGCTCGGGTTATTTATCCCACGTCCCCCTACAGTGCTTAGCATAGTGTCTTACTCATGGCAGGTGCTTAATAAATATCCCGAGAGTCTGCTTCCCACCCGGCAGCCAGAGCAAGCCTCCTGAGAGATAAATCAGCTGTCACGTCCCAGCTCGCAATCCATCAGTGGCTTCCCATCACTGGAAGAATAAATCCCAGAGTTCTTACTGTGCCCCTGTGATCTGGACCCACACCATATCTCCTCTTCCTCCTGTGCCATTTGCTCATTTGGCTCCAGGCTCACTGTTTCTCCAGCCATTTAAGAAGACAGAAAGAGCCAAGAGGACCCCTACTTAGTCCTCCCCCCCCATTTCTGTCCCTTACTTGCATGCCTTGCTTTCTCATTCTCTTATTTTTATAAAAAATGTTTATTACATGAGTTAATTATACATGACAATGCATTTTGTTCTGACATCTTCATGCATGTATACCTATTTATTTTTTATTATTTATATCATATTCACCCTATTAACCTCTCTTGTCTCCTTCCACTCTTGCTGATCTCCTTCCTCTTCCCATCTAGTTTCCCCCTTTTGGAGGACCCAGTGAGTTTCATTAGGGTTGCTTTATAGGGGCAGAGGTGAAGGGTTATTGGCAGGGATACAGACACCTTACCACTGGCGACACTACTGAAGGAAATCTCTCCCCCTCCTTCAGTAACCATGGGCTGTTTAGAGCTCCTTAGGGAGGACTGGGGGGGTGATGGGCCCTTCTCCCTTCCATGTCGAGGTGCTGATGGGCCCAATCGTGTGCATTTAATCCCAGCTACTGGGAGTTCGACAGTGCAGGGGTCAGGTAGTGTCTGGAAGACAGTATTCTACAACACTCTACCCCTTCCTCCTCTCCTCCATTCTTCCTGTCCCATTCCCCATGGTGCTCCCTGGGCCTTTGGGGAGTGATAACCAGCATGCCTCACTCTCCCCTCATCCTTCACTCTGCTGTTTAATTTTAGACGGGGTCTTGCTCTTTTGTTATACAGCATGGGCTGAGCTGGCATGGAAACTTGTGATCCTCCTGCCTCAACTTCCTGAGCACTGGGATTAGAGGTGTAAACTTCCATGTGTGGCTTTGTCTTCTATTCTTGGTACATCTCAATCAGGTGGATCACCCTGGAGGTCCATGAAGGCACCTTATTTTTATGATTCATACACCTGGAACACAGCTAGGAATATGGTGGGGATCGATAAACCAAAGGGACGGTGAGGACATGGTGGCACAGGCCTGGAATCCCTGAGGCTGAGGCAGGAGGATTGTGGGTTCAAGGTCAGACTGGGATACATAGCAAAACCCTGTCTCAGGAAAACAAAAACAAACAGATAAACAAAAATTGAAATTAAACAAATCTCCTTCCTCTTCTCCACTTGGGAGGTAAATTCATTAAATAGATCAACCATTTGGCTGGTGATTTTTTCCCCTGATAAACATACTGATTATCTCATGCTCCAGCAAGCACGCTGAGTTCTGTGAATACAGGCTCTCAGGAGTTTACGCCCACCCGACAGGTGCAACCCATCTTTTCACTAAGTTTTGTGAACATCACAATATCTGGCTCTGGGTCTCCCACGTCCCCTCACACAAATTCCGCCCCGACTCTCCAGTCTCCTCTCATCTTTCCTGGCACAGGGTCTGTGTGCCCATGTCTGGACATGTGTGAAGTGGATCTAGGTTCCCTACCTTTCTGTTAGTCTTTATGCATGAGCCTAAAGAGATTCAGGGTGTATATAGGCCCATCACCTGCTGAGGCCTATTGACTTAAAATACACTGGTGCATGGTGGCTCTAGAGCCCGAGAGCCTGTGTCCTTCTCGCTCCATCTCCCCTCGCTTGTTTGGGGCACAAAGCTGGGGAGGGCTCTGTGCCATGTCTGCATGTGCCCCTTTAGGGGGGTCTTGAGTCCCCAGGACATTTCTTTCCCTTTCCCTCAGTTAAGCCGGAGCCCAGGGGTCCCCACCTCGAGTTGGAGGTCGCGGCTCCTCATCACCGCCATGTTTTTCTCCTCACTGAGCTGGGCGTAGCGCATGGCTAAGTTGTAGTTGTCATCCTTGACTTTGACCAGCTCATCGTTGTAGCTGTCCCGCTCCTCCTTCATCTTGTAGTACCGCTCCTGGAAGGTCAGCAGCTCCACCCGCGTCAGGGTTAGCTGCTTCTTTTCATCCTCCAGCTGCCTGGACTTGGCCAGCAGCTCACAGCGCTGAAGGTCCTTGGCTTTCACCTGCTGCTGCAGTTTGATGACCTCGTTCATCAGGAAGTGTGTGAGGCCCTCATGGCCCTCCTCCACTGTGGAGAGGGGTACCCAGTCAGGCCTGAGGTGCAGGGCAGGGATGTTGGCATTTATTCACTCATACGCACACTGTGATGGTCTACACTGCCAATTGGACAGGGTCTAGAATCACCTAGAAGGCAAACCACTGGACGTATTTGTGAGGCATTATCTAGACGAAGTAAACTGAGGCGGGAAACCCACCCTAACTGGGGGCTGCACCATTCCACGGGCTGGGGGTCCTAGACTGAATAAAAAGGAGAAAGTGAGCTGAGCCCCAGCGCTCATCTCTCTCTGCTTCCTGACTGTGGATACAGCATGATTGGTCGCTTCATACTCCTGCTGCCGTGCCCTCCCTACCCTGATGGACTTGTACCCTCAAAAAAGAAACCCTTCTTTAAATTGCTTTAGGATTTTGTTACAGGGACAAGAAAAGCACCTACAATACTCACCAACATTTTATTTGGTTATTTATTGCAATGCTGTGGTTGGAACTACACTGTTTAGCTATAACTCCATTGTTTTATAACATGTTGGAGATAAAGTTTCACCGAGTTGTACCGTCCAGGTTGGCCCTCAACTTGAATTTGCCTATCTCAGCCTCCCGAGTGTCTGGGATCATAAGCCTGTACTATCAAGTCTGGATAGCAGTATTTACTAAGCTCTTAGTTCCTGTTAGGCAGTGGGGATTCAAGGTAAGCCAAACAGGCCTTGGCTGTAGTAGATCTTACTGTATGATAAGAAAGACCAATGTTTAAAAAAAAAATCAAATGGTAACAACAATATGACCGTGAGGATTCCACACAGTATAGGCATGTTGATCATGAGAGTGAACCATGGGGGGAGGCAGAGGAACAATTTTAGAAAGAGAGGGAGGGAAGGAGAGAGGGAGAGGGAGTGGAGGGGCAGAGAGTATGCTGTAAGAACTGGAGCATGTAGTATGTAGGGACCTTGTGGTCACACTAAAGGCCCATGTCTCGGGTCCAAGCTGACAAAGGAGACATCAGGAGAGCTGTAAGACCACCACAGCAGGTCTCGGATGGGGAAAGGGAGCTGATGGGATCTTGGGGGTCTGGCCACAAGATAGAGTAAACTGATTCAGGATCTCCCAGGAAGGAAGATTCCGTAGGTAGAATGAACTTGTGCGGTGACTCCAGCATTGTTTGGGGGGGGGGGTTATTAATGAGTATCCAGTTCTCTTAGCCCTGGCTTCAGTGTGTCCCCATTACCTATCTTATGACATAAGTTAAAGAAAGTGATGGGTAGCCTAAGAGTCCAGTATGCACACTATCCAGTATGCACACACACACATGCACACACACACACACACACACACACACACACACACACACACACACACACTCCCATTGGAGTCCCCATGCCCCTGGTAGCAAAGCCACTTACCCACAATGGTGGAGAATCTCCGGGTAGGCTCCTTCCCAGTCACCAGCTTGTAAAGTTCTGGGTAGTAAAACTCTAGACTCTCCAGGAAGACCACATAGCCCCTTTGTCCCTTGGTGTGAAGAATGTCCAGCAGGCGGCCTGGGGGGGGGGCGGTCAATTCAAACTATGAGGACGTATTTGATTGGATGCCAGTCTCCGTGTCTCATCCTAAACTTGTAACCCTTAACATCTCTAAGAAGACAGTCTTACCATATTTGTGTGTGTGTGTGTGTGTGTGTGTGTGTGTGTGTGTGTGTGTGTGTGTGTGTCAGAAGAAACCTTCAGGTGTTAGTCCTTGCCTTACACCTTACTTGAGACAGAGTCACTTTTTTCCAGGCTAGCTGGTCTGTTAGCTTCCAGGAATTCTCCTGTCTCCACCTCCCATCTCCTTGAAGAAAATTGACTCTCCCTCTCCCAGAAAAATACCAACTGCCAACAGCTCCTCAGCTGGGGTTGAGACCCCATGAGACCCTCTCCTACCTAGAGTCACTCAGGGCTATACTCCTAGAGAGTACCTCTGGTGTCCTGGGCCATTTTGGCTGGCTCTGTCTTGTGCAGGTCTTGTACATGCAGTCATAGCTATTGTGAATTCGTGTGTGCAATGTCCCTGTCTTGTCTGACAGCTACTGTTCTGTTTTTTTTTTTTTCCTTACAGACATCCACTACCTCTGGCTTTTATATTTTTTCTGCTCCCTCTTTCTCAAAGATCTTAAGCCTTGGGAGGTGTCATATAAATGTTTTATATAAAAGTGTTTAAATGATATAACCATATAATGGGGGAGGACAGTGACTCTCTCAGATACTCTCCCTTTTGATTCATGGCGTTTTGATGACCTACAGTGTACCAAGCAGGCTAGGCTGGCTGGCTAGTGAGAGTTAGTCTATCTCCACCTCCCCAGCAGTAGGATTAAAGCACAGTCCCCCAAAGTCTCATCACACTCTCTCATTCCTCAGTTATATCATGGAGTCTGGACAATGGAAACTGAAGAGCTAGGCGCTGGGCAGAATCCATGAGTGTTCAGTGTGTCAATAAATCGACAAAACCTGGATAGATGGCTTTATTGCCAGAGAGAGCCATAAACCATTAGTTT
The DNA here is from genome assembly GCF_007827085.1 of Peromyscus californicus insignis. Lineage (NCBI taxonomy): Eukaryota > Metazoa > Chordata > Mammalia > Rodentia > Cricetidae > Peromyscus > Peromyscus californicus. The sequence goes on along the minus strand of NW_026294540.1, from coordinate 32,785,388 downwards.
CAAAGACATTCCCAATCTACTAGTGCTAGGAACCATGAACCATATAAAAACCATGAAGGGTCTGGCATGTAGTTCAGTGGTAGAGCAATTGCTTCACTTGTGCAAGACCCTGGGTTTGATCCCCAAGTACCACAAAAAGGCAAAAATCAAACCCCACAAAGTAAAACAAAAAACCACCCAAACATCCAGTCACCAGTTCTCCTGTGATTGGAGAAGATTGGGAGTCTATGGCATCACATAGACTGGTTCCCCAAGGTTCAGAGCATGGAAGACAAGTATTTGCATGCTGTGGGTTGAACTTGCATTGTCTTCCAAAGGCTTGCATGTCTGAACACTTGGTCCCCAGCTGGTGGAGCTGTTTGGGAAGATTGTGAACCCTTTAGGAGGTGGAGTCTTGCTGAAGGAAGTCAATCACTGAAGGAGGGCCTTGAGGTTTTATAGCCCTGCCCCATTTCTTGTTTATGCTTGGCTTCCTGTGTGTAGATGCAATGTGACCAGCCATGATGGATTGAGTCACCTCTGACTGTGAGCCAAAACAAACCAACCAACCAACCAACCAACCAACCAAACTTTTTTCTCCCTTAAGTTGCCTTTTGTCAGGCATTTTGTTATAGCAATGAGAAAAAGTCGCAGGAAAGGGGCAGGGGTCTGTTCTTTGGGAATCTTACACGTCCTGGAGACATTTTTATGTGGAATCCTTCCAGCAGTTTCTAGCATTTATCCTACTTGGTTTGGTTTGGATTCTCTTAGAGATTCATGTACCGGGAACTTGGTCCTGAATTCTGGAGAATTCTGGTGGTGGGACCTTTAAGAGTTGGGGCCCAGTGGAGGATCCTAGAGCTATTCAGGGCTATACTCCTAGAGTCATCTTTTCCTCACCCACATGTCCCTACTATCATATGACATGAATAAGAGATCTTTCACCAGAGCTGTGCTGAAACTGAGCTAAACGCACTTTTTTTTCTTTATAAACTGTTCTGCTTCAGGTTTTTGTTATATCAACAAAAACAGTGGAGAAGACACCACTGATTTCTTTTATTGTTTGTACTTCATGGTCTTTCTTTAAATATTTCAAATATCACTTCCCTCGAGGTTCCTAACACTCTACCATTTCCCTGGGACAGAAAGTATCAATTTCATTGTGTGTCAGTCTTGACTGTTTGGTTGAAGCTGCCTGGAGCACTGTGTTGAAAAGGATTCCAAAGTGGCATCCAAGCTCAGTGGGAAAGCATGCTGTGCTTAATTAAGGCTGGCTTCCATGGATACAGGAGACAGTGGAAGCATGCCGACCACTTGTCATCAGCCCTGCTGTGGGATGGGGATTTCTAAACCCTTCCAACTGTGATCCACAGAAAGAAAAACATTGTGTAGTGTGACCCAGTGTTCAATACAGAGATGAGCACACAAACATGGGTACATGAGAAAGCACAATAAAGTTGAGCAAGTCTTATGAACCATGAGAAAGCCTGTGGATTTCTTCTCAGAACAACATATAATATATATTTTTGTGGTGCTGGAGATGGAAACCAGGGCCTTGTGCATACTAGGCAAACACTCTACCATTGAACCACACCCCCAGCCCCTCACTGGGGATTCTAGGCAGGTGCTCTACCACTGAGCCACACCCCCAGCCCTTACTGGGTGATTCTAGGCAGGTGCTCTACCATATAGCTACATCTTCCAGCAAAATAGCATTTTAAAAATATTACATACACCAGACCTCAGAGGAACCCAATTATAATAAAATACAACTCTCAAATACCAAAGAAATTTGTGATTTGTTACTAAATGACTTTCTTGATTAATGCATTAAACTACAAGTTCTTTAGACAGGTCTAATGACTGTTGTAAGTTCTAGGCAGGGATTAGTGAAAACAGTGCATGAGGGAATCTGCAGAGCTGTGGTATGATACAGACCTCGCTATTGTTTTTACTGTTGACAAAGTCACAGGTGTTACTAATCAGTAGTGTCATCTGTTGCCTGCTGACATTCATAATGTAAGGCAATGCTAAATGTCAGTGTAGGTTTGTAAAAGCAAAACACGTGCTCTCCCCTTCAAGCTCATGGATTCTGAGTTCTGCACACATCACACTTAGACAGGGCAGGGAGTGGTCTACTCATGTTGTTTCTTCCAGGTGTAACATTCCAACCTGGAGGGAGGACCAGGGATGCTCAGGCAAGGAAGTGCCAAGACTTGGGTATCATGAAGTTCAGGAGATTCTCAAGCCCCCTCCCAGAGGTTTCACAGGCAATACAAAAGCTGGGGAGAGGAGACTCTTCAGTGGAGCAGCCTGCAAATTATACAGGAAGCTCGAGGGATGCGGCTTTGCAGAGTCTGCCATTGCCTTGGGGTGGAACTTCTGTGCTGAAGCTGGCAGAGTCACCCATGCTCCTGTGAGGGACCCATCACACTGTAAGGACCCTTTTCCCCACATAAGCAACCTCTCACCCATAATCTTGCAAGGGACCCCCCCATGCTCCTCTAATGAACCCTTCACCTACATTCTCATAAGTAACACCATCTCACTCATGCTCCTTTAAGTAACCTTGATAAATAACTTATTGGTTTCCTGAGACAGACTTGGGTGGAGTTGTGTCCTTGGTTTGTCCTTAGTGCCTAGCTGGGGTGAGTAGACATTCAAGCCTCACTAGACAAAGTTGAGTAACACAACATCTCTAAACCCCAGAATGAAATCCCTCATCTAGATGAGCCCCATCTTGATCCAGCTAAACCAGAGGCAGTCCCTTGACTGACCATGTGTAGTGCACTAATTTTCCTTCCCACGGTTACCTGCCCGGTTGATCTTGGATGGGAGCATGGGTGCATTGAGCACCTCATCTTCATCTTGCTCATCGATGACCTTGCACTGTCGAAGGTAGGGGGTGAGCTTGGCAGGGTTGATGTAGCGGCTCAGCATGTGTCGGTTGCATTCCACATTCTCCCACAGGGCATCCTCTTCATCCTTCAGCGTCTCCATGTAGTCATCCATAGCTGGCCCTCCTCCTGTGAGGTATAAACCCCAACAAGGTTAATAAAAAAGCCTCTATGGAACAATGCTGTAAAACGCTCAGGAGTGATGGCTGGAACATATTGCCAGACTAAAAAAAAGTATAGCAGAGAAAAGTGAATAGGACATATTGCCTTTTATCCAAGGGAGAAGAAGATGGGGACATAAATACAAGTATAAATTTTCTTACACACTAAACACAAAACAATAGAAAGATGAGCTGTAACATTTTTAAAGGATGGTTTAGAGGGAGACAGAAGTCCTGTCATTGGGGTATGCTCTTCCCATGCAGGTTTTTGTCTTACTAAGAATATATCTTTCTCCAAACAATATTTATAAAATGCCATTTGCTTTCAAATTCCACCCAAACAATACCATACTCTCTGTATCTCTTTTGATGTTGCTTTCTTTCCTCTACATTTTTTTGAGGTTAATTTAGGTGAGTATATATGGATCTAATTAGTTCATTTTTTAAATGTAGCTCTATTGAGATATAACTCAAGTACCATAAAATTGTTCCTTTTAATTTAATGACTTAAAATATTTATTTATTATTTGTGTGTGCCTGTGAGAGTTTAGGTGCACTTTGTGCTCATGAAGGCCAGAAGAGGATGCCAGATTCCCTGGAACTGGAATTATAGGTGGTTGTGAACTGCCAATTTTGGCACTTGGAAGTGAATCTGGGTCCTCTGCAAGAGCAGTAAGCGCCCTTAGTGGCTGAGCTGTGTCTCCAGCCTAAACGCCTTTTAAATATACTATGATGTTCGTTGATCACAATGGCCTAATATTTTTAGGGTACTTTTGTCTTTTCTAAAAGAAACCTCATACCTATTAGTGGTTACTCTTTTGAAGAAAATATTTCTTTAGATGATGATTCATGTTTTTTTGTGTGTGTTATGTACGCATGGTGCGTGTTCACATGCATATATGCGGGTATGTGCACCTGTGTGCACAAATAGAGGCTAGAGAACATCAGGTGTCCTGATCATCTCTACTTTGCTTCTTTGGGACAGGGTCTCTCACTGAGTCTGAGACAGGGTCTCTCACTGAGCATGAGACAGGGTCTCTCACTGAGCCTGAGACAAGGTCTCTCACTGAGCCTGAGACAGGGTCTCTCACTGGGCCTGAGACAAGGTCTCTCACTGGGCCTGAGACAGGGTCTCTCACTGAGCCTGAGACAAGGTCTCTCACTGGGCCTGAGACAAGGTCTCTCACTGAGCCTGAGACAGGGTCTCTCACTGAGCCTGAGACAGGGTCTCTCACTGGGCCTGAGACAAGGTCTCTCACTGAGCCTGAGACAGGGTCTCTCACTGAGCCTGAGACAGGGTCTCTCACTGGGCCTGAGACAGGGTCTCTCACTGAGCCTGAGACAGGGTCTCTCACTGAGCCTGAGACAGGGTCTCTCACTGAGCCTGAGACAGGGTTTCTCACTGGACCTGGAACTGGGCTGGCATCCATCAAACCCTAGCGATCCTCCTGTCTCTGCCCCTGTTCACTGGGGTTACAGGTGTGCGTATCCTGACTGGCTTCTTGCATGAGTGTCAGAATCTGAACTCAGGTCCTTATGTTTATGCAGCAAACTCTCCACTGAGCTATCTCCCTAGCCCCCATTAGCATTCACTCTTAACTTCTGGAGTGTCCTTATCTGCAACCACAAGCCTGCTTTCTGTGGTTTTACCTATGCACAGATTGAAAATATGTTATCTTTTGTGGACAGCTTTTTTTTCCATACTATTTTCAAAGTTCTATCATTTTGAAGCAAGTATCAATCTGCCCTCCTTCCTTCTCTTCCTTCCTCCCTGACTCCCCCCTTCCTTTCAAAACAGCTTTCTTTATTGAGCTAGAATTCATGTGCCATGTGACTAATCTTTTTAATGTGTATAGTTCAATGGTACTGTGTGACCATCACCACAATCAATTGAAAACATTTTCATTATTTCAAAAAGAAACCCCAGCCATTCATTTTCCTCCAACTCCTACATCTCCAACAACTAATGTACTTTCTGTTTCCAGAGCTTCCCAGTTTTGTTTCTCTGGCTCTGACAAAATACCCTGACAAGACAACAACTTAGGGGAGAAAGGTTTATGTTAGCTCAGGATTCCGGCTCACAGTCCATCATTTCAGGGAAGACAAAGCAGGAAGTTGAAGCAGCTGATCATATCACATCCACAGTCCAGAGCAGAGAGCTGAATGCATGCATGTGAGGGCTCAGCTCACTTTGTCTCCTCTAAGGCAGTTCAAAACCCAAGCCTAGGGAATGGCTCTTCCCACAGCAATTAATGTGATCTAAACACTTTCCCTTTAGATATGTCCACAGGTCAAGTTGATCTAGACAATCCCTCATTGAGATCTCAGGTGATTCTACACTGTGGCCATAATTAAAACTGTCAACACATACAAATTTTCCTTTTCTGTACAACAGACTCATAGGAATTCCAGCCTGCTGTGACTCTGTTCGTCCACTTAAGACATCATGTAGGCACTTCCTCCCCAAACTGTCAATCAAGACTGGGGGAGTCAAAGGAGGCTCTGAGTTTGATCTCCAGAACCTGCATAAAAACTGGGCATAGTGGTGCACACTCACAATCCCAGCTCTGAGGAGGCAAAGACAATGAATCCCCGAGGCTCACTGGACAGCCAGCCTTGACTACTTAGTGAGTTCCAGACCAGTGAGAGACCCTGTCTCAAAAAACCCAAGGTGAACAGAACCTGAACATGACACTAGAGTCGTCCTGTGCACACAGGCGCACCCCACAGATGAACACACATGCATTGTCGAATAATTGTTCCTTGTGTTGGGTTGACAGTTTGTTTGACTCTTCATGACTGATGGATGTTTAGTTCTTTCTACCTTCTTGAATAATTTGATGAACAGTACTGCTCAGGATATGCATGGATAGGATTTTGTGTGGATATATGCTTTTTATTCCTTTGAGTAGATACAGAGAACTGGAAACTCTAAGCTGCATGGAAATTTCATGTTTTAAAAAAATTGTGTGTGTGTGTGTCTGTCATATATGCATGTGTGTAGGTACACATACACACACACATGCACACTTGTGGAGGCCAGAGGAGGATGTTGGTGCCCCACTTTGTCACTCCCTGCTCTATTGCTTTGGGACAGGTTCTCTCACTGACCCTGGAGGTAGACTGGTGGTCAGCAAGGCGGAGTGAGCTTGCTGTCTCCACCTCCACAGCACCGCCACACCTGGCTTTCTAGACTCATGCTAGGAATTTGAACTCAGGTTCATACGTTTTCACAGCAAGGACCCTTACCAACTAAGCCATCTCCTCAGGCACAGGAATGTTTGTGTTACATTTTGAGTACCTGCCGCAGTGAATTGCAAAGCAATGGGTGCCATTTCTCATTGGTACTGGTGACACCTGAGAACCCTGACCTCTCTATATTCCTGATAACACCATCAGCTCTTTCTGACTTCTCTGTGATAGCTGATCCCCCACCCCACCCCCCAGGTTGTGAAATAGCATCTCATTGTGGTTTTGATTTGCATTTTCCTAATGACTAATGGTGCGGAATGCCTTTTCACATGTGTATGGGCCATTTGTGTAGAGGAATATCTGTTCAGCTCCTTAAACTACTCTAAAATTGAGTTTCTTTCTGTTCATTACTGAGTTGCAGGGGTTCATCATGAACCCTGTGTGCAAGACTGTCATCAGATATCCGACTGGCAAGTATTTTCTCCTGTTCTGTCAATTATCTTCTCAATTATCTAATAAGACAGTGTTTGTTGTATATACTTTCAATTCTTTTGTAAAATTGTGTGTGTGTGTGTGTGTGTGTGTGTGTGTGTGTGTGTGTGTGTGTGCATATGTATGTGGGTGAGTGCATACCAGGGCATGCATGTGGAGGTCAGAGAATAACATGGGGGAGTGGGTTCTATTTCCACCATGTGGGTCCCTGAGATAGAACTCAGGTTGACAGGCATGGTGGCATATGCCTTTATTTGCTCATAACTTTTAAATTCAGATGTAGTCCAGTTTGTTAAACATTTTCATTTGTACTTCAGCATTCATAAAGCAGCTACTGTCTAATAGCAAAGCAATAAAGACTTACTTTTTTTGTTAAGTCAAGGCTTATGATCCATCTCATTAAGTTTTGTTTGTGGTGTGAGTTAAGGACCTGTTCCTGATGTTGTGATAAATACTCTGACCATCACCTTGAGGGGGAAAGGGTTTGTTCTGATTCACATTGGAGGGGATCGTTCCATCATGGTGGGGAGGCATGGTGGAAGAAGCAGAGGCCGGCTGGTCACATTGTATCCATAGTCAGGAAGGAAAGAATGAACAGGAATCGAGTCCAGACTAAAGCCTCAAGACCGGCCTGCAGTTACCCACTTCTTCTGTCAAGGCTTCTCTTTCTAAATGTTCTACAGCCTTCCCAAACAGCATCACCAGCTGGAGCCACGTGTCTAAACCCATGAGCCCTATGTGGGACATTTCACATTCAAGCAACAAAAAGATTTAACTGCATTTTTCTTTCCCTCCCTCCCTCCCTCCCTCCCTCCCTCCCTTCCTTCCTTCCTTCCTTCCTTCCTTCCTTCCTTCCTTCCCTCCTCCTCCTCTTTCTTCTAGAAGAAAACTCTAATTTTGAGTATGTGTGTATGACTACATGTGTAGACACCTAGTTGTCCAAGAATAATTTGGTGAAAATTCTAATCTTCCCTCACTGAATGACCTTGATACTCTGAAAATCAGCTGGTTAATGCCAGTGTTTGTTCCTGGACTCTTAATACCATTGATCTATATTTTCATACCAGAATTACACCATCTAGGTTCATGTAGATTGGTAGTAGGCATTGGCTTTGTGAAATAGTTTTTCAATACTTTCTTTCTTTTCTTTTTTTTGAGACAAAGTTTCTCTGTGTAGTTTTTGGTGCCTGTGCTGGATTTCACTCTAGCCCAGGCTGGCCTCTAACTCACAGAGATCCATCTGGCTCTGCCTCCCAAGTGCTGGGATTAAAGGCGTGCACCACTGCTGCCCAGCCAATACTTTCTTTTTTAAAAAACATAGCTTTGGCTATTAGGTGCCCCCTTACAGTTTTAGGATCCATTAGTTAGTTTCTTTGGATATGTGTGTTGTGTGTATGCATGTGTGTGTGCATGTACATGTGGGGCCTGAAGCTGATGTTTGGTATCTTTATCAATCACTCTCCACTTAGTTTTTGGAACAGAGTCTCTTGCTAAACCCAAAGCTTATCAATTTGGCTAGGCTGTTTGGCCAGTGAGCTCCAGGAATTCTCCTGCTTCTGCACCCCCCTCCCCTGCCCCAGTGCTGGTGTTACAGATGTGCACCGCTGTGCCTGGCTTTTTTTTTTTCCAGGCAGGGTTTCTCTGTGTAGCTTTGCACCTTTCCTGGAACTCACTCTGTAGTAGCCCAGGCTGGCCTTGAACTCACAGAGATCCGCCTGCCTCTGCCTCCCGAGTGCTGGGATTAAAGGTGTGCGCCACCACCACCCGGCGTGCCTGGCTTTTTATGTGTGTGATGGGAATTGACTTGTGTGGAACTGAGCCATCTCCCCAGGCCCTTGCCTGTCAAACTCTGCAAAAAAGCTAGCTGGCATTCTGATAGTGAACCCACTGAACATGAAGAGCAACCTGGACACCGCTGCTGTCCAACAAGATCGAGTTCCTCATCCACGAACATGGGCACTGCTGCTGTCCAACAAGACCGAGTCCCTCATCCACGAACATGGGCACCGCTGCTGTCCAACAAGACCGAGCCCCTCATCCATGAACATGGGATGCCTTTCCCTGTATCTACCTCTTCTTCAATTTTTTCAGCAATGGTTTATAATTGGTAGTGTATGATACAGTTTGGATGTCAACTATCATCCAAAGGTCTGTCACTAGGGACATAGGATAAAAGGGATGTGGAAAATCATCCATCTCTTCCTCTCCTCCATCTCCCTTTCTGTCTCTCTCCCTCCTTCTTTCTTTCTCTGTCCTTTCTGACTTGACATTCTCTTTCATCATGACATATTGTCCTCACATTCAAAACCAGTGTGCCACCTGATTACACACTTGACTCTTCAGGACTGTGACCTCCTATTACCTCCTAAGCATCATGTATCAGGGAATTTCATTACAACGTCAGAAACCTCACTAATACAGCAAATAAACCTCGCATTTCTTTTGATAAATTTATTCTTACTCACTTTTATTTCTTCAATGATTATAAATGGGCTTTACTTTCTTAACTTCATTTGAGGAATGTTCATTGAGGGTGTACAAATACACAATTGATTTTCATGTGTTGACTTTAAATCGTTAATTTTGTCCAGTAACACTTTAGAGTTTGCAGGAAGTGTTACAGTGTGGGTGTTGAATGCCACCCAAAGGTCTGTATGTAAAGACATGGTCTCCAGAGTGGCACAACTCGGAGCATGGTGCTCCAGCTTTTGGGAAGCCCATGCCATTTGGAATCATTTATTGGTTTGAGTAGGTCTTTAGTAGGGGCTTTATGATTATCTATGTGTAAGATTATGTCATATCAGATAATTTTACTTAAGCCTTTCCAATCTGGATGCATTTGTGTGTGTGTGTGTGTGTGTGTGTGTGTGTGTGTGTGTGTGTGTGTATGAGCACATGCTAATGGATATGGTTTTGTGGTGCTGAGGATTGAACCCAGGGCCTTGAGTTTTCTAGGTAAGAACTCTACCACTGAGACGTGTCTCCAGCCCCTCACTGGGGGATTCTAGGCAGGTGCTCTACCACTGAGCCACACCCCAGCCCCTCACTGGGGGATTCTAGGCAGGTGCTCTACCACTGAGCCACACCCCAGCCCCTCACTGGGGGATTCTAGGCAGGTGCTCTACCACTGAGCCACACTCCAGCCCCTCACTGGGGGATTCTAGGCAGGTGCTCTACCACTGAGTCACACCCCAGCCCCTCACTGGGGGATTCTAGACAGGTGCTCTACCACTGAGTCACACCCCAGCCCTTCACTGGGGAATTCTAGTTAAGAACTGTACCCCTGGACTCTCCCACAAGCTCTTTTGTCTTTTATTTTTCCTTCATACCTAATTGCTATGCCTAGCACCTAAGTACACAAAAGTGGAAGAATGTGGACCCTCTTGTGTTGTTCCTGATCTTAGGGACAAAGCACCCCAACTTTACCGTTGAACACGATTCTCTCTCTCCCTCTCCCTCTCCCTCTCCCTCTCCCTCTCCCTCTCTCTCTCTCTCTCTCTCTCTCTCTCTCTCTCTCTCTCTCTCTCTCTCTCTCTCTCTGTGTTTCTCCCTCCCTCTTCTCTCATAGATGTCATCTATTAGATTCAGGAAGTTCCCTCACACTCCTGGCTTGCATCATGACCATCACTGTCATCAATGGCTCATCGACTCTGGTTTTGTTAAATCAGACTTTACTGCATCTATAGAGATGATCATGTGGCTTTTAAGATTCTATCAGTGTGGTGGGTTCCATGAACTGATTTTCAGATGTTAACTAAACCTTGTACCCCAAGGATGAATTCCATTTACTCTCTCTCTCTCTCTCTCTCTCTCTCTCTCTCTCTCTCTCTCTCTCTCTCTCTCTCTCACACACACACACACACACACACACACATTATTTGATTCAATTTCCTAGGTTTAAAATAGAAAGGATTCTGCATCTGTATTCATAAGAGTTATTTATCTATGGTTTCCTTTCCCTGTGATGTCTGGTTCTGAGTTCAGGATCATTCTAGCCTGATAGGAATGTCTTAGGAAGTATTCTCTCTCGTTCAACTTTTTGAAAGAGTTTTTGTAGAATCAGTATTAAAATTTCACTTGCTCAGTCAAGCTTACAGCGTGTGAGCATGGGCCTCTCTCTGTGCGTTGGGGTCATTTGTGTGTGTGTGCGTGCGTGTACATGTGTGGAAGCCAGAGGTCAGCCTTAGGCATTGTTCCTCAGGTACTGTCCATCTTATTATGAGACAGGGTCTCTCACTGGCTGGGAACCTTCCAGTGAGCTAGTATGGCTAGCCAGCAAGCACCAGAGGTGTCTGTCTCCCAGCTCTCAGATTACAGGTGTGTGTCACTGCACAGCTTCTTAGCTTTTTTTTTTTAAATATGGCTTCTGGGTATCAAACTCAGGTCCTCACACAAGCATGCCAAGCACTTTCCTGATGGAGCCATTTCCCCCGACCCATTGAGATTTTGATGGGATCACTCTTTGCCATGGGTCAGTTTACATGCTCTGTATTTCTTGAGCTAGTTATGGTCATCTGTGTCATTCTAGGAATTTGCTCAAGGTATGCTATTTGTTGGTGACAGTTGCTCATGGCTTCCACCCCAGTCTTTTTGATCTCTGTAAAGTCAGCTATAATACCCCTTCTAGTTCTGATTCTGATCACCAGAGTCATCTTTTTGTTTCTTCCTTTTTTCAGTGTAGCTGAATGTTTGTCGAGACAGCCATTCCAAGGGCTGGTGGGATGGCTCAGAAGGTAAAGTGCTTGTTGCACAAGCATGAGGATCTGAGTTCGATTCCCAGAACCCACTAAAAATCAGAGGTGTGGGCTGTAATCCCAGCGCTGGGGAGGTGGAGATAGGAAGATCCCTAGGGCTGAAGTGGTGAGCTCCAGGTTCGGTGACAGACCTTGTCTCAAAGGAGGTGGATAGCATCCTTGAGGATGAAAAAGGAAGTCGTCCTATACATGCACCTGAAAACATTTGTGCATGCAAACACACACACACACACACACACACACACACACACACACACACACATCAACCAACCAACCAACCACCACCAGTACCACCAGCACAACCACCAGCACCACCAGCACCAGCACCAGCACCACCACCACCACCACCACCACCACCACCACCACCACCACCACCAAAACCCAATCATTCCGAGTCCCGACTCTAGGACCCACTGGCATTCTCCACTCCTTGTCCATCTCACACCTATTTGTCTCAGTTCTTGTCTTTATCACTCACTAATATGGGATTTTATTCCCTTTGAGTGCAGGCATGCAGAGCTACAATTCTTCCTCAGAGCTCTGCTTTGGCTGCATCTCGCATTTTCTAGGATGCTGTGTTTTCACTGATGCAACTAACTTGGAGATTTCTTCTCCAACCTGTTGGTCAGTCAAGGATGCGCCATTTCATTTCTCCACACTTGTGAAAAGTTAACAAAGACAAAAATCCAGGGAGGGTTGGTTTTTTAGTATCTACTCTCAACCATGTCTTCTCTGAAAGCCACTGCCCCAAAACCTTGTTAATGCCAGATAAATCCCCCTGGTTATTCACTGGCTTAAGGAAGATTGCACACACAAATTTCCAGACCCTGAGTTTTGTATATGTGGCCAAGGAGAGGCTGTGTGTGTGTGTGTGTGTGTGTGTGTGTGTGTGTGTGTGTGTGTGTAGGGAACTGGACCAGAAGATGGCACTGAAGTAATTACGCAGCCTCCAGCTGGACCATGGAAAAGCAGAAGCCCAGGGATGTTGCAGCTCTGGGGGTAGAGAAGGGGCGAGTGAGCAGAGGAAGAGTCAGTGCAATGAGGCCTCAGGGAGACACAGGTCCCATGATATGGGGGTGGCTGGGGTCATCTCTTCTGATGTAAGACTTTGGTCCTTTCCCTATGAGCCTCAGACATGCATCATTTCTGGTCATCGTGTGCAGTGTCTGGTCCTTGCTGGAGTCCTTCACTGGCCTCCCTAGTAAACTGATTTACTGAATTTATGGGACTTTTCCCATACAATCAGAGGCTTGAGTAAAAATATGCATTTTCTATGATGAGCCAAAACTGGATTGAAGTGGATAGAAATCATGGATTCAGTTCACATATAATATGGTGTTGTCGCATAGACAACAACATCACATCACAGACTTTTTTTTTTTTTTTTTTTTTTTTTTTTTTTTTTTTTTGGTTTTTCGAGACAGGGTTTCTCTGTGTAGCTTTGCGCCTTTCCTGGTACTCGCTTTGAAGACCAGGCTGGCCTCGAACTCACAGAGATCCGCCTGCCTCTGCCTCCCGAGTGCTGGGATTAAAGGCGTGCGCCACCACCGCCCGGCCACATCACAGACTTTTAAACTGTATTTTGTGTGTGTATGTGTGCATGTCTGTGATGTGAGTATATGTGTTTGTGTATATTTGCACATGTGTGTACATGTGCAAGCCAGTTGATGTCAAGTGTCTTTCTCAATTATTCTCCACCATATATATATTCTCAACCCAGGGCTTGTCCAGCTTGTCCCTGGGATCCCTTGCCTCTGCTTCCTGAGTGCTGGGATTATAAATGGGCCACCACACCTATCTAACACATGGGTGCTGGAGATCTGATCTCAAGTCCTCGTGTTTATGCATCAAATGCTTTAGCCACTGAGATATCCCCCAAGCCACTCTTCGGCCTTCTGAGACACAGAACAGTTCTCCACAGTCATTCAACTGTGTGATAGCATGCTAGAACATCTTGTTCCTGTCTAACAGGAACTTGGTACCCAATGACCGACCTCTGTCCACCCCTCCCTGCTCTCAGTTTCTCCATGGTCATTGACTATGATGGTTGGTTTCAGCTGTGAATACAACTTCAGAATCACGTGGGAAGAGAGTCTCATGAGGGATTGTCTAGAACAGGTTGGCCTGTGGACATGCCTGTGAGGGAATTTTTTCTTACTCAGACTGATTGTAGTGAAGATCCAGCTGGCTGTGGGCAGTACCATTCCCTGGGGTGAGGTCCTGGACCATGAGAGAAAATGAGCTGAACATGAAACACGCAGCATCCGCTGTTCTGTGTTTTGACTGAAGATGTGTTGTAACCGGCTTCCTGGAGTTCCAGCCTTGGTTTCCCCGCAATGGTGGACTGTGAGCTGGAACTGTGAGCTAAAACACACCCTTCTACCCTAAGTTGCCTTTTCTCAGGGAACTTAATCACAACAACAAAAAAGATGAAGTCGGGACATTGACTTAATCCACCTGAAGTCGTGTCTCCTCCATTTTCTCCTCCTTTGCCCCGGGGCCTGTTCATCTGTAAGTGGGTGCCTTATTACCCTGAGTCACAGGAAGCCAGCCCTCTGTGATGCACAGCCCAAACCCCTGAACTGCAAGTGTGTGACTCTGTGCAAAGACCCGCTAGGCAGAGAGCTGCAAGCCAGGTGCTGAGAGCTTACATCTTGGGGGCTGAGTAGGAAAGGGTCTAAGAAGCATGGCTTCCTGCCCTTCAGAGACAGCATGTGTGGAACTATTGATAAGGTGCCCAGTGCCATAGAGAGACTCTTCCTGAGGTGCCCTGTGCATGGCAGGGCAGTCAGCCATACAGGAAATGACTAGGGTGAAACCTTACTTAAGCAGACATGATGGGGACCTCCAGCCACAGAGACAAGGTTGTCACAGACCTGTGGTGTCACAGGAACTGACACATCACGAGTGTCCCCTGTTACATGTAGCTCAGTCACCATGGATCAGGAGGTGCTCAGGAAAGACAAACAGCTTGTGAGATCCAGTGAGTGCCATGGTTCCTCCCCCTGAAGGGGCTCAGAGTTCCACAGTGAGAGTCAGTCACAGACACAAAAAGCCACAAGCCTGTGTCCTAGTAGCATACTGAGACCCACAGAAGGGAAATCACAAAACCTACGGAAGCAGCATAGTGTTCCAGGTATCCTGTTTGAACCTTCACAGAAATCGCTCCATTTAAGCCAGGCTTGGTGAGTCATGTCTGAGATCCTAGCTATTCAGGAGTCTGAGGCATGGAAACCACAAGTTAAAGACCTGCCTGGGCTATACAATTAGTTCAGGGTGAGCCTGGGTAATTTAATAAAGAATTAAAAAGGGGTTGTGGGTATGGATTAGTGGCAGAGCACTTGCCTAGAATCCCCCAGTGAGGAGCTGGGGTGTGGCTCAGTGGTAGAGCACCTGCCTAGAATCCCCCAGTGAGGGGCTGGGGTGTGACTCAGTGGTAGAGCCCCTGCCTAGAATCCTCCAGTGAGGGGCTGGGGTGTGGCTCAGTATAACATGCCTGAGATCCTGTGTTCCATCTCAATACTCTCTTCTCCCAAACAGGGAAAAATCAGAAGGGTGGCTCCTCCTGAGGGGAAGAGCCAGCCAGGTGTGCTCCTGGAAGGGTATCCAGAGGTCATCATTGATGAAGCTCCAGATCACAGCTGGTGACACAGCACATATGTTATTTTGTTGTCATGTATGCATATTACATATACATTTTTAGTATGTACAAAATAGTTCACAGAGAAGGACTATGGGTCAGTCTCAAAAGAATCACATCACAGACTCAATTTCGAGTTTGTTTTCCCCTCTAAATACTGTTACTGGGTCTGACCCATCCTCCTCACTTGGGACCAGCCCAGTGGAGTGTGTTAAGTTTCTTTGAAAGCATCCTGATTCCCTCTGATACACAGATTCCCTCTGATACACAGAGATTGGGTTTTCACAGCCTATGCAGATGGATGGTTTGTGTCTAACCTGCTTGAGTCCGGGCTCTGTCAAACCTGACTTAACCTTCGCATAGTCTGGCTTCCTGTTAAGTCTAACCCTGGTCCACAGTGGTCATCTTCACCAAGGAAGTATTTTCCAGGAAGACCATTTCCCATCACACAAACCCCAGCACAGCTGCCTGGCTTCTGCTGGCCTTTCCTTCTTTCTTTCTTTCTTTCTTTCTTTCTTTCTTTCTTTCTTTCTTTCTTTCTTTCTTTCTTTCTTTCTTTCTTTCTTTCTTTCCTCCCTCCCTCCCTCCCTCCCTCCCTCCCTCCTTCCTTCCTTCCTTTCTTTCTTTTTTCCTTTCTTTCTTGAGACAAGGTCTCTCTGTGTAGCTCTGGCTGTCTTAGAACTTGCTCTGTAGACCAGGCTGGCCTCGAATTCAGAGATCTGCCTGCGTCTGCCTCCTAAATGCTGGGATTAAAAGAACACACCACCACTGCCTGCCGCCAGCCTCTTTCATTCACGGTTTTTATCTTGTGGCTTCTTCTCATTGTCATAATAAACATTCAACTACTGATCTTAGCCAGGCATGGTGGCAGACTTTCGATCTTAGCACTGGGGAGGCTGAGACTGGATAATCACAAGTGTGAGATTAGCCTGGGCTGCACAGAGATCTGTCTTTAAAAAACTATCCTGGGAACTGGAGAGGTGGCTCAGCCAGTAAAGTGCTTGCCTTGCAAGCATCGGGACCTGAGCTGCGATCCCCAGAATCTATATAAAAATCTGGGTGTGGCAGCACACATCTGTAATCTGGGAGGTGAGAGGCAGAGGCAGGAGGATCCCAGGAAGCTTGAGGCTAACCAGCCCAGATTAAGGGGTAAAGTTGCAGGCCAATGAGAATGCTGTCTCAAGAAAAGGTGACTGAGAACCGATATAAAGGCTGTCCTCCCTCTGCCCTCCACATGCATTCGTACGCATATGCAGTGATACATACATGGGCACACCACCACATCAAAGCACACATATAAAAACTAAGACAAAGCTCCTCAATTTTGACCTGTAAAGGCTTCTGTAGATCCCTTCCTGCCATCCTCATCACAAACCACACTCCAGGCATGCTGGGCTTTCCTTTAACTGTCTCTCCTGCCCAGACTTGGGCTTTCACTTTCTTCTACGTGAAGTTTTAGGTCACCTCTGTGTGATGACTGATAGTGACTGTCATCTTGACAGGACCTAGAATGGCTTAGGAGACACATCCCTGGGAACACCTGTGAGAGGCTGTCTAGATGAGGCTAATTAAGGAGGGAAGGCCCCCCTAAACGTGGGCATTAACATCCCCAGCATCCCCGGGGCTAGGGTTCCTAACTGAATAGAGAGGAAGGGAAATTGAGCTGAGGACCAGCATGCATCTCTTTCTGCTTCCTGACCTCAGCGGCTGTGATGGACTGTGCCCTCCGGCAATGAGCCACCATAAACCCCTTGTTTCTCAAACCGATTTTGCCAGGCGTTTTGCCAAGCAACCAGAAAGCAGCTAATTACTCCACGTCTTAGTTTTTTGATATAGAAGAGATGGACTAGTACCTGGCATATGGTCGGTGCTCTGTCAACAAGAGCCAGGGAACTGTTATGCAGACCTGAGAGTCACACTTTCTGGATGCGTGGTGTCCTCTCTGGGGCCAGTCTGCCGTTGGAACTGGAGTGGATATGACCAGAATCTGAAAAGAAGAGGAATGTTAAGCTGGAGCAAGGGTGGAGGCAGAGAGAAAGGAAAACATTGAAGGATCTAAAAGGCTCTCTGTTGGGAAATGGAACCCCAGACGCGTCTCTCTAGGGGACAGTGTTAGGTGCAGCACATCACGAGCTGCAGGAGGTTAGCTGGAGAAAGCCAGTGGCCACACACACTGAGACCTAAGGGGATGGAGAGATGGGCAGGGGGAGCTCTGGGGTCACTTGCAGCCTGTGTGGTAGATGTTCAAGCAACCTGCGGCTACAAACTCATAGGTCCTGGGCCAGGGGGCCTCCTTCTGGCCCCTAAGACTTCCCTTCACTATGAATTACATCTTTGGCCTCCAGCCCACTGTAGACTTGGTCAGGAACCTGCCATGGTGCACACGCTCTGTAATTTCCCAAAGGTGGTGTTTCTCATGGTGACTGACATGGGCATTGCTGACCTTGGGCTCAGTCATGCTGGGAGACCAGTGGTGACTGGTTATTTTATTTTATTTTTTGAGGGACTAGCTTAGCTTTCCTTCTGGGAAAATAGGTCCAGAAGAGGAAAGGAAAGGTAGGGTTCAAACCCAGTAAAGGTGAAGAGAGGATGTACGCCTGGTCTGATAGTTTCCTAGAACCCCAGGGGGCCTTGGGCTACTGCCCTATGTCCTTTCTTCTTTCAAGTGACAAGAACCATGAGACACTATGATATAATCAGGAGCTTGCTTAGTTTGAGCCTCGAGCATTAATCACTGGTGACATTGCTTCTTCCCAGATGTCTGGAGCTGTTCCTGCCAGTGTCTGGCAGCTTGGGATGAGCTGTCAGAGGTCTTTGGCTATAGGATGTGGCAGGACCACGCATCTCTTGAGGACACATCTCCTTGGTCCCTCCATGGTCTCTCTGCTGTGCCGCTGGGATAGAAGCAGACACATGGCTGCCTTGGGCTGTGGCTAGGGAAGAGGGATGAGGGAAGAGGTGACCTGAGAACAGAGTGTCTCACGGGAGCTGAGGAAGCCACAGGCCAGCGAGCAAAGGGATTGGCACTCTTCTACACACATTTGTGTACGTGTATGTATATGCTCATGTGTGCTTGTGTGTGTGTGCCTGTGAGTGTGGAGGCCAGACATCAACCTTGAGCACTGTTTCCTAGGAGCTGCCTTCCTTATTTTTTGAGGTAGGATATTTCAGTGGCCTGGGTCTCACGGCTTAGGCTTGATTGCCTTGAGAGTGAGCCCCAGAGATCTGCCTGTCTCTGCCTCCCAGCACTGAGATTGCAAACACAGACCACTATACTCAGATGTTTACATGGGTGCCGGGCTCACACAGGTCCCCATCCCCAGCACTGAGATTGCAAGTACACACCACTATACCCAGATGTTTACATTGGGTGCCGGGCTCACACGGGTCCCCATCCCCAGCACTGAGATTGCAGGTACACACCACTATACCCAGATGTTTACATGGATGCCGGGCTCCCACATGGGTCCCCATCCCCAGCACTGAGACTGCAAGTACACACCACTATACCCAGATGTTTACATGGGTCTGGGGCTCACACATGGGTCCCCGTTCTTAGCCCTACATGAACCTTTCCTTTAAAGTACACGTGCTTCTTTTTAGATTTGCAGAAGAGGTTTTTCAGTAATTTATTTTTAGTTATAAGGAAAGTTTTAATTGTAAGAAAGAGAAAACAGGTTTGCAGGTTTCGTACGACCATCCTTCCTTGCTTTTCTATCTTTCTGCCTTATCAATATCAATTGGGGAAAGTGAGGCACAGGGCTGCCAACAGGGATGCTGGGAATTCTGGTTTGGGTGTAGGAAGTTTGATTATCACTTTTGAGAGCTTGGTCCCAAAGCCAGGGGGAAATTTTATGACTCTGTTTTGATAAATTGGTTTCTTGATCGCTTTTGATATTGACTTCTAGGCATACTCAATGATGGAAGTTGTCATCCCTTGTGGTGATATTTGTAATCTAAGAAATAAATCTTGCCTGAAGGTCAGAGGACAGAGCCAGCCACAGAGTTAAACACAGAGGTCAGACAGTGGTGGCACACACCTTTAATCATAGGACTTGGGAGGCAGAGATCAGTCTGGATCTCTGTGAGTTCAAGGCCACACTGGACTACATGAGATTGAGAGAGAAACCGAGTCAGGCAGTGGTGGCACACATCTTTAACCCCAGTATTTGGGAAGCACACACACCATTAATCCCAGCACTAGGAAGGTTGAGATAGGAAGTGAAATGGCTGAGTGGAGAAAGGCATATAAGGCGTGAGGAGACAAGAACTAAAGAGCCTTTTGGCTGAGGACTCAAAGGCATTCATTCAGTCTGAGGATTTGTGGAGACAGGATCTTCCCTTTTCAGCTGAGGAGTTGGCGAGGTGAGACGTGGCTGTGGCTTGTCTCCTCTGATCTTTCAGCATTTACCACAATATCTAGCTCTGGGTTTTTATTATAAGACCATCTAGGATTCCTGCAACAAGCCCTAATACTTATAGACTGTTCCTTGTATGTCAGCGTTAAACTGTCACATGACTGGACTGAGGAGCACACAGAACTTTAGAGTGCACACTTCTACACATATCTGTGGGGGCAGCCCAAGGAGGATTAGCTGAGGGGAGGAAGAGCACACTGAGTGTGTGGGGTGCCATCTCATGCACTGGAATCATGTACTAAACAAAGAGAGGAAAAAGGAGAAATCGATGTGAAAGCTGGCATCCTCCTCTCCCCCAATTCTGATCCACAGAGATGTGAACAAGCAGCCTCCTGTGGTCATGTTCAGGAGCTGTTCCACCATTGTGGCTTCTTGGTCCTGATGGACTGTATCACCTGAACTGTGAGCCAAAAGAAGCCATGCATTCCTTGAGTCACTTCCTGTCAGGTGTTTGGTCCACAGCACTGAGAAAGACAACTGAAATACTCGGGGAGTGATGGTACATTGTTACCTTGGCCATCTCAGTGCCAAGAAAAGAAAAACTAGCTACATCAGTATGAGGAGAGAATGTGGATCCAGGTCTCTCTAATTTTACTCAGCTAATATACAGTTTCTGGAACTGGTTGTAAAAAGGTTAACTTTTTAAAAGGGTTATGACCAGAAATTATGCACACAAAATTCCTCGCAATGGCTATGTTCCTATATAAGCTCAGGCCAGACTTAAACCAAGTTCTCAGATGGTCAATTTGGGGTGGTCCACAGGGAAGGCCATCTGGTCGCAGGCAAAATCCATACACTTGTATTTTGTTGCCTCCCACCTAAGCATAAACAGAGAGAGCAGCAAAGATGGCTTGATATAAAATCTCTACATCAGACAGAGCCCAAGACACAAACTGGTAAAAACAACTGTAAAAAGGGACCAATGAATTAAATCAGAGAAAAACCTTAAAACAAACAACTATTTGACTAGGCTTCCTTAGGACAGGTTTGTTATCCCAGGCCCGGGCAGGCTGAGGCAGGGGAGGACCATGAGTTACAGACCAGCCTATGCTACACAGTGAAGCTCTGTCTCAGAAAAAGTTGAAGAAGGAAGCTAAGAAAACCGAGGTCATTGCCAAAGGTCCAACAATGAACACAAATCCCAGAGAGAGAACACAGGTTATGTCTCCATTTTAGTAACCCCTGAGGATGGAAAATAAACCAAGGCATGAGTGTATCGAGGAACAAGGCTTGAGATTTCTCAGAATGTATGAGCATCAACCTCCTGACTTAAAGGGCCTCTACAATGTTTACTGCAACACAGTGGAGCATGTGTTCCTTGCTATGCTGTTTTGAGAGTTCTCATCACTGGCAATTAAGAGAATATCCTACAATCTCCCAGAAGGAAAAATCCAGATTCCCTGCTGATGGGAAGAAAGTGTGGTACGTTACACCTCTAGATATCAGTTCTGGAAGCTGAAACATGGTGGAGCAAGGGCTTCACTGTTTTTTAAGGAAAGTATCTTTAAATTTTGAGCACCCAAACTATTTGTCATATGTGAAAAAAATAAGTTGGATGTCTTGGTTTCCTGTCTGTTGCTGTGACAAACGCCGTGTCCAAATCAGTGTGGGAAGGAGAGGGCTTGTTTGGTTTACACTTCTGGGTCATAGTTCATCCCTGAGGGCAGGTCAGGGAAGGACCTAAAGCAGGAAGCTGAAGAAGAAACCATGGAGGAGTGCTGCTTGCTGGCTGGCTCCTGACCACATTTCTTGTATAGCTCAAGACTACTGGGGAATGTTGCCACCCACGGTGGGCTGAGTCCTCCTACATCTATTAAGGCAGTCAAGACAATCCCTCACAGACATTCCCACAGACCAACCTGATAAAGACTCAGTTGACGCTCTCTTTTAAAAGGTGATTCTAGGTTGTGTGAAGTTGATAGTTAATGCTAAGTAGGACAAACTGACATACTTTCAGAAAGTCAGAAACTCTACTTTCTGTGTGCCTTCTCTTAGGCAGCCCCTAAAGGATCTGCTCCAGCAGAAGGAACGGATAAAGCAAAAGGGGTGGGGGATGGGGGCTCGGGAGGCAAGGGGTCTCATTGGGGAAAGCAGCCAAGACTTCAGCAGAGTCAGGAAGGCTGCCCAGATGCAGAATGCCAGGGGAAATACCGAAAACAGTTATGTGATGTGTCCCATAGCTGGGAAGTGATACTATCAGGCAATCGACAAACCTGAGAGCTGAATGAGAAAAAATAATGATATTAAAAAAAACCCCAAATAGATGGAAAAAAGAGGCATTGTTGACTTCACCAAACACACCACACACACACACACACACACTCCAGACAATCACAGCATAAAACTTGGCTTACGAGGCACAACATTTACCTAAGCACCACAGACACTCTAACCCTGACAGGTATGACATAATGAGATGTCGGAGGGAAGGCTGAGTGTGGGGAGTGGCTTGTTTGTAAACAGAGCTTATTGATGTATTCATATTAGGGCATCATCAATCAACATACTGTTGGATAATGAGGATTTAGCCCACAGTCCTATGCTGACCGTGCTGCAGCTTTGGCCCGCTGCTCCTGGCTGCCTTGCTTTGGACTGGGACCTTCTCGGCTGCTCTCTCCAGTGATATCATTTGCCTCTTGAGCACTCATTTTCCTCTTATTGCTATATTCATTTGTTCTGTTGGAGCATAGCCTGTCAGAGGCCCAGATACATCTGTATTCCCAGTAGAACATAGCACAGGGATTTCCTCTTATTACATTATCAATATGTATTTGTAAGCTGAATTAATAAAACAATTATCTCATCTTGAATAAAATAAACAGTAAGAGTTCTATTACCTCAAGTCCAGAAAACTCCAGGCCTTTCAGAAAGGAGCTGGGCTTTTTTAGGTTTGTTTTTAGTGTGTGTGTGTGTGTGTGTGTGTGTGTGTGTGTGTGTGTGTGTGTGTGTGTGTGTGTGTGTGTGTGTGCTCACAGGTGTCTGTGTTGGCCAGAAGAGGGCAGCTTATATCCCAGAGCTTGTATTACAGGTAGCCGGGAACTGATGTGGGTTCAGTTCAGCTGGGAACTGAACCAGGGTCCTCTTCCAGAGCAAGCAACACATGCTCTTAACAGCTGAGCCATCTCTCCAGGCTGGAGGAGCTGTTTTGTATGGGCAAAACCCCTGTTTCTCCTCTCCAAGAGCCACCCCAGCACAAAAGCCTTGGAATCAGATGTGGGTCAGCAGTCAGTGAGATAAATGCATGTCTCTTAATCGATTTTTGTGGGTGATTGGAGTGAGCAGCCTGATACACAGGGTTTAATTATTCCAGTGAAACACTCACTTAATTCAAAGGACTCCTGTCAGAGAGAGAGAGAGAGAGAGAGAGAGAGAGAGAGAGAGAGAGAGAGAGAGAGAACATATTTTTAAAAGGATGATCTATTGCAGAAGAAAAGGACCATAGAGACACTGGTCTGTACCCCGATTCCCAGTGCACACAGCATTTATCACCCTGAGATGGAAGTGTTATGCAAATGGATTGAAATTACCCTTCATGGCCCACCTTCTTCCCCAAATAATCCCCTTCACTCTTGCAAACAGGGCACTTAAGGAGGCAGCTTGGAATCTCCCCCTGCACGACTCCCCCTCACTTCCCAGTTGCTTTGCTAACTTCTGTCTATCTCATCTAAGTTCGCTCAACCGAAATATTGACAGGATAATGTTTCCCATCAATTAACATGTGTACAGCAATCAGCACAGCTTCATGGATACATATTTTGAAAGCAGCAATTATCATTTTAAATTCACAGTGGAGTGGCAGGCACCGCCAGCTGCCAAACATATCCATCCTCTCTTACTTGCGAACAGATCTTCAAGTTTGTCTGTGGCATTCACAGAATGCATCTCAGAAACTTGTGTTCCCAGCTTCCCTTGCAGCTACAGCAGTTACAGCTGAGTGGGACTTTCTGCACAAGACATCAGGGAATGCTCTGCCCCACTTCACTCCATCATCCTCTCTCCTCATCCTTTACCATCCCTTCCACCCTTTCTTTTAGATTTTTTGAGACAGGGCCTCCTAGGTAGTCTAGCCTATCCTCAAATTCATGATCCTCTCTCTTCAGCTTCTAAAATGTTGGCTTTACAGATATGTGTCACCACACCTAGCTATAAAACTCTCCAAAGGGGGCAGAAACAGATGGGAAGAGCCTTTAACTTGTCTTTCCATCTGGAATGTGGATGTGATGTTTGGAAGCAGAGCAGCTAGTTTGTGACTATGAAGACAAGGCCATACTTTAAGGAAACAAAAAGAGCCTTGGGCCACTGGTGGCATCCCGGAGCTCCCTTTTGTGTTTTTGATTATGACAAAAACTCTAGAAGGCATATAATCAGATTATACTTCTATTACTTGCAGGTGAATATATCCATACAGGTGTGCATGATTAGTAAGAGCCACACATTTTATCTACATTCCTCCTGGTCCACACATTCCTGATCCCTAAGATCAAGCAACCTGCCCCATCTTTCTGCTCTTGTGTCTTTTGTTCATGGATGATAATGGAGTGGGCATCGCTGTGGCCACATACCTCACAAGAAGCAGCTTGAAGGAGGAAGGGTTGGCTTTGGCTCATGGTTTGAGGGGTACACAATCCGTCATGGTGGGGAAGGCAGGGTGGCAGGAGCGTGAGGCGGCTTGCTTACCTTTCCATAGGTAACTACTAAATGTACCTCCCCATGGGAGGCCTTACCTTCTTGTAGGAGGAAATGGGGGTTGGGTTGGGAGGGGGAGGCTGGAGGGGTGGGAGGAGGGAAGAGGGAGATCTTTGATAGGTATGTAAAATGAATAAAAAATTTTTCTTAATTTAAAAAAAAGAAGTGGAAAGAGGATGGAAGTAGGTTGGGACTAATAGCCTTAAATCCTACAACCACCCTCAAGACCTGCCCCACAACTCCCCAAACAGCGCCATCTGCTGGGAACCAAGTGTTCTGACACATGAGAGTACAGAAGACATTTCATGGCTAAGGCACAACAGGGAGCCATTGGGAAAGACTAAAAGCTACCCGCATCAAAAGTGCGGTAGGGGAGAAATTAAACAGGCAATTCTGAGAGGTTTGCAGGACAGTACATAAGCGTCACCTAGGAAACGGGAATTGACAGACTCCACCACCGTCAAGTGCTTGGCCATCTGCGGTTTAGTTCTTGGATCCCTGGCTATGGGCATTGGCCCAACCATTCATCACACCCACCTGCTCGGGTCCTTTCTCAGGTCCTCAACATGTCCTTGACTGTTCAGAAACAGAAACACGGCCCCCCTCTCTATCCTCCATAAGGCCTGTTGGACTCCATCCCTTCCCTCATCAGCTCTCTTTAGTCTGTGGGTACCCACATTCTCATCTGCATCACAGACAGAGCTTTTAGCACCATCTAGCCAAGAGCACAGCCCACTATCCCAGGCAGCTCCCCAAGCACCAGGATGCCTGGAAGATTCACAATCAGCTACAACCCTCAGGAGGCTATGGACGTCTACTGTTAGAGGACACTGGCAGAGGATCAAGGGTCTGTGGATTAAAATATCTCTACTTGGTGTCAATTAAGATGGGAGGGCACTTCCATAGGATGCACGGGAAGTTGTGTTAGCTGTTGCTGGTATCAAATACCGGACAAGCAGCTTGGGGGAAGGGGAGGCTTGTTTTGCTTCACTGTCTGAAGTACCACTGTTCATCATGGCAGCATGTGCATGAGGTGGCTGGTCACACAGCATCCTGGGTCAGTAGAGAGACAAATGCTGATGCTCAGCTCACTTTCTCCCTTTTTGTTCAGCTCAGGACCCCAGTCCTTAGGGTGATGCTACCCACAATTAGGGCGGGACTTCCTTCCTTAATTAACCTGATCTAGAAAGTCCCTTACAGACACACCCAGAAGTTTGTTTCCATGATGGTTCTAAATCCAGTCAAGCAGGCTGAAAGATGGCTTGGAGACAAAGGCACTTTGCCACCAAGTCTGGAGACTTGAATTTGATCCTTGGGACCTACATGATGGAAGGAGAGAACTGATTCTTACAAGTTGTCTTTGGCTCCCACATGTGCCCATGGCATGTATACCCACCACGTGTGCATGACTGTGTGCATGAGCACATGGACACACACACACACACACACACACACACACACACACACACATATACATAATAAAAAAATAAATCTAACCAAGCTGACAACACAGATTAACCGCAGAGGCCATGGCGCACTATCAAGTTCGGAGCCCAAGGGCAATGCCCAAATGTCATCTCCTCTCATCCCCAACCCCCAGACATTTTCTCTGGTGGTTTCAGATTGGTACAGTAAACTTTGGAAGGGCGCACACTTCT
The DNA here is from genome assembly GCF_007827085.1 of Peromyscus californicus insignis. Lineage (NCBI taxonomy): Eukaryota > Metazoa > Chordata > Mammalia > Rodentia > Cricetidae > Peromyscus > Peromyscus californicus. Next base: position 32,759,511 of record NW_026294540.1, on the reverse strand, counting down.
CATCTTACCAAAGGATAGTGCTCCCACTCTGCACCCCCTCACTCATTTTTCTAGCAGTTCTGTGGAAAAGCTTTTGAAGGAAAACACAATTAGGACTGACAGATTTAAACAGCTCAGGAACGCACACCAATTTCTCATGCTGGCTCTTGATGGATGTTTATCCTATACGGATCCCAGAGCAGTGTGCACAGCTCAGCGTGGAGGGCCACTGGGACCCAGTGCAAGTCCCAGAGCGAGGTCACCTATTTTGGAGCCCCCAAGAAGCTCTGCCTTTGAAGAAGTGGCTGGCAGGGAGAGGGGAGACGGCTTTGATGAAATACTGTCCCCTCCTGTGGTGGCCTGTGGTGACTGAGGACACACGCTGATTCCAATCAAAACCCCCGAGTGCTTACCCTTGCACCAGCTGCAGGCATAATGAAATTTGTTCCTCTTGTGTATGTGGGGACATCTTGGCTATCGTTTTATGGTTAGGGTCGAGAGGAAGCCAGGCACCCACTGTCTCTGTGATACTATCTGGTGATGTTATGGGACTTTAGGAAATGGCTGTAGAGAGCTGGGGATATATCTCAGTTGGCAAAGTGCTTGCCCAGCAAGCATGAAACCCTGGGTCCCATCTTCAGTACCCTATAAACTGGGCATGGTGGTGCACACCTGTAATCCCAGCACTCAGGAAATAGAGGTAGGAGAATCAAGAGTTTATCCTTGACCACATAGAGAATATGCGGCCAGCCTGGTCTACATGAGACCTTGTCTCAAAAAACTTTTTTCAAAAACATAGTTGTGGAATCAAAAGCTGTAAGGACATGAGGCTTGGTGATGATGCACTCCTGCCACAGAACTGCCCTCAGCACCTGCCAATCAAGGAGAACTTGATGATTGCAAGTGCTATGACCCTGCAGTGCAGACCATTATGTGGTTGCCCCGAGCCACACCCTCCTTCATGGCACCAGCTGAATACCTTTGTGCACAGTACCCCATCCTGCTGTTTATCCCAGGCCTGCTGTGTAGCCACTGGGAGGTGACCTGTATTGGAGGACTCTAGGACTGTTGCCAGCCTACGGCTGAAGAGACAGGGTAGAGCATGCACAGGCTTCCAGATCCCAGAAACCAGCCTCAGAGTTGGGAATCAAACTCTGCAAACCAAGGCAGGAGGGAGGCACAAGTTGCCTTTTGGTTTGGGGGCATTGGGAGACAGTCTGGGGAGTGTACAGTGGATACAGGAAAGTCAGTGCCTTCTGCCAGCATTAACCAGTAGAATCCGGCTCTGGGGAGCCATGACTAGCACATAAGTGCCTGGGGTGGGACTGATAACCTGTTAAGAGAAAAGGTCGGATGGTCTCACATTGCATAGGAAAGGTCACCAGCATCATCAAATAGGAGCCCCACCCCAGACAGCATCCAGGGAGGGCAGAATTCTTAAACTTCCCCTGTATCTTCTCCTCGTGCACCTCTATGAGGACAGGGGCCTCAGGGAGGTGTGCCAAGGTCAAGATGGAAGACTAGGCCACACCTCTAGACATCATCCAGGGAGGACCTTCGAAGTCTGGTGAGCTTATTCCAGAGTGACCTGGGCTGTGCTCACTCACTCACTCACTCACTCACTCACTTATTCATTAACTCCCTCATTCACCTACCCATTCATTCACCCATTCATTAATGAGTGAATGCATTCAGCCATTGTTCACTCATTCACCATGCAATCATTTATCATTCAGTCATGGTCACTCATTCATAGTTGATTCATTCAGCTACTTTCTTGGTCACCCATTCACTCATGCACCCACCAACTCATTCATTCCCTCTTTCACCCACTCATTCACTGAGTCATTCACTTATTTACTCATATGATTTAGCAAACATATATAGAAGTCAGAAGAACACAAAGGCAGTGGGGGAATTTAACTCTAACAAGGTTTAACCAATGAGAAGAAGACACAGGTGAGCAACACAGCTGTCCAGAGCTGAGGAAGGAGGCGAGGGAGAGCCACGTTCAGGAAGGACAGAAGCAGACACAAGCTCAAAGGCCCCCTGGGGGGGAACAGCTGCTGAGAAGATTGGGCACCAACGAGGGGGAAGAGAGGAGTGGGGGCCCAGGCAGCTTGGACTGCAACCCTGGCTACCAGCGTTTGAAGGATGAATTTGAATCTCGGCAGATCACAGGGCCACTGCTCGCAGCACCAGTGACGTTATCTCTCAGGCCAGAGCTGGCTCTGCATCTCAGGGTGCTGCCCCTGAGGCCCTCTGGGCACCAGCTCACGCAGCAGCTCACAGAGTGAGCTTTTGCATTTATACGAACTGAACTTCTGCGGCGAATCAATGTGGCGATTGATTTTCCATGCGTTTCCAGCCGCTGGGCCACTCGTGTTATGAAATACCACAGGAGCAGGTGAGTGCAGTTTGCATTTCCAAACACATTTCCATGTATTTGAAGAGAACTCAGCCGACTTTTCCCAACAATTGGGTTGCTAACTGGAGAAGTGTAGGCCTCAACGTCCTTATAATGGTATGTGGTCCTGGATTGGGGCTCTCTCTCTTTTTTTAAATTTATTTTTATTTTGAGACAAGGTCTTGCTGTACAGCTCATGTTGATATAAACTCACAGTGTAGCCTGAATTATCTCAAACTCAGTGCGATCTTCCTGCCTCAGCCTCCCCAGTATCTGGATTGCTGGTGTGTGCCACCACACTTGATTTGGGGGTCCGGTTTTCTAATTCTCCCATTATTATGCCAGGATTCTCTTACAGCTGAGGTCAGAGACCCCAGCTCCTCCCAACCATGCCAGGAAAGTGTCCAGGAGGGGAATTGGGAGTGACTTTTGCTATTGCTGCATGGGACTTCAAGGTTGGCCTGTCTCTCTGTCTTTGTCTTTCTCCGCAACCCCACTCATGCAATCTAGGCCAGCCTTAGACTCACTATATATCTAAGAATGAGCTTAATCCCCCTGCCTCCACCTCCAGCATGCTGAGATTACAGATGTGCATCTCCACAGCTGGCTTATGCAGTGCAGAGGGCAGAAGGCAGGGCTTCATGCACGCCAGGTGAGTCCTAGGCTCTAAGATCTCTCTCAAGAGGCCTTTAGGTCCTGCTAACACTGGGGGCAGGGAGCACAGGTCCTGGGCTTTGCTTAAGTCTCAGTCTTCTCATTTTCCCAAAGTGTTTCAGTGAGGTCAAAGCTGTGGGCTCTCCGTTGTGTGTTCAGTAGATCCATTTCCAGGCAGCAGAAAAAGCAGGAGCGTTTTGTCCAATGGGCTGCTGTGGCCAGCGGTTCTTTCTGTTGTTGACTTAGTGGGGTGGCTGGGTCCCATGGGCAGAACAGGCACACTTAAGGAAAAGAGACCTCCTGCTCCTCGAGAGCGTCAGGTCAGGTGTGTTTGTTGGTGACAGATGAGATGGAAAGAAGGGTGGAGTGTGGGGGAAGGATCGTAAAATCCCACACCAAGCAAACAGGAAGGAAGTCAAATACCAAGAGTTGGACAGCTCCCCTCTGTGTCCTAGCCAAGGAGAGAGGAGAGCCCTGGGTTGGAACTGTAGTTCTGACATTGCCTACTGTGTGTCCTTGAGTGTGTCGCTCAACCTCTCTGGGCCCCTCTTTGATCAGTGAAGCTGGATAAATAGCAATAACCTTAGACACTAGTGACAGCACCAACAAGTCAACAGAGAAATGGAGACCGAGCTGCACAGTTCCTACATCCTTCTGTATGATTCCTTCCATCCTCAGTAGAATTCAGGCGACTATCTGAGGTGCTCTCTTCAGTCACCCTGCCGGGATCTTTGACTTGAAATCCCCTTCCCTGGGGACGTCAGTATCCTTTTATATCTAGTGTGTAGTTATCTTCAGGTGAGGACCTCTCTCATCTTTCCTTGTACACCCCGTGGCTTAGCAAGCATCTTACATAAGTGGGCGTTTAATATTTATGAGTCGATTGATTTCCAATGGATAAGCGCTGCCTTTCTTTTCCTTGTCATAGAAGCTTCCCTTCAGCCGATAAGACCTTCTTCCCAAGCCCCGTGTGTGGGGAGGGTTGCCGCCGCCACAGCCTGCCTGTGGGCTCTGGTGTCCTTCGCTTGTCCCCCGTGATTTGCTGTGCCTGCAGTTTGTAGCTAAGTGCCAATCCATCTCTCTCCCTCCATCAGTCATGAGCTTGAAGTCTACGAGAGACATCTCTTCAGTGTCTGACCTGTGGGGACACAGTCTGCTTGTCACAAACCATTCTTACTAGGAGAGTAAAGAGGAGCCAGCGACTGTCCCGCAAGCTGAGCACTGCGTGGGCTCCTTCCTGAAACGTTGTGTTCTACCGCAACCCCAGGAAGGGACGGTGCTGTCCCAGGGTGGCGTCAGAATGGAGGAACACTTTCTACAGTCTTGCAAAAGGGTCCATGATCAGGGAAGGACTACGGAGTTTGCTTTTGTTTGTGGGATCCTAGTAATTTTTCCTTCCTTCCTTCCTTCCTTCCTTCCTTCCTTCCTTCCTTCCTTCCTTCCTTCCTTCCTTCCTTCCTTCCTTCCTTCCTTCTGTGCTGGGATAAAATCTAAAACACCTTGCACTTCCTATACTAGTACTGTAACATTGAACCACACCCCAGCCCCTCACTGGGAATTGTAGACAGGTGCTCTACCACTGAGCCACACCCCAAACCCTCACTGGGGGATTCTAGGCAGGTGCTCTACCACTGAGCCACACCCCAGCCCCTCACTGGGGGATTCTACTCAGACCATCTCCTGCTGAGATACATCCCAACCCTGATGTAGGATTCTAATTCTTAGAGAACTGACAAGCAGATACCAGTCAGCATTTACCAGCACTTACCAGATTGCAAGGAACTGGCTACTGCTCCCTCACTGTGTCATTGTTACTAGGTGAATTTTGGGAGAGAGATTCCTGGAGACCTGGGTGGGGATGCCCTTGAGCTGTGCTATCTGAGTGCAGCTGGCCCTCAATCCATCTCAGAAATGGAGGACAGAATGACTCACTAATAAACAAACCAGCAGCAGACACCAGGGCGGAACAGGCTGCAGCTAGGAGGAGGCTGTGGCCGTGGTATCCAAGGTGGTGCCAGGAGCTGAAAAGGCAGTCAGCTGCCATTCTGTGCCTTCATGCTTGGGTGTCTGTGATCTGATCCAGGACAGGTTTAGACTTGGCTGAACTCCCTGGGAAGAAAATGGACCAGACAAGATGCTGGTGTTGGGGAATGGCAGAACATGACAGAGGCTCTTAGCTTTTTACTGGACAGGAGCAGAAGAAACAAAGTGTTCAAATGCCTGCAGGGAGACAGAGTTGCTGAGAGCAACAGCCACCAGCCATTTCTCAATGTCTGGACCTGCGGCTCATGTGAGGAGGCTCCAGATGGCCCATCTTCCCCCTTTATCCTTCTCCTGTATGCGGGGAGGCAGCTTTTATAGAAGAATCGGCCCAGTGCCTTCATGTGGATCTCTTGATTCCCCAATGGTTGTAACAAGGAGCGTTCCCATGGAGAGGTAGGTAGCCCCAGAAACTGGCCGGCTTTCCCATCCCCAAAAGCTATGCCAAGGTGCTACCAGGGGAACCTGCTAGTTAAAATACATTAATTGAGCAGCCACTATGTTGAGAACAAAAATAAGCTTTCGAATCCAATTAAATGTTAGGCTTCAGCATGGGAGAGAAAGACGGTGCGTGTGTGAGAGAGTGGGGGACCAGAAAGCGTTTCTTTACTAGTAATTAACCACAAAGTAAATAGCTCTCCCATGGCACAGGCCCCCTCCATCCCCGCACCCCCGATCTTCAATTAGCTCTGTTATTCTGTCCCCTATTACTTGAGATAATCAAGGGTTGGATGTAATTAATTGCTGTAATGTGTTCCGGAGCAGAGCCAAATGGCAGCTCGGGAAAGCTGGCAGTAGCTGCCGGCTTCTCTAACTGTCTTCCTGGAAGGCCAGCTCAGGTTTAGCCGCACAAAGTAGACAATGGGGTGACAGGGGAACGTGAGCATGGGGTGTCAGAACTCCCCTGGTTCTTCCAGTGCATCCGGCACTGGGTATTGCCTTCCCTTCCCTCACCTCCTGTCATCTGTCTCCGTGTGGTTCCCAAAGCCCCGGGACCCACAGAGCTGCTGACGTCCGAAAGAAAGGGAACGCTTGTGCCTATATAAAATACTATTTGGTTGTAAAAATGAATGTGGTTTTGACACATGCTGCCACATGAATGAGCCTTGGGGACATTAACAGGAGGAAAATAATCCAATATTAAAGAACACAACAGGCAAATTCAGAGAGGCAGGAAGAGTCTACTCTCCACAGCCAAGAGTTATCCAGTAAGGACTGGAAATACTCAAAAAGAAAAGTTACATCTGTATTGAATATATATAGGTACGTGTGCATGCACGCATGTGTGTGTGTGTGTGTGTGTGTTGTGTGTGTGTGTGTGTGTGTGTGTGTGTGTGTGTGTGTGTGTGTCTGTGTCTGTGTTCTCACCTGTGTATGTATGTGTGGAGGTCTAATGTCAATGTTCGGTGTCTCTCTCTATGGCTCTTCACTTATTTTTTTTTAAATAGGCCCTTCCATTAAACATAGAGCTCACTGGTGATTCAGTTAGGCTGGATGGCCAGTGAGCCCCAGAATCCTCCTGCCCCTGTCCCCTGTGAACTGGAGTTACAAGCATGTGTAACCTGGCTTTTTAGGTGAGTGACAGGGATCTGAACTCGGACTGTCATGTTTTCACAGCAAGCGCTTTACCCTCTGTGCTGGTGTGTTTCAGCTCCCAACTTAACACAATCTAGAATCCCTGGGAAGGGAGTCCCATCAGGGGGTTGTCTAGATCAGGTTGGTCTGGAGTATGTCCATTTCAGCACCCACGTGGTGGGACAGACTCCTGAGCTGCATATTACACAGTGTAGCATTCTCTCTCTCATAAATACATACACAAATATAAAAATGTAGAGAGCAGTGGAAGAAGACCCCAGAAGTGGACTTTTGACCTCCAGATGTACACACACACACACACACACACACACACACACACACGCAGATATGCATTCACAAACATAAGTGCACACGTCCGCTTTCCCCAACACACTCTGGAAGATATTTTGTAACTAGGTAGAGTGATGGTTGTTCAAGAGATTGTTAATTGAGCTAGGAAGACCTGCCCACTGTGGGCAGCACCATTCCCTTTGGCAGGGGATCCTGGATGGTCTAAGAGTGGAGGAAAGGAACGGAGGTGAGCACACATTCACTTCTCTCTGCTGTTGGCTGTGGATGCGACCACTACTTCAAGTTCCTGCTGCCTCAGTTTCTCCTCAGGGATGGACTGTAACCTGGAACTGTGAGCCAAACAAACTCTTTGTCCTGTAAGTTGCTTTTGTCAAAGAATTTTATTATGACCCCAGGAAATAAAGCTAATGCATCCATTGAGCCGTCTCCCCAGCCCCAGACTCCTCTCCTTATCTGCGTTCTCTACACAAGACAGCACAGCAACTCTTTACACAGCCTTGGCATTGTATGGACAATGATAAACATCCTAGGGATGTGCAGTGGCTCATGGAAAATACCGTGCCACTTTACAATAGGGCTGTGGGCATTCATAAATAGTGGTACCCAACGTCCCCTCAAATGCTGGGGATGACTACAGGTGCTAGGGGTAGGGAAGGGTCACTGAAGAGGGTAACTGCTAGGGTGTACCAGGCCTTCTTTTGTGAGATGAAGATATTTTGGAATTTGTTGCTGGAGAGACGATTCTGTGGGTAAAGTACTTGAAGTGCAGGTGTGAGGACCTGAGTTCAGATCTCCAGCACCCATGTAAAAAGCAAAGGCCAGCAGCATGAACCTATAATCCCAGCCCTGGGAAGGTGGAGACAGGCTCATTGGCCAGTCTAGTTGAATCAGTGAGCTTCAGGTTTACTGCAAGACCCTGCCTTAAAAAATAAGGTAAGGGCTGGTGAGATAGTGTAGAGGGTAAAAGCGTCTACCAAGTCTATGACCTGAATTGATCCCCAGGACCCACGTAGCAGAAGGAGAGAGCAGACTCCAGCAAGTTGTCCCCTGACTTCCTTACACACAGCACATCATGCTTTCCTCTCTCTCTCTCTCTAATAAATAAATAAATAAATAAATAAATAAATAAACAAACAAACAAACAAATAAAAAAGTGTACCCTCCTCCAACTCACTTAGGAAGATATTTCGGAACTAGGTAAAGATGATGGCTGCAAAATTTTGTGACTGTATGAAATGCTACCAAAATGTTCAACTTTAAGAACTTTAATGGTGAATATCAGGCTGGAGAGATGGCTCAGTCAGTGAGAGGTGCGTCCGTGTTTGTGTAGGAGTGTTAGCCTAGCCCATTCTGGATGTTCCAGGACAATGAAGGCTGTCACCAACTAACCAACCAACCAACCAACCAACAAGCAAGGCAAGGGGCTGGAGAGGTGGCTCAAGGCTTGAGAGTGGATACTGCCTTTGGAGAGGACCCAGCACCCTTATTGGGTGTTCACAACCAATAGTAACTTTGGTTCTGGGGGATCTGGCGCCCTCTTCTGGAGTTCACTGATAAATGCATGCACGAAAAGAAAGAGATGGTGGGTCTACAAATTTCACCCCCGTAAATGAAAACAAATGCTGTTACAATTTCTGGAGCTTGGGAGAGCAGGTGCTAGGTGCAAAACCCACGTGGACTCCAACCCTGAGACAACCTGGCCACAAGGATCATTTTATTATTGTTGTTCAAGACTAGCCAATGGGAGAGAGGATGCTATGGATGAGGGGAACTGGGTGCTGGGATTTGTGCCCTGGAGTTGGCCCAGTTACTTGTCAATGGAGAATGCCTATGGTTTTTCAAACCTGGGGTCCCTGGAGGAAGTGATGCCAGAGAACCTGAAATTGTGGGAGGGACTTTTGCAGGATGCCGAAGTCAGAAATGGAGTTAAGCCAGATGAGGGAAGAAACATGGCGTGTGTGCCTGCCTGTGGAGGTGGGGGTAGGCGTGGGGGAGGGGTGTGTGGACAGACAACGACTTGGGCTTTCGAGAGAAAGGGGAACAAGAACCCAGTTTTTATTTAGCATGAGCAGGTGCAGGGGTGAGAAAGGGAAAGAGAAATGAAGAAAAAGGAAACACAGAGAAAGGAGCCAGTGGGGGCGGCAGGGGTGAGTGACGCGGCTTGCCAGCCTAGGAAGGCCGTAACCAGCTCAAACTGCACACATCCCTCCTGCAGAGAGCTCCTGAGACTACAAGACACTTGAACAGAATTTGAGTAATTTCCCGGAGACCTGCTCACCTGCTTCGAAGCCACCAGTGAGCTCGAAACTTCAAACCAAAACAAAACAACACTTTGATTCACACTTTCCACCTGAGTACAGTGAGAGGTGTCAGTAGTGAGCCGTCTTAAGATACCCTTACTTGCTTTCTCAAGGCCAAGACATCCCCTTTTTCCTTTCAATGATCCATGTATAGTGTAAAAGTGTCCTTAAATGAGATTGTTGGCTTCAGGACTTTTAGGTCCTCTTTTATTTTTCTCTATTGAAATATTAGATCTATGGGCATGGCGGCGAGTGCCTTTCATCCCAGCACTGGGGAGGCAGAGGCTGGTGTATCTTTCTGAGTTCAAGGCCAGCCTGGTCTATATAGTGAGTTCCAAGACAACCAGAGCTACATAGTGAGGAGAGAGAGAGAGAGAGAGAGAGAGAGAGAGAGAGAGAGAGAGAGAGAGAGAGAGAGAGAGGGAGGGAGGGGGGGAGAGAGAGGGAGGGAGAGAGAGGGAGAGAGAGGGAGAGAGAGAGAAACAGAAGACCACATCATCTTTTCGATGTCCAATGTTTCCTATACCTCAGCCGTACTAAAAACATTACATGTACTCCGAATGCAAGGGAGTGAACTGGGACTCTACGCCCGGAGACCACTTCTGACTTCTTGACATGCAGATGAATGACAGGGAGCCAGACGTCAGTGCATAGCCTTGTACGTGTGTGCCAGTGATACGATCCGTGTAGGGAGAAGAGAAAGCCTTCCGAAGCATGGCCTGAAGCTGCCGGTCAGCTCGACCGGGGCTCCGGGAACTGTTCTTCCTGTCTCTAAGTCTTTTCACCTGGCTGTCCGGAGCCAGGCTTGAAGGTTTCCAGTGAGCTTCAGGCTGGGCTCGGCCCGGAGGTGTGACAGTGGAGGGGCCCTAAACTATCTGCACCACAGTGTGACTTTGTGTGGCATGGATGGACTGTGTGCTCAATTCAGAGGCACCTCTAAGCCCTGCTGGCTTCTTCATTTTTCTTTTCCTTTTCTCATGTGCACATGTGTGGAGGTCTGAGGGTTTGAGGTTGAAGTGGGGAGTCACTCTTCATCTCTCTTCCACTTTATTTACTGAGGCAGCGTCTCTCAGTCAAACCCAGAGCTCATCCTGATGGCTGGTTGCTGTAGTCAGCTTACCCCAGGGATTCCCTGTGTCCACCTTTTGAGGCTGGAATTATAAGTAGGTTGCCATACCCACTAGCCTTTACATGGGTTCTGGATCTGAACTCTGACTCCCTGAGCCATCTTTAATTGCCCGAGCCATCTCCTCAGCCCCCAACTTTTCTTTCTGGGTTTTTTTTAAGACACGGTTCCCCACTGTATCTAGGCTGGCCTGGAACTCACTAAGTCACCCAGGCTAGTCTCTAACTTGTGGCCTTGTGACTTTCCTGTGATCTTCCATGGGACTACATGTAGGGCATGAACAGCACAGCAGCTCTGGTTGACTTTCAACCCACTGAAGTTAGTTTAGTCGCATAAAAGCCAGCTGTGGCCTCTTGTCTCTGGCCAACAAAAGAGCTCTCGGGGCTTCTGAAGTCGCTCTCACTCTCTTTTATGCATAAGTGTGTGCATGCACCTGTGTGAAGGTACACAAGTGTGTGTGAGTGTGTGCGTATGAGAGTGTGTGTGTGTGTGTGCATGTGTGTGAGTGTGTGAGTATGCGTGAGTGTCTGTGTGAGAAAGTCAAAAGACAACCTCAGCTGCCACTGACATGCTCAGGTGTCTTCCTCTGAGAAGACAGGGTCTCTCACTGGCCTGGAACTTCAGCAAATAAGCACGCTAGTGCTCATCAAGCTCCAGGGATCCTCGGGTCTCCACCTCCCGCCTTGTCCGAGCTGGGACTGCAAGAAGAGACCATGTCTACCTTTACTCTCTAAAGTGAGCTTTGGGGATTGAACTTGGGGCCTCATCCTTATAAGACAAGCGCTTTACCTACTTGACCATCTCTTCAGCCCCTTCCAAAGCCTCTTCAAGCTGCATTTCCCTAGGACACCCCACAAGCCTTTAGCCCAGAGTCAGACATTCTCCTGGACTCCAACAACTCCTAAGGGGAGACTATCTTTGGGGTTCCCAATCTTGATCTGGAGTTGGGGGGAATTGGCCCAACCTGCACATGGCTGGTGTGGCTCTGGAGTGCAGGTGTTCCAGGGTGGCCTTGGGCATTTTGCTGGACAGCACCAACACCCCACTCATCTCATACATATAAACACAAGCAACCCCACAGGGACCCGCTGACAGTGCTGGGGTAGGGGGGAAGAATCCTTCCCCAGTAGAGAGGTTCACCTCTCTGTGGGGCCACCAGGCTGGGGTGCCACATTTCTGAGAGACACTTCTGGAAGCAGACATGGCATACATCCTCTAATCCTCCCCCGAGGGGGCTGTAAACATCTCCAGCCTTCCAGAAAACACCCTCTGGGTACAGACCCTGCTCCTCAACTGTGACAGGGTGCTCAGTCAGAAGAAACAAGGCTCTCACCTGTGACAACAGGCTAATGGGAACATTGTTCCCAGGGAACATCAGGATTTGTGGGGAGCCTTCTGTGGGTCAATTCTGGACTCCACACAGCCCAGCCCAGTGTGATGTAGGCCCTGGCAGTTGAGACTCCCCATCCAACAGGAGATTACAAAGTAAGGGGTCACACATGGTGCTGCATGCCTGCCATCCCGACACTGGGATGAAGAGGCAGGAGGATTTCTGGTCAGCCTAGGCTATACAGCGAGTCCCCACTGCAAAAAATCCAGAGCTAGGGGATGTGCGTAGCTCAACGGTAGAGGCTTGCCCGGCATGTACAAGGTCCTAGGCTCCATCCCAAGCATTGAGGGAGAACAAATGAGAAGGGACATACGTGGAGGCCCCAAGCACACACATATAGACAAGATCAGAAGGACCAGATGTGGAGACCAACACTGGTAGACCTGGGACACAGATCCACCAGCTCTGCTCATGAGGGCCACAGAGGGATTGTGGGGGAAATGTACTCACAGATTTGCACACCAGCTGTGTCCTGGGCCTGGCAGGGGCATCTGTCCATGAGTCTCTCACATTCCCTGTCCTCTGCTGGGGGGTACAAGGGACCCGGAGAGTGCTGATGCTGGCAGGCTGCCACAGCCTCCCCCGGAAGCCCACATGGCCACCGCGCTCTGAGGAGGCTGCCTCTATTTTTAGCAGGTGCAGAGGGAGGCTGTGGTGGGCTGTATACTTCTCTTTTTGTTTTATTCTGAGCAGAACCCGAGGGCGGATGTGGTGGTACAGATCATCCTAGCTGCTGGGCTAAGGCAGGAGGAGGACAAGCTTGAGGCTAGCCTGGGCTATAGTGTGAGACTCTGCCTCCAAAAGAGAAAAAGAAGAAAACCTAAGCCAGGCACACGGCATGTGATTATAATCCCAGTGCTGGGGGTGGGGAGAGACAAATCCTCATAGTTCACTGGCTGGTCAGCCTAGCTAATCAGTGATCTCCAGGCTCATCGAGGGCCGGTGAGGTGGCTCAGCAAGTAAAGACACTGGCTGCATAAGCCTCTGAGGATCTGAGTTCGATCCTCAGAACCTTCATAAAGATGGAAGGAGAGAACACAAGTGATCCTCTGATCTCCACAGGAGCACCACAGCACATGTGTCCACACATACATTATGCACATAGATACACACACACACACACACACACACACACATCACAGACATACAGACACACACTCACACATCACACACACCACACACACACACACACATCACAGACATACAGACACATACTCACACATCTCACACACACACATCACAGACATACAGACACACACTCATACATCACCACACACACACACACACACACACACACACACACACACACACACACACACACACACAAATAATGAGTAACCCAAACAAAACCACAGAGTAGAAATGATCCAGGGAGACACACAGACATTGACCTCTGCCCTCTACATGAATGTACACATATGTCCATAGACACCAGTATGCATGTATGAACAAACATGTACACACATATATACTACACACACACAACACACATGGTAAAAAAATACAACAAAGAAGGAAGAAAAACAAAATAAAACCCCCAATTACCAGCTGTTTGAATGATTGCGTAAGTGGAGTCTGTGGCTGATTTGAACTCCTGGGCGGGGAAGAGGCTGCAGACCAGAAGGGGCTGGGCTCTGTATAGCACTTGGGAGTGGGCACGGAGAACTGGGGTGCAGTGGCCATGGGTAGCAGAAGGGATGTAAAGAACAGGGCAGGAGACTCTCTTCCCCTGCATCCTTGGTGTCCCTGCCATTTGCACCGGCCCCGGCTACTATTCCAGATGCTCACCCAGGATACCAAGGACTCTACCTGGGAGGGAGAAGGGGCCTGGAACATTCCAGAAAAAAGGCATCTACCTACAGGTACACACAGTATTCTGTTCTCCTTTTCTCTTGACTTTGCTGTTAGTGGACACAGAGTCCAAAGCACCCTTGACTCCCAACATCATCTTCCTACCTCTCACTGGGTCCGTTATGCATCAGTAGGTTGTTCCCCTTTGTTACTAAGCAGTAGCTTGCTGATGCACACATCACAATTATTTATTGGTTCCTTTTTTGTCAGTGGACATTGGGGGTTCCTGTTTGACTAGAAAACTCTCACACAAGTCTTTAAGTGAACATATGTTGTCATTTCTTGCGGAACACACTGCAAAGTGGGCCTGTCAATCATATGATGGATATTGGCTACCCTCAAAGCATCCTTACTTGGACCATCAGCTTCTGGAAACTCAGGCCTTCCCTGAACAGGTGGTAACACTGGGTTCTTGACTCTCTATACCTTGTACTTTCCACTTCTGACTTTCAACCTTTCCCTCCAACTAGACCTCTCATTTGGGGGCTGTGGTTTGAATGCGAAATGGCCCCTGTAGGTGCACATGTTTTTGTGCTTTATCACCAGCTGGTGGCACTGTTGTAGAGCCTTTAGGAGGCAGAGTCTCGCTGGAGGGAGTGGGCCACTGTGGGTGGGCTTTGAGATTTTAAACCTAATTTCATTTCCTGTTCACTCTGTGTCCTGACTGCCTGCAAAGATCAGCCTGTTCACTCCTGCCGCCATGGCTTCCTCACCGGGATGGACTGTAGCCTATCAAACTGTAAGCCTAAATAAACTCTCTCCTACTTAAGCTGTTTCTTTTCAGGTATTTTGGTATAGTGAAGAGAAAGGTAACTAATACGGAGGGTGAATGGTGTCTCTTCCTAAATTCCTGTCCACGTAGAATATGGCCTTATCTGGAAATGGGTCCTTTGCATACATCATCATGATGAGGCCACACTGGACCAAATCCAGTGACAGGTGTTTCTATTACAAGAGGAACCAATACAGATCCAGAGAAGTGAGTTGAAGACAGACACAGAGACTGGGTCAGGAGCCACTGAAAGCTGGAATTGGGCACATTTGAGGATCTCAGTTTGGATCCCCAGAACCCACATAAAACCAGGCATAGTTGTTTGTACCTGTAACCCCAGCACTTGGGGAGTGGAGACAGGAGGATTGCTGGGATTTTCTGGCCACCAGCTCAGCTCCAGATTCAGTAACAAGATTCTGTCTCATCAGAGTAAGGTGGATGGTGATAGAGTAGGATGGTTGACATTCTCTTCTGGCTCCTGTGTGTATGCACGCGTGTGTGCATATGCGCATGCTCGCACGCGCGCGCACACACACACACACACACACACACACACACACACTATGCTACATATACATATACTACATATACATCACACACATACACCAAAAAATAACAAACTGGAAGAGGAGCCACACATGATGCTGCACGCCTATAATCCCAGCACTTGGGAGGCTGAGGCAGGAGGATCATGAGTTTGAGGCCAGCCTGAGCTATATAGGGAGACCCTATAGCAAACAAACCAACAGAACTAAAAAAGGCAGCAGGGTTTTTCCCCCAAAGTCACTGACACTGTGATTTTGGGCCTCTAAATCTACGTTGGGGGAGAACCAATCCCTGTTGTCTTAACCTCTCTCGTTGGCAGCAGCAGAGTAGAGAAGCTTCTGGAGGCCACAGGGGAGGGGGCTATCCTGGGAACCTCTCAAGGAAGGTGGCAGCTGGTGAATTCCACACAACAAGGAAGTGACATTGGGGCACTTCCGGCATGCTCATACCAAGGATGCTTCCAACACAGCAGGAAAAATATTACTCAGAATAGAACACTGTAGCACCCTTGAAGAAGCTTGAGGACCCAGAAACACAGCACCCATGTTTCAAGTAGGGGCTGCTAGCTCAAACCTCAAGCTCCACGCACCCCAACACCCAAGCAATGGGTACAAGCACCGTTTTCTGAGTGGGTGGAGGTTTGTCTTGTTTGGGCCCACCACAAACCAGTCTAAGGGACGCAGACACGTGCTGGCTCTATTTGCTTTATTTATTTGCTCCTTGAAACCGTGATTCTAAACAGCCCAGGCCCTCAACTGCTGAGTCAGCTGCCTGAGCCCAAACTCATAAAATCCTATTTCAGAAAGGTCCAATGATTTTATTTTCTGATCATAAATATGAAATTTAATTAGCAGCTTGCTGCTAATGAAGTCACCATGGAAGCCAGAGTGGAGATGTAGAGAGTCACATAAAGCAGGGCCTACCATCCTGTTAACTCTTTCCTCTCCTCTGTCCATCTGTTCCTGGCTAGGTCCTTTCCCATGGCCACTTGCTTCGGCCAGCCTGTGGCCAGAGGATGAGGAATGGCTGCTGACCCAGGTTCCGTGTCTCCACCTTGAGTCTCTGGGTGCTTCTATGCACAATGGCCATATATTGTGATGGTTAATTTTGTATGTTGGCTTGGTTGAGCCGAGGGCTGCCCAGGCAGCTGGGGCGGGAGCTGTTGAAGCATGTGGGTATGAGCATTTGCTATGGGTGAAGAACGCCCACTGTCGGCATAGGTGGGCCCCTTGGATCTATTGCGGGTGGAGCACAAGCAGGCTGGAACTGATAGTTAGTCTTGATTGTCAGCTTCTTGGCATTTGGAACCACCAATTAGGTAAACTGAGGAGGAGGAGACCCACCCTGGATGTTTGCAGCATCATCCCATGGACTGAGGTCCCACAGTCAAGCTAAGCACCAGCATTCACCTGTCTCTGCTTTCCGGAGGGAAGGGCAATGTGACCGACTGCCTACGCTCCTGCCGCCATGGTCTCTCTGTCATGGTGGACTATGTACCCTTGAAGTGTGAGACACAATAAACCCTTCCTCCTGAAGTTACTTTTATCAGGTGTTTCGTCCCTGTGAGGGGACAAGTGACTAATTCAGGAGGGCTCTCTCTCTCTCTCCTCCTGCCCTCAGACTGCAGAGCCTTTGGACTCCAGGGCTCCACTGGACCCCCTTGCTCTCAGGCCCTTGGACTTGGGAGTGGGTTAGCTACTGGTATTTCAGATTCTTCAGCTGCAGGGGGGTGAGACCCTTGCACAAGTCAGTTCCTTAGTGAACTGTCTCTGTAAATCCTATTAGTCCGGTTGGTCCTGTCTGCCTTGTATGTATGGCCTGGCTTGCATCTCCTGGGCACAACCCTTCTAAAGGAGAACTGTCTGAGGGGTGGTAGGGAGAGACCAGGCACAGTGCAGTGCAGCTTCCAAGGAACTCAAAGGAAACCAAGCAGACCTCAGAAATCTTGGCTCCACTGTGAGATGCTAGATGGGAGCTGAGGTGCAAACAGCGGGGTCCATTCTGGCCCTGCCATTGATGGGGATGTCAAGCTGTGGGGGGAGGGGCACCCACTCATCTCTCTGGTGGGAAGTTTTTAGTTTCTTCTGTTCATGGCCTAGAAGGTCAGCAGGACCATGCAGGCTCTCCTCTGTACCTCAAAACATACTCTCTTCCTCCAACCATTCCTGCCTTTAGCCTCTCCACGAAGCAGGGATGAGGACACTTACAGCGAACAGGGTGTAAATGAGTTTCTAAAGCCCAAGTCTGGAATTTCACTGTCGTCATCCATCTGTGAGCTCCCTGTTAAGTCCAAAGTGCGGGGAATGGGGGGGGGCATGGCTCAGCAGCAGAGCTTCTGTCTAGAACTCCAGTGGGGGCTGGGAATGCGGGTGGGGGCTGGGAATGCGGATGAGTTGTAGAACACTTGCTTAGACTCTTCCATTGAGGGGCTGGGGTGTGGCTTAGTGCTACAGTGCCTACCTAGCATGTGCAAGGCACTGAGTTTTGTTTCTGACACTAAAACCCAACAAACCAACCAAAAATACACAAATAAAAATTTCCAAAATCAAGAATTAACTAACTTCTATGCTTGAGAGGCAGAATCAGGAAGATGATGAGCACCAGGATAGCCTGGGCTACACAGCAAGACTTTGTCTTTTGGAACACACACACACACACACACACACACACACACATACACACACACAAACAAAGAGATTGTTCTGCACATTATTAAAGAAGCTGAAGTTAAAACTTGATTGTGAGTCTCTCAAACATGCCAGGGAAAAACAAGTACACATGGTAGTTCTAATGTAACTCTTGCCCCCAAAAGCGTCTTCACACACAGGGTCGTATGCATGACTGTTTGAAATCCTTGCCCGCTCAGATGGTTCAAGGTTATGTCTTTTATCAATGCAGAGGTTATTTCTGAACACTTGATCCTGTGTGCTGTGTACACAGGAGGAGGCACACAGACCCACCCGTTGAGAACACTGAGCACTGGTCAGACCTGAGGACAGCCGAGTCTGCATCATGGCGCTGCAGAATTTGTCTGCAGTCAGACCACATATCATTACATCCTAGAAAAAAAGTTTATGGTGGAAAGTAATAGAGTTTTTGAGGGATTAAAAAAATCAGAAGCTTACTGCATTTGGATTTTGGCTCATGAACAAGAAAGAAGAGCCTGGGTTTTGACCCCTCGAGGCTCTGCAGGAATTTTCCTGGGTCAGTACAGACATGTCTGAGGTACTATAGCCCGAATGCCTTCAGGCATGGCTGTTAGTTCAACGGGTGCAGCTGGCTGAAAACATCAAATGTTTGGAAGAAAAATGAGCTTTTGAAAACCATTCCCGTTTCTCTTCACTTTCTGGGTTTAGTGCCCCATGGAAACCCTTCTCACAGACGCAAACACCTTGTGAAGCAACGTGGGCTGTAGCCTTAGCACCAGCGTGAGCTCCAGCTCCAGTACCATCATCAGCATCAGCATCATTACCAACATCATCACCAGCACCATCAGCATCAGCATCAACATCTCCATCAGCTTTAGCATCAGCACCATCATCAGTATAAGTACCAGCAACATTATCAACACCATTCCCAGCACCATCATCAGGATAAACCTCATCACCAACATCTCCATCAGCTTTAACATCAGTACCAGTATCAGCATCAGTATCATCACCAACATCTCCATCAGCTTTAGCATTGGCACCATCATCAGCATCAGTATCAGCATCATCACCAACATCATCATCACCAGTACCAGTATCAGCATCAATATCAACATCAGCATCACCCAGAACTTGTTAGGCTTACAGCTTTTCAAGCCTGACTGGATATTCTGAATCCAGTTGTAAGAACGTAATGTTAGAATCTAGCCTCTGGGGCCTGAAAGATAGCTCCATGGTTAAGAGGATGGGCTGCTCTTCCAGAAGATTGAGGTTTGATGGCCAGCACTCATGTGGTTGCTCACAACCACTGCCACCCCAGTTCCAGGTTACCCAACCCCTTCTTCTGGCCTCCACTGGCACTAGGTACACATGTGGTACACGGATATATATTGCAGGCAAAACACCAGCACACAGATTAAAAAGCAAATCTTTCAAAAAAGAATGTTAGCCTCTGCCCAAGCCACAGCATGGCAGCAGCCTTCTCCCCCCTTTTACACATCCTGACAGACACTCACTGTCTGTGACTCCCCAGCTAACAGACAGTGCTGGGGAGGGGTCTCTCACCAGAGGAGTAAGTTAACCAATACGCCCTTAGATGTTAGCTTACCAGTGACAAAATACTTAAAATAACTTAAGGAAGGAAGGAAGGAAGGATTTATTTTGGCTCATAGTCTGAGGGCACACTGTCCATCATGGTGGGAAGGCATGGCGGCAGAAGCGTGAGGCAGCTGCTCACATGGCATCCACAGTCAGAGAGATGGATGCTGGTGCTCAGCTCACTTTCTCCCTTTTATTCAGTCTGAGACCCCAGCCCAAGGAAAGGCGTTGCCCACTTCATGGTGGGTGTTTCTGCCTCAGCGATCCTAATCCATATAATTCCTCACACACACATCCAGAAGTTTGTCTCCTGGGTGAGTCTAGAGTGTCAAGTTGACAATGAAAATGATCACAGTCACGCAGTGGTCTCCAACTTCCTATCCTCCTGCCCCAGCTTCTCAAGTGATGGGGTAATAGGCATGAGTCACCAAGCACGCTGAGGGACATTTCTCAGACTGAAAAAAAATGATACCAGATGGAGCTCTGATGTGCATTAACGGCTTCCTTTGAACCTTTGATCAGAAGGTATTGAGTGAAGGAACTGTTCTAAAGTCATTCTTAGTTTCTTTCAAACGTGACTGCCTAAAGCCAAACTAATAATGGATTGTGCACTGTCTAATAGAGGTAGAAATCAGGCAGAAGACGGCCGCACAAAGGAAGACAGAGGGTTAATGAAACGGATGTGGTTGTAAGATTCTACGGTCTATGTGAAGTCATATAACATTATTACAGAATAGTCTAGGGTAACTTAAAGATCCACTTTAAAAGCCACGGAGGAACAGTGAGTGCAGAGATAAAACTCAGGACCAGGCTAACGAGCCAGTGGAGGGATGCAAACGGAGCCTCAGAAAGGTCCTGGGTCTGCCCACGGAGAGCAAGAAAGGTCTGGGAAGATGACCTAGTTGATAAAATGTTTGTTGCCCAAGCTTGAGAACCTGAGTTCAGATCTCTGGAACTCATGTTTAAATAAGCCAGGTGCAGTGGTACTGGACTATAATCCCAGGGCCAGGAGTGGGGGAGGGGAGGATTCCTGGGGGTCACTGGCCAGCCAGTCTAGCTGACTAGCTGAGCTTTGAGTTCAGTGAGAGATCCTGTCTCAAAATATAAAGTAGAGAATGATAAAGATACCTGATGGTGACCTCTGGCGTACACACACACACACACACACACACACACACACACACACACACACACGCTTTCAGTGTAAAGACCCAGAGAAAGGGGCTGGAGAGATGGCTCAGCTCAGTGATTAAGAGCACTGGCTACTCCTACAGAGGACCTGAGTTCTGTTCCAGATCCCACATGGTGACTCACAACCACTTCTAACTCCAAATTCCAGGGGATCCAATGCCCTCTTCTGTCCTCCATGGGTACTGCATGCATGTAGCACACAGACATACATGCAAGCAAAACACTCATAACACATACACGCACAAAATCTTTTAAAAATTATCAGTGAAGACCCAGAGAAGATAAACAGAGGGAAACACTGTACACACACACACACACACACACACACACACACACACACAATGGCTGTATTAAAAACAGACAAGAAGACACTGACAGCTGTAAGAAGGCCATGTTACAGACACACAACAAATTCACAACAAGAGAAAAGAATCTAGAACATGTGTTCCAGCAGCTGTGTAACTGAAAGATAAGTTTGCCTACCTATCTGCCGCCCTCCTCTCTCCCTCCCCCTCTCTCTCCCTCCCTTTTTTTCTTCCTCTTAATGGGTAGAGTAGTGTGTGTGTGTGTGTGTGTGTGTGTGTGTGTGTGTGTGTGTGTGTGTGTGTACGTACTCATGTACTCATGTACGTGGAGGTCAGAGGTCAACCCTGGGTGCTGTTCTTCACGCGCTGTCCTCCTTATTTCCTGAGATGAGGTCTCTCACTGGACTAGAACTCACTGATTTGTCTTGGCTTGCCAGTGTGTGAGACCCAGCAATCTGTCGTCTCCTGAGGGAGGACACTACGCCTATGGTTTTCTTTAGCATGGATACTGGGGATTGAACTTGGGTCCTTGTGTTTGTAAAACACGTTATTTTCCAGGTTCAAGAATTTGTCTGTATATTGTTTTTTAGCAATCTGTTCAGTGCCTACAGAAGCTTTGTGGTCTTTTTGCCCAGTATTTATCCACTTCAATAACCCCCTTTTGCTAAATATTAGGACTGGTAGATAAAAAGCAAGGTCATGGAAGATTAGAACAATACTGCCAATCACCCGGACTTAACTGACAGTCACAAAACACAGCAGCCAGGACTGCAGGGTCCCAAATAACATCTCCTTTATTTTTTAATTTGCAATGCCTCCCCGTGTATGTGTTTGTGTGTGACATGAGTGTGTGTGTGCAAGAACGGTATGTAAGTGCCATCACACATGCGTGCGAGGTAGAAGACAGCTTCAGGTTGTGACAGTCTGTTGTTTATGGCTATGTGTGCTAATTAGCTGGCCCCTGTCTCTACTTTGCTACTGAGCCTGCCTGGCTATGCGGCCTTTGAGCTTCCTGGGATGCTCCTGTCTCTGCCTCCTACTTTTCCACAGGAGCATTGGAATTACAGACATACATATTACTGAATCCAGCTTTACATAGGTTCTGGGATTTGAACTCAAGTCCTTATGCTTGCCATCAGTAGATGGCAAAAAAAATCATTTGGCAAAGTTCAGTATCCATCTGTTTTGTAGCTTTTTTGTTTGAATTAAAATATTCTCTCCTAAAGGGAGGAGGGAGGCTCTGTAAGACTCAGGAAGTAAACCAAACCCACAAGTCTCAAGAAATTCTTGAAACTTACAGGATTCACAAGTTATAGTGCATATAACTTCCCATGGTTATATAAACAGCAACAAGATGGTGGACAGGATACCCTGCAACGGAGAGACCTGTAAGATGTGCAGGGACCTCCAGGGATGCAGCTTTCCCGAGTCTTTACCTGTGCTGTGTTGACCTTTTTTTTTTTTTTTTTTTCTGATGAAGCTGCCTTTGAGTTAACCATGTTATGTAAGTAACCCCTCACTCACACTTCTGTAAATAATCCCAATAAACATCATACCTGAGTGGGATAGTACTGGTCTGTCACTGGTGACCTATCTGGGTGAATAGACATTTGTTTATGTGTCCCTAGGAAGCGCTGCACAGCATCACACATATAAAAATCTCTCAGGAACTTAGTGTGGATGGTGTTGCCCTCCACACAGTAATAGTTACTCATACTTTGAGATGAAAATAACTAACCACTTTCCTATGCTGGGCAACTTGGTGCATGCCTGTAACCCCAGCACAGGGTGGCTGAAGCAGGGGGATTATGAGTTTGAGGCCAGGCTGAGCTACATAATGAATTCAAGACCATCCTGTCAGAAAGCCAGGATACTTGTACTAATCCATTTTATTCAACATACTAGAGTTCCCAGCCAATCTAAATAGGCAAGAAAAAGAAATAAAGAAGGTGAAATTTGGAAAGAAAGAGTACAATTGCCATTCTTTGCAGACAATACAATTATCTTAAGAATCCAAAGGGGGCTACAGAAAAATCTAGAATCAATAGGAATCAATTAATAATAACTAACAACAAATATTCACCAAGTTAACAAGGTTATAGGACAGAAGATCAATATACAGAACTCAATAAAACCTGACCTATAAAAAATAAAATGCTTAGGATTTGAATGTATAGACGATGTGAGAAATACTCACATTGAAAATACAAAGAAATGTTAAGAAAACTTGAGGAGCCTTAAATCAAATGGGAGGATATACCATGTCCATGGACTTCAAGATAGTTCAACCTTGTTAAGATAACATCGTCCGATGATCTGGAGTCTCAGTAAATCCCAGTTAGGTTTTCTGCCTGAGTGTTAGCAACAGAATTCTTAAATGTATACGGAAAAGCAAGGGGGCAGGGGAGATGGCTCAGTGATTGAGTCCTTGCTCTGCAAGTGTGAGAACTGGAGTTTGGATCTACAGGGCCCATGTGAACAGCTGGGCGTGGCTGCCCTGGGCCGTAAGTCCAACACTGGGGTGTGAGTGGAGACAGGCGAATCTCTGGAGTTTGCTGACCAGCCAGTCAAGCCAAAATGGCTTCTGGCTCAGTGAGAACTGTTCTCAGTGCAAAAAGGCAGAGAGTGATAGAGGAAGCCAGCCGATGTCCTGCTCTGGCCTCTGCATGCCTGCACACTGGTGTGAACCTACACACCCACGTGCGTGTGCCACACACCACACATACATGTGAAAGACAGGCAAGGGACTCTGAACAGCCAGAGGGATAAAAGTGAGGGACTTATGTGACTCCATTTCAAGGGCTGCTGTGATGTCACACAAATCAAGAAATAGTGAACATGGTTTGGGGGTCAAGCTAAATAGTAAATAGGTAAAGTAAATGGAAAAGCCACTATCAGTTCTTATGGTGAGTCTGAAGGCAGACCTTCGTTTATAGCCGATTAATTTTTGACAAGGGCACCAAGATAATTTGGTGGTGAGAGAAGTCTTTTAAACCCGGAGTGGCAGCAAGCAGATGCCCATGGGAAAGCAAAGCTCAATTCCCACCTCATACTGGACACAAAGCAGTGCAAGACAGATTGAGTGTGTGTGTGTAAAAGTGTATAGCTTATGTGTGTGTGTGTGTGTGTGTGTGTGTGTGTGTGTGTGTGTGTGTGTGAATGTGTACACATGTATGTGCATGTGTGTGGAGGCTGATGTCAGCATTTGGGTGTCTTCATCCATCTGTCTCCACTTTATGTATTAGTTTTAAGGTCTATTTTATTCTATTTTATTTCATGTGCATGAATGTTTTGCTTACATGAATGTATGTGAACCATGTGTGTGTCTGGAGCCCATGCAGGTCAGAGGAGGGTGTGGGATCCACTGGAACAGGACTTACGGATGGTTGTGAACCATCATGTGCATGCTGAGAACTGAACCTGGGTTCTCTGCAAGAGCAACAAGTGCTCTTAACCAAATTGTTGATCCATCTCTTCAGCTTCCACTTTGTATTTTAAAAAGATTTTTTAATTTTTAAATTATGCATGTCCGTCCATGTGTGGGTTTATGTACATGAGTGCAGTTGCCTGCAGAGGTCAGAAAAGGGTGTCGGATCCCCTGAGTTCCAGGTAGTTGTGAGCTGCCCGGTGTGGGTGCTGGGAGTTGAACTTGGGCCCTCTACAAGAACAGTGTGTGCTTTTAACCACTGAACCGCCTCCCCAGCACAATCTCTTTATTTTTGGAGACAGGGTCTGTCACTGAACCCGGAGCTCACCAATTGGCCAGGATGGTTGACCAATGAGCTCTGAGGATCCCCCTGTCTTTGCTTCCCCAGAGCTGAGGTTACTGGGCTGCCAGACCCAGGTTTTCCATGTATGCTGAGAGCCCAGCTCAGGCCCTCACACTTGACTGACAGAGCCGCCTCCTAACAGCCCCAGACTGCAGACTTAGAAGTCAAACTCAAAGCTGTAATTTTCTAGGAAGAAAATGGAAGATTCTGATTGTATTTGTGAGATGAGGTCTCATTATGTGGTCCAGGCTGGTTTCCACCTCTCCATCCACCTGCCTGGGTGGGCTTCAGAATGCTGGGATTACAGGTGTGTACATCATCACACCTGGCATGGAACAACCTCTATAACACAGGGTTGGCAGAGATTATCTCAGAACACTCCAGAAAGCAGTGAGCCACAAATTGGGAAAGAAATTCATCAAAACAAGAAACTGCATATCAGAAATGTTACTAATGATATGAGCAGGTAAGCCACGCACTTGGAGAAAAAACAGTTTCAAGACGTATAACTGACAAAACACTGTTCACATGAAAGCTTTAAGAATGAACGGCCCAATAAAAAGTGTGCAGAGGTTTAAACCGGCATTTCGGAAAAGAAGAGACACAAACGGCCAATAAATGCAGGAGGAAACGCTCCGAGCTACTTGTCATCAGGCCAGTGAGGGGGCTGGTGAGACGCTCAGTGGGGGAAATCCTTCCTGTGCAAGGACGAAGACCTGGGTTCAAATCCTCAGAGCCCATGGCAGCATGCATCTGTCACCCTGGTGCTCCTCCAGTGAGACGGGAAGTAGAGACCCGCGAGTCCCTGGAAGCTCCTGGACCAACAGAGCAGTGTATGCAACAGCTAACGAGACCCCGCCTCAAAGGAAGTGTGTGGTGTGTGTGTGTGTGTGTGTGTGTGTGTGTATGTGTGTTGCCCTTTCACCTCCATTGCACGCATTGTTCCACGTCACACACACACACCACACACATACACACACAGCCCATACACACACCACACACACCACACACACACACACACCACACACACACACACCACATACACCACACACACATACACACCACACACACACCACATACACCACACACACACTCCACACCACATACACACACACCACACACATGAACATAACACACACACACACACACACACACATCTGAAAGCATGGTGAACATCCAAAACTCCAGTGTATGAGGTGTGTGGCAGCGGAAACAGTCACACAGAACAAGGGTGGGGCAGATGTCAAATAACAACAGCTGTTTGGGAAACTGAACAACCCGACCCCCTTGACTCAGCAGAGACCTGGGGTTCTAAGACCTAAAGAGCCTGTGAGTTAAGCAAATACATTGATTACAGTTGAACACATGTGCATGCGTGTGGGTTCACGTCCATGACACACACGTGGAGGGCCTGAGGGCGAGCACCTTCCCCTGCTGGGTCACTTCACTGGCCCTGTGTAAAAAGTTTGGGGACAGGGTCTCATGTAGTCCAGGTTGGTTTTGAATTCGCTATGTGGTTGGGGATTGGTCATCTGGTCCTGCTGCCTCCGTCTCCTTCCTCATGGCTGGGATGACAGGCATGCGCGTGATAGAACCCAGGGCTTCCAGCATGCGAAGCCGCCCTGTCCCAGCTGATGTCAACCCCAGTGAGACTGTAGAGATTTACTTGGGAAGACATGTCGGTGGGCCGGCACTTGTGCGTGAGTGCTGGGACTTGTACATGAATTGTCGGGACTTGGGCGTGAATGCCGGCACTTGTGCGTGAGTGCCGGGACTTGTGCATGAATTGTCGGGACTTGGGCGTGAGTGCCGGGACTTGTGCATGAACTGTCGGGACTTGGGAGTGAATGCCTGAGCGGCTCCGCCTGTTAACACTCCTCCGTAGGAGGGCGGATCAACAAATCGCGGCAAGAGAACACTAATAAAAATGAGAGAACACGCACCAAGAGACTCTCAAAACCGTGCTGGAAGGAACTAGGGCCCGGTGTGCTGGGTACTTCTGTCATCCTGACTCTCAGGAAGCTGAGGCAGGGGAATGGAGAGTTTGAGGCCCAACCGGGGCTACACTACAAGACCTAGTGTTGAAAAACAGAGAAGAAGGAGGGGGAGGAGGAAGGAGAGAAGATGGAGAGGGTAGTGGGGCGCAGGGGGAGGGGGGAACATAGTTGGAGGAAGGGGCCATTACCTTGTGCTGTGTCTCCTCCTCTCTATCCCTCTGCCCCCTCCTCTCCCTCTTCCTCCTCCACTTTCTGACTGTGTGGCCCTGCCTGTCTCCTGGGACCCTCGCTCTAAAACTCAGGCACATGCTAAGGGGAGGAGACCCACCTGAGCATAGGCCCAGGTAGGAGGAATCAAGGTTCCCAGCCCTGAGACCCTCTGCGCCTCCTCGTGGCCACCATAGCCATTGCCAGCTTGTGGCGGCAGCTGGGAAGCAGAGCCCAGAGGAGCGGCTCTCACTGGCATGGGTGCGGCAGGTGTAGACGTGGCTCCACCCGGACTACAGATGGGTGAGCTCATTAAGTGACCATTGCCGCTTGCTTCGTGGTGGGTGGCTTTTATAGACGACCACACAGCCACAACCTCGCCGTTCCTTGGCAAATAGTCTTCCTTTCTGGGCTTTCCCCCTTCTCTGTAAAGAGTCCGATTATTCAAATACTCCGGAGAGCGTTTGGGCTCGGTCGGTGAATCCTTCCCAGGAGCACCAATTATTTTCTTGACTTCATAACATAGCGTTACACAGATTTGTTTGTTCAATTGACTAAAATTACCTGAAAACACAAGGAGGTTCTTGACACTGGGGTCGATAGCCCCGCTGGGAATCCTGTTGAATGTAGATTCTGACACAACAGGACAGAGCTCAGGTCTGGGAACCTGCATTTTATTTGATTAAAAGTTCTTTTCTTTTCCTCTCTACCACCCCCCGGAAATAGGGTCTCATGTAGCCCAGGCTAACCTCCAACTTGTTAAGTTGCTGAGGGTGACCTTGATCCTTTATCCTCGTATATGTTAGGATTAAAGATGTGAGCACCACACCTGGTTTATGCTGTGCTGGTCCTAGAACCCAGGGTCTAGTGCATTCTGGATAAGCACTCCACCCTCTGAGCTACACCCCAGTCTGGGAATCCGCATTTTGAATCTGGTCCTAGTTGGCTGGTAGCATTTGGAGTGACATGTCTTCTTGTCTATCACCTGTGACTGCCATTACCCTTGGGATTAAACATATAAAAACACTATATAATTTAATCCTTTCTTTGTGATTTTGTGGGTGGAATTGGAAAGAACTCTACCACTGAGCCACACTCCCAGCCCCTCACTGGGGGATTCTAGGCAGGGCTCTACCACTGAGCCACACCCCAGGCCCTCACTGGGGGATTCTAAGCAGGTGCTCTACCACTGAGTCACCTCCAGCCCCTCACTGGGGGATTCTAGGCAGGTGCTCTACCACTGAACCATACTCCCAGCCCCTCACCGGGGGATTCTAGGCAGTGCTCTACCACTGAGCCACACTCCCAACCCTTCACTGGCAAATTCTAGTTAAGTTACTCACTGTCTAGCCAAAGGCCCTCTTACTGGTGGGTTCTAAGTAGGTGCTCTATCACTGAACTACATTTTCATTCAGTGTGTGTGTGTGTGTGTGTGTGTGTGTGTGTGTGTGTGTGTGTGTGTATACATTAGTCCTAGAACTACCTATGCAGCACAGGCTGACTTTGAACTTGTAATCCTCCTGCCTTGGCCTCCTGAGGAGCTGGGATACAGATGTGTACCACACACATTGTTTCATTTCATCCTTAAAATGACTCTGTAAGGAATGGTTCTGGAACCATTTGTATTTTGTGGATTAGAGAGCTATCATCTGGAGTGGCTGGGTGACCTATCTCAAGTCTGATGAGTAATGGATAGCCAGGATCTGCATCAAAGCCAGTTAATTTTCCTACTGCATCAACGGAGGACTGAGTGATGTGAGATTAATCATATCTTGAATTTTTTTTTAAATTTTATGTGTATGGTGTGTATGTGTGTGTGTGTGTGTGTGTGTGTGTGTGTGTGTGTGTGTGTGTATGTGTGTGCAGACATGCACATGCCATCATATGAATATGGAGGTCAGAGGACAATCTTGGGTGTTGGTTCTCCACGTTACTATGTCTGGGACAACGTCTCTTTATAGTTCACTGCAGTGCATGATGGGCTAGCCAGCCTGTGAGCTCCCCCCAGGGATTCCCATCTTGCCACAGGAGCCCTGTGATTATAGGGGCACGCTACCACATCCAGCTTTATATGGGCCCTAGAGATCCAAATTCAGGTCCTTACATGTTCACTTTACTCACTGGGACATCTCCGCAGCTCCTCCTCTTCTTAAAAAATATATATATATATATATATATATATATATATATATATATATATATATATATATATATATATATATATATATAAAATCTTTCACGTCCGCAGTTGGGCAGCTAGAAATAAAAATTAATCATAGAAAGATGAACGGGAAACGCAGCCACACACCACAAATGAGAAGGTAGAGTTCCCAGAGGCTTGGGCGATGATTTCCGGTTTCCCAGCACTGGTCCTGATCCCTCTACAGTGTTCTACATGCTAATACTCTCCGGCTTCTGCCAGTAATAACTGACACACCATGGTACCCAGTTACTGTCAGCTCCCTTCAGGTGCTTGATTTCGCTCTCTCCTCTGCAGTTCAGTCTCGCTCAGTTTTTTTTTAACCAGGACAACTCCATTTGGCACCCACTGCAAGGATGTCAGACGAGCAGTGACAGTATGACAGTAATGGACGGTGGCTGACGAGATGGGAGTGTGGCACAAAATATGGGCAGCCGTGGGGAAAGATGGGGAAAGTGCAATAAAAAACACAGCAACTCCACTTAAGTAATGCTGAGGTCACATCACAGGGCAATAAAACGAGGTCACACACAGTTGGGGCTGATGCGCCATCCTTAACACACTTGTTTCTGTAGCTGACACAGGGATCCATTTAATCACAGCTCCAACACCAAATGTTTCTTCTTCCAGAGAATGAGTCAAGCATGGCTTGTTAACCCCTGGGGTATATTTCAGAAGTTACCAGGAATTATCGCCACCTTAGTTTCTCCAGTGTTTTTCTTCCTTCACAGTACTTGGGACAGAACTCAGGGCCTTCCTCAGGTGCTCTACCACTGAGCCACACCCCAACCCCTCACTGGGGGATTCTAGGCAGGTGCTCTACCACTGAGCCACACCCCAACCCCTCACTGGGGGATTCTAGGCAGGTGCTCTACCACTGAGACATGACCCAGGCCAGGTTTGAAGGCTTTCTGAGAAGTTGTTGTTAAACTTGGGGGATCACAACTTGTCTCCCAAGTCAGGTAAGGCCACCTATCCTCAATAAGTCAATAAAAAGAGAAGAGCCAAATTAATAGTGGGCAGCAGGAAAGGCGATGTATTGATGTAGTCAATGGACACATTGGGAAGAGGGAGAGTGCGATCTGGTGGAAGTCCCCAGTCTGTGCTCATGTGTCAATCCTCTGCCTCTCAGGCCCCAGGCTTCCCTCCACTCCAGGAACTACTGGGAGGTTCAAAGCCACATGTGCTGCTGAGGTGGATTCAGGAGGATCTGGAGTTCCACCAGCTTGAGCTACATAGTGAGTTTAAAGTCAGCCTGGGCTACAAGAGAGCCTCTCTCATAAAATCAAGAGAGTGAAGTCTTTCCTAGTAGGCAGCAATTTCTGAGTCCACTTGCTCTCTGGGATTACTTCTGGAATGATGTTTTTAATTTGAAGATTTCTCATGTGTATGCACCTGTCGGCATGTGTGTGGGTGCATGCCTGTGTGAAGGTGGGTGCCCACATGGAGGCCAGAGACTGACTTTGGTAGTCTATCTTGATCATTCTTTACCTTATTCTTTGAGGCAGGGTCTCTCCATCAAGCCTAGAGGTCACCAACAGAGCTAGTCTAGCTAGTCTGCCTGCTCAGGAGATCCTGTGTCTACCTGCTGAGGCTGGAATTACTCATGGGCTGCCATACTCACTCAGCATTTACATGGGTTCAGGAGATCCAAACTTTGGTTCTCATGATTGTGCGGTAGGTGTTTCCCCAAACGAGCTATCCCCCCAGGTCCAGAATAATATTCACATGTGAGTGCAAGCATGCATGTTGGGAGTGAGTATGACCTCAGGTGTGAGTGTGGGCGTGCATGTAGAGGTCAGAGGATGACTTCAGGCGTGGATTCTTGCCTTTTACCTTGTTCGAGTCATGGTCTCTTGTCTGCTAGGCTAGCTGTGCATGAGGCAGTCTTCTACACTTTCTCATCTGTGAAATGAGGGAACAATGTTTACCTGTCAAGGTTATACAGGCCTTTGAAAATTTGCCTGGCATCAGCTCGTGGTTGGAGAAGTCAGAGACAAAACATTGCTGGGTATGGATGGGGGATGGGGCACTTGAGGTGATACGCTTAGGTGAAAAGCTAGTGACAATTAATGGAGGAGGGAGAATCATTTTTCTTCCATGATGTAGCCACTGGTAACTTGTCCATGAGCCAGTAAACAACCCCCTATCCATGTAAGCAACTGTAATTAAATACAACAAAACAGGTATGAGAGCAGAGTAGGAGGGATGTGTCGGGAATGTGGTTCCAGAAGAGGTGGAAAGGGGATAAGAGAGGAACAGGAACATATAATCAAAATACATGTGCACATGTATGAAACTGACAAAAAGTAAATAATTTAAAAAATAAAATTTATTTTTATTTATGTTTTTTTTTGTGTGTGTGTCTATTGATATGTGTACTATGTGTGTGTAGTTCTGGCAGAGGCCAGAAGGGGGTGTTGGATCCTTTGGAACTACAGTTACCGACAATTGTGAGCTGCCTGATGTGGGTGCTGGGAACTGACCCTGAGTCCTCTGCAAGAGCAACCAGTGCTCTTAATGCTGAGCCATCTCTCCAGCCCCCTCAAGATTATTATTTTTTAAAAACAAAAAACAACAGTTCTAGGCCTGGTGGTGTAAGCCTCTCCTCCTGGTTTCTCAGAAGGCCGAGGGAGGCAGGTTGAAAGAGCAAAGCCAGCTCACTGGCCTATAGCATCAGATCCTTTCTCAAACAGATACAAACCAAATAAACAGAATAAGAAAGCAGTCAATGTTTTGCTGGCCTGGAACTCTCTATGTAGACCAGGCTAGCCTCAAAACTCAAGGTTATCCCCCTGCCTCTGCCTGAGAGGTGGGATTCCAACCATGTGTCACCACACCCAAAAAAACCTGAAGGTTTTGGTAGGCACATGAAAGTCGTAAGAAATGGGTGAAATGATCATTACTGTATGCCACCAAATCCAAAATTTGATGAGTTTGACACATGACCATCCTACAAATTGTTAGATGTTCTTGCACTTGCCCCCAGTCTAAGACTTGGGAACCTCTGCTGTGCTTTACACTTTCCATCTAATTTCTGCCTCTGTCCACTTTTTCCTTCTGGCTTCCCCACACCTTCCCTCCTCTCTCTATTTTTTCATTTCTTCTTTTCAGATCATGCTATATCAATCCAGACTGACCTTGAACCCATGATCCTTCTACCTTTGCCTCCCAAGTGCTGGGGCTTCAGGTGTGTGCCGCTGTGTCCAGCCTGGCCATTTTTCTATGACACGGAGACTAAAATAGTAGAAGTTACATGGACAATCTCCCCCCGTCTCTGTCTCTGTTTCTCTCTGTCTCTGTCTCTCTCTCTCCCCCCTCTCTCTCCCCATCTCTCTCTGTCTCTCTCCATCTCTCCATCTCTCCCTCTCTTTTCCTCCTCCTCCTCTTCCTTCTTGCACATATGTGTGTGTGAGCATGTATATGTGGCCAGAGGACCACTCTGTGAAATCAATTCTTCCCACAGGATTTGCAGGATTGAACTGAGGCTGTCAGTCTTGCATAGAAAATGCTTTTACATTGGAGCCGTCTTGCCAGCTTGGAGAGCTGAAAGCTATCTCATGGGAACACTATTGCCTAAGTAGGTTACTTGTAGGAACACATGTTTATGTGTGTTGAGTAAAAATTTCTGAGGCAGGATCTTGCCATGTAGCCCAGGCTAGCCTCAAACTTGATATGTAGCAGAAGCTGGTCTTGAACTTCTGATCCTCTTGCTTCTACCTCCCAAGTAATGGGGTTATAAGTATATACCACCAGGTCCAGCTTGTGTTGAATATTGTTTTAAAACTCTGGAGAAGGTCTTAAGTGGCGAGGACAAAAATCCCACTTTGGGTCTTGTTTTATTATTGAACACCTTTGGCTGGTATGTGAGTGAAGACATAGAGAACAGACAAGTCACAAGGATTGGAGGGGGGATAATTAATATGTTAATTACACTCATTAATATGTAAGAAGACAAGACAGGCAAGAACAGAGCCCCCTGGGGCTGGCATGATGTAAAGTAAAGGCTCCCGCTGCACAAGCCTATAGCCCATGTGAAGGGGTCCTGTGACCTTTGCATTCATGCTGTGGCACATGCTTCCTCCAACACAATTAAAATAATGCAGGGTCCAAACCACAATGTGGAACTGTTTAGATACATATAGAAGATGCCGGATTGTGCCTTAGACTCAAAGAGCAGGATAGGAGGAGCTGACATCGCAAAAAAGCAGTTCTTCTGTTTATTTATCTATATCTAGAGAATTGGGGTTGAAGCTGGGGACATGCACATGCTGAGCAAGCTCTATTCCATGAGGCTGTATCCTAGCTTGTTAACCCCCTCCCCTCTCTCGATACGGAGTCTTGCTATATAATCCAGGCTGGCCTTTGACTCATTAATATAGCCGAGGCTGGCCTTGAACTCATGACAGTCCTCCTGCCTCTATCTACTGAATGCTGGGATTATAGGCAAGAGCCGACTAGGCCTGGCTCATGCAAAAAGAGTTTTAAGGAGAAAGGAGGGAAAACGAGAAAGCACGGTGGCCTTTCAATTCACTAATTGGGCAAGGTTAACTGATGACATCACACAGGCAGTTTAATGGTATAAGACACACACGCTAAACACAACTCCCTCTCTCTCCCACTCCTAATGGAGTGGGCAAGAAATCTTTCAGTAGCTACCAGAAAGCCTAGGCTGAAATATATAAACCAACGCAAGTGGCTGAAGGAAAGGCTGCCCACATGACCTGAGCAGCCATGCGCCAGGGACGGCTTGAGGACCTGTCGGAAATGGGACATTCTCCTCATCCACCACACGGGGGTGACTTCCTACATGGACAAGGGGTTTGGAGGTCAGAGAGGGAGGGGCAGGGAGAACCCAGAGGGAGTAGGATGCATTGGCTGTCGCATCTTCTCACACCGCAGCTGGCCCCACCTTGTCCTCATAAAAGGCTGCGGTGAGCGGATGCAGCCATGGTAGACAGACCAGGGAGAATGTCTGCGGGAGAACGGTCCTCTCGCCAGGACGCTGGACATCCAAGAAAGACAAAGCTAGAGGATACTCCACCAGGGACACTGTAACTCCGTAACTTTGCAGTGTAAACCAGCACTGTGGAAGTGGAGGCAGGGGGATTAGCAGTTCAAGGTCATCCGCAATGACATAGAAAATTCAAGGCTAGCCTGGGCTACAGGAGATGCTGTTAAAATCAACCAACCAAATAAAAAGTAAAACATAACACCCCCAAAGAAATGTGTGCTTCAGACCCCTCCAAGGGCAGTGGGAGATGCCACTCAAGCATACAGAGAAGAAACTGCAGGTGGACTGACCTCATGAGTAGACCTCGCTTACGACCAAGTTACCAAGCTAAAAGACTGGAAAGGGCCATCTAAGTGGCTTAGTGGGAAAAGCTAGGGAAAAACCCCAAGAGCTTGCAGAAGTATGCTATCTGCATAGTAGAATGAGGCTGGGGACCTGTGGCTGAGTAGAATGCTGGCCCAGCACACAGGAGCTCTGGGTCCCACCTCCAGCACCACATAAATCAGTTGTAAAGCCAGCACAGAGGAGGTGGAGGCAGAAGGATGAGGAGTTCAAGGTCATTTTAGGGTGTATATGGAATTGGAGGCCAACCTGGGCTACATCCGGTCCCATCTCAACCCCCCCTCCAATTAACAAATGAAAAGAATGAGAGGCAGCCACTAACAACCTCAGCTGCAAGAAGACAATGGGCGGTAGATTCAAAGTTCTAAAGAAAAATAAGTTTGTAATTAGGATTCTATGTTTAGCCAAACAATGACACAAATGTTCGAAAAATGGGGGAAATGTTTTTGCCATACATTTAAAGACTCAAAAACTTTCCAGACCCCACAGTCCTTTAGTGAAAAAAAAAAACTAGTAAAAAGATGTACATGGGCCATGAGGAGAGAGGAGCCTCAAGAGGAAGGGACAGAAGATGACAGGAAGGCACTGTGACAGGCTGAAGACTCGTGCCCCATGTTGACATGCTGAAGTTCTAAACTCTCAGGACCTCAGACTATCACCGTGCTCCAAGACAGGGTTAGTGAAGAAAGAATTAAGGCAGGGGATGCTGGCACACCCCTCAGAAGAGCAGGTCAAAGTCATCCTCAGCTACATGGTGAGTTCAAGGCCAGCCTGGATCACACTGTCTCAAAAAAACCTAGATAGATATAGATGATAGACAGACAGACACACAGATAGATGATAGATGATAGATAGATAGATAGATAGATAGATAGATAGATAGACAGACAGACAGACAGACAGACAGACAGATAGATAGATAGATAGACAGACAGGTAGATAGATAGATAGATAGATAGATAGATAGATAGATAGACAGACAGACAGACAGACAGACAGACAGACAGACAGACAGACAGATAGATAGATAGATAGATAGATAGATAGACAGACAGGTAGATAGATAGATAGATAGATAGACAGATAGATAGATAGATAGAGGATATGCAAAATAAATTAAACTGAGTCTGTTGCAGTGGGGCACACATAAATCAATATATAAATAAATGTAATAAAGGACTGCCATACTTTTACAGGACAATAGAATTTAAGAGTTACACCTTTGAAAGCGACAAAGAGGAGCCACCAGGGCTGGGGCGATGGCTTGGTTGGTAAGAAATTTGCCTCACAGTGTAAAGACCTGAGATCAGAGCCTCAGCATCCATGTGAAAATGCCAAGCATGGTGGTATGTGCACACACATCTAACCAAATCTGTACCAACACGTGAGCATTACACACATGCACACACACACACACATACACACACACACACACACTCACACATAGACATACACACACAGACACACAGAGACAGATGGACACAAACACACACACATACACACAGACACACACAGAAACACACACACTTATACTCACAGACACACACAGAGACAGACACAGAAACACACAGGCACAGACCACACACACACACACATATACTCACAGACACACACACACACACACACACACACACACACACACACACACACACATACACACACACACACACACACACACACAGAACAAAATTCAGAGAAATATAAATGAACCAGTAAAGATGTCATTACAGTCACAAAGTTCTCAGAGAAGGGGACGAAGGAGTACATTACAAATGACAAAATAAAGCATTTTGTCTCAGAGGGGCTCAGAACCCAGAGCCCAGAGTCTGGCGCCCAACAAAGCGCGGATATAAATTCCTAACAGATTTTATGAAAATTCACCATGGATTAGACACCAAGGTAAGTTCCAACAAAAAGCAGGAATAACATGGCTTATTTGCTAGTAAAAACACAATAATTTTTTTATTTTATTATTTTAAATTTTTGTTATGTATGTATGTATGTATGTGTTTATTTATGTGTGTATACATGTGAGTGTGTATGTGAGTGTTGGTGCCACAGTGCACATGTGTAGGGGTCAGAGGACAACTTTTGGGAGACAGTTTTCTCCTTCCACTGTGTGGGTCCTAGGGATGGGACTCGGGTCATCAGGCTTGGCAGCAAGCACCTTTACCCAGGGAGCCATTTTGCTAGCCCCAGTGATAAAAAATTTAAAGAACGAAAATGTTATTATCTCTGAAATATATGCCGGAAGTTTAAAAACGCAGATTAAGTCTTTAGAGACGAACAATGACATGAGTGTGAGATATCTCTACCGATGGGAAATTTCAGCTGTCACATCCAGGCCCTGGACAGGAAGACACACATGGTAGAGCACAATAGACTCAGGGTTGCGGAAGCAGGTAACTAGAACAATGAGCAAAAGATGAGTCAACAACCCACATACAAGAAAAGGTTTTCAGCTTGGAGAGTAAAGTGCTTCCTGTGCAAGTATGAGGACCTGAGTTCGAATCTGAAGAACTCAGGGAAAGCCAGGCACAGAAACACGCATCTGTCACACCATGTTTCTATGGGTTGGGGAGCCGGGGGCAGGGGAATCATCACGC
Source organism: Peromyscus californicus insignis (assembly GCF_007827085.1). Taxonomy (NCBI): domain Eukaryota; kingdom Metazoa; phylum Chordata; class Mammalia; order Rodentia; family Cricetidae; genus Peromyscus; species Peromyscus californicus. The sequence goes on along the minus strand of NW_026294540.1, from coordinate 32,722,680 downwards.
TCTAGTTCCATCTCTGTTGCTGTGATAAAATACCCTGACCAAAAAGCAGCTTTGAAGCAAAAGGGTTAATTGTAGCTCACGCTTCCGGGTTACGGTCCATCAGAGCAGGAAGTCATGAGACCTTATCCATAGACAGGAGCGAAACTCAGCTTGAGTTCTCCACTCTTAAACAGTTCAGGACATCCTGCCTAGGGAATGGTGCCACTCACACTGGGCTGGGTTTTCCTACATCAGTTAACTTAATTAAAACAGTCTCCTGCAGACATGCCCACAGCTAATCCCTCAGTGACACTCTCTTCCCAGGTCCAGGCCACTGAGTCGTTTGTACACAACAGCAAATAATCGTAGGCCCTGCCTTGAACACGGTTGTCCTCTGGTCTCCACATGTGTGTTCAGGCATGGGTACACCCTCCTGACACACATACAGATTAAATGTTAGTGCATAGCTAGAGCCATATCACAAAACAATGTAGAGAATAAAATAAATATTCAATAAGTATTTGATCATATGCTAGCAAAGTTGTAAAAAAAATTATGTTTTCCCCTGCCCCTTTGCCAATATAATCTGCAGATAGATGAATGGCTTAGAAATTAAATAATAAATTCCAGATGTATTAGAGGGAAAACATTAAAATATGTTTATAACCTTGGGATAGGAAAGGCCTCCTTAAACAAGGCATAATATGCTAATGTCATTTGGGAAAAGATTGATGCTTCAAAGTACATCATAATTTAAAACTCCAGCCTGGTGAAAAACAGCATGACAAAGTTAAAATATAAGTTATGGTCCAGGGAAACATCTGTAATATACGAAATAGCGATGAATACGCACACCATCAATAAGAGAAAGACAAGGCCCACGGCAGAGAGCCGGAAATCCAGACAGCAAGTCACCGAAGCTTATGTGGCCAAAGAGCACAGTGACGAGGAGGCTTGCTACCAGGGTTGGAAATGTGTGGAGATAACACAGCCGTGCTTCACATGAGCTCCCAGCGCTGTAAAACAGGCCACAGGGAGCTGGGGAGGTGGCTCAGTGGGTAAAGGACTTGTCATGCAGGTGTGAAGACATGAGTTTGGATCCTCCGACGCCACATAGAAGCAGGGTGTGGTGGTGCACACTTGTAATCCTGGTGCTGGGAGGTGGAGACAGAAGGATCCCGGGGACTCTCTGGCCAGTCTAGCCAAATCAGTGAGCTCCAGGTTCAGTGAGAGACTCTGACTTGAAGATAAGGCAGAGGGACCAGAGAGATGGCCCAGCAGTTCAGAATGTGCACTGCTCTTGAGGACGACAGGGGTTCAGTTCCCAGCACCCATGTTGGGGAGCTGGGAGTTGCCTGTGACTCCAGCTCCGTTGAGAAATGAAACCTCTGGTCTCTGTGGGCATCTACATTCATGAGCACGTGCACTTGCAGATACACATGCATAAACATAATTTTAAACATTTAACAAACGATGGGAGAGGGGCTGGAGAGGTGGCTCAGTGGTTAGAACACTAGCCACTCCTGCAGAGAACCTGAGTTCAGTTCCCAGCACCCACACAGCATCTTAGGACACCTTTAACTCCAGTTCCAGGGGGATCAAATGCCATCTTATGGCCTCCAGGGGTACTGCACACATATGTGCACACACAGATGCATAGACACACAGACACACAGACAGACACACATACACACACACACACACTGAAAAGGAATAAATCTTTCAAATAAGATGGAGAGTGATTGAGGAAGAAACTAGAGTTCAACTTCTGACCTTCACAAGAGTGAACATAGGTGCATGTGCTCCCACATTCATGCAAACATTTATATTCACATACACATATTTACACTTGATAATAAACAGACCCCTCTGTCTTGGTCATAAACTAGTCCAGCCACTTTGGGTACCAATTAGGTAACATGTCTCAGTACGGTCCCCACACCCGAGGCTGTGGTCAGAATGACTTTGCTCTCCAGAAACCATGCATTGAGATCATGACTCTATGTGGTCAGTCAGGAAGGGAGATAGAGCACCCTGCCTTTGGAGGTGATTCTGTCAAAAGGATAGAGCCCTCAGCAAGGGTGGAGTCCCAGTTTCTGTTGCTGTGATAAAACACTCGGAGGCAGCTTTGAGGGAGAAAGGGTTCATGCGGCTTACAATTCCAGATCACAGTCCATCACTGAGGGAAGTCAAGGCAGGATCTTGAAGGCTAGACTGTTTGCTGTTCTACACAGCATTATCTGACAAAGAAACTCACTTCACAGCCAGAGAGATGAGACATGAACCATGGAGGATGACACTTGCTAACTGGTAGACAAACTTAGGCCCAGCTAGCTTTCTTGTACAGTCCAGAACCACCTGCCTATGGAATATTGCTGCCCACAGTAGGCTGGACCCTCCTATATCAATTAACAATTCAGACAGGACCAACTGCCTAGGGAATGTTGCCTCCCACAGTGGGATGGACCCTCCTACATCAATTAACAATCAAGATAATCCTCCACAAATATGTCCACAGGCTGGTCTGATCCAGACAATTCCTCACTTGAGAATCTCTTCCCAGGTAATTGAGGTGTCAAGTCAACAGTCAAAGCTAACTAGTACAGGTGGGAATACCTTGACAAAATGGGCCTACAGATGTGCCTGGTCCCCTCTACCATGCAGAAAACCAACAGGAAGGCATCATCTAAGATGACGGGAACCTTCACCTGCCAGCTTCTTGAGATTGGACTTCTTACACTCCAGAACTGTGAGAAATAAATGTTTACAAACCACACAGTTCCTGGTATTTTGTTATAGTCGTTGAGACAAGTTAAGTCACTTGACAGTAGTTCCATGTTGACCTCTGCCCTAGGGAAATGACCACCCATCTGCAGTGGGAGGTGGGTATTAATAGCAAGGCACAAAAGCCTGGGGTCACTTTGTGATGGGTAATTGTGATCATGGCCATCGCCTTGACTAGACCAAGCTACTCAATCAGAGCATGAGAACTCAGACCTAATTAATGGTTTAGTTCATTGATAGATTTGAAATGTAGCTGGACCATCATGGGGGGTGATGGGACTGTGGGAGGTGAAGGTGTGTCTAGTTGAAGGAAGCATGTTGCTTGGGCATGCCTGTGGAGGGTGTATTTCAGCCCTGTCCCCTTCCTGTTATTCTCTTTGCTTCCTGGCCACCATGAAGTGAGCAGCCCTGCCACACATTCCTGCTATGAAAGCAATAGATCCCGCTGACGACCTGGGGTTGAAACGTTCTTATACTAGGAACCCAACAAAACCATTTCTCCTTAGGAATCAGAATGTTTCTCTAAGGTACTTGTCACAGAAGAAGACTGACACCCCCCCTCAAATGCTTGATGTGATTTAAAGGCACTCCCTGTAACCCGCAAAACAAATTAAGTAAAACTCTCACAAAATGAATACAATGTCAGTTTATAGAAAACTATAAAACATGGATGAAGGAACTCAAAGAAGACTTAAATACACTCTTGACGAGCTGATGTGCTGATTCAGCTCAGTGACAATAGAGTCCCAGCCCTGCTGTTGTAGACACAGACCAGAGGAGTATATATTTATAGGGAAAGACAAAGAAACTAAGGTAGGCACAATGGTTTGGAAAACCTGACATTTTTTTCAGACCTGTAGTGGGTAGCTGTTTTAGCTATGACCTTGAAGCACTGCCCCTAGTGAGGTAGTAGGTAACTGTTATACCTGCCTATGACCTTGAAGTACATGCCCCTGGGTCATGGCTGCTTAGGACCCTTAAGACCTGGGATGCACACACTTGTCTCTCTTCATTCCCTTGTGGTTTTGGATGCTAGAAACAGATCAGACAAAAGAACAGCGTGGGACTGTGCCCCAGCCTTCCAGGACCCTGTAGTAATTCCTCTGCTCTGTATCATGAGTTTCCCTTCTCTGATAAATTCCTTTGTCTGTTAAGCAGACTCTGTGGATTTCTAGCAATATCTTTACCTAATACAGACCTGTAAAATTCCCATAGTGACCATATCCTGTAGTGTCATATTAGTGAAAGGACAGACACAGGGGTCAGGGGACAGCACCATGCACAGAAATAATATCCAGAAACATGTGGCCACCAAGGTTTTGACAAAGGCTCAAAGGCAATCCAATAATGGAAGGGCAGGTTTTCAGTCAATGGCACTTGAAGAATTTGCCACCGTTACCCAAAAAACAAACCTTAAATACATCTGAGATCTTACACAAAAGTGAATTCACAACGGATCATATGCTTAAATAAGAAGCATGCATGTGGCCAACATGGGTGCATGTAACTGGGCAAAGTGTTGCCAATAAGCGATTGTTGAGTGCTTGACCCCAAATAGGACATCTGTGACCCCCTCAGAAGCTTGGGGAACACCACAGAAGAAGGGTTGGAAGGAGTCTGGGAATTGAAGGACGGGGAAGGAGGTGATGGGCGCTGCCTTCTGGTTACAGTTTGACCATTGCAAACATGACTGTGACTGCATGCATGGTCCCTGAGAAAGAAATACAGACAGAAGAAAGGAAGGGTGGGTAGGAAGAAGGGATGAAGGCACGGAAGGAGGGAGGACGTGAGAGAGTAGTTGGGGTAACGTCATCACAGCACGTCATATACACACATGATGTCAAAATTAAAATAATAATAAAGAATTGTTTTTTAAGATCTGGGCATGGGATGGAGAGATAGTCCAGTGGTTAAAGGCACTGGCTACTCTTTCAGAAGACCTGGGTTTGATTCAAAACACCCACGTGATGGCTCATAGTCATCAATAACTCCAGTTCCAGGGTATCTGATGCCCTCTTCTGGCCTTCATGAGCACAGCATGAACATGGTACACAGACATAAATGCAGGTAAATACCCATACACATACAATAAAATTTCCAAAGAATTGCTTTAAAAAAATGCTGGATGTAGTGATGTATACCTGTAATCTGAGCATTGGGGAGGTAGAGACATGTGAATCTCTGGAAGTCGCTAGCCAGCCAACCTATCCTACATGATGAGTTCCAGGTCTGTGAGAAACCCTGCTTCAAGAAAGAAAAAGTTCTTCCATCCCAGAACTCCAGATACATTGCACATATGTGTTCATGTAAGCACATGCATGTGTTCAAATGTGCACATACCACATACAAAGAAGTTTCAGTGTTGTGTTAGTTACTTTTCACATCATTGTGACTACCAGACAGACATGACTGAAGGGAGGAGGGATCTAATTGGTTCGTGGTTTAAGGGGATATGGCCCATCACGGCAGGGAAGGCATGGCGGCAGTGGTAGCATGCATCTGTGGCAGCTGGAACTTAGGGTTTAGTTCACTGAGTGAGAAGGAGAAAGAGAGAGACAGAGAGAGAGAGAGAGAGAGAGAGAGAGAGAGAGAGAGAGAGAGAGCAGGCGTGCTGGACACAGTGCTGTGTTAGAGACTGGTCTTTTTAGCTCTGTCCCCACATTCCTGTGTCTGCACACCAGACCCCTTGTTCCAAGGTTTCACAAACTCCCCAAACAACACCAACAGGCAAAGCTGTGGGAGATCCATCACACTGAAGCCATAACAGGCAGCATTCACCATGAAAGCAAGGCAAAGTAAAATCACATTGAGATGAAATCCCTCAGCTCTAGCATTGTTCCAGCTGAAAAAAAAAATACCAACAATACCAAGCCCTGGTGAAGACCTGCAGTGGTTAGAACTCACTGGTAGGGCTGTCAACACTCAGTGTCAGAGCAGCTGCCTAGCATGCATAAGGTGCCAAGGTTCAATCCCTGCTAACATCCAAACAACAAAGCACACTTTGGGAGGCAGCTTAGTCATTTTTATAAAACTAAGAAATTCTACTCATATGTATGTATTCACCCTAGAAAAATATAAACTTGCATTCACACAAAAACCTGCAAACTAGTGTATATACATATCTATACACAAACTGTTCCAAACTGCATCAATGTAAGTGTCCACCAATTGGTGAATTAACAAACATGGTACATCCATACAGTGGAATATTACTTAACAACAAAAAAGGAAGGAAAAAACTCTATTCACACATATCCTAACATGGATGAATCTCCAAGGCAGTAGGTGATTCGGTGAATGAGGGTGCTGTCAAAAGCCTGCATCTTATAGAATGCTACTGATAGACTGTTCACGCAAAGAGAAAACCACAATGCCCCAGCACAACAGTAGTGCTAGGGTTGGGAAGAGAAGCAGGTGTGTCACGGAGGAGCAGTTCTCATGAGTTATTTCGGGAAGGATGGAGCCATTCTGAATCCAGATTGCTGTGGTGGTTACATGAGCCCACACAGGCATTAAAATTCATAGCACTACATGCCAAAGGGAGTCAATTTTCTGGATGTTAATTAAAACAAAAAGCACCCAGGTTTGGATAATAAATTAGAAGGTCACCCTAACTAACCAGGGAGAGGGGGCTGTTTGGTGATTAATATGAAAATCCAAACAAGGACAGGGGAGGAAATTAGGATCGTAAATACCTATAACGATCGCCCTTGTTGGCTGACTTGACCACATGTGGCTTTAAGCGTCTCCAAGCTGATACCTACTTGCCTGTGTCTGTGATACACACACAGTACACATGCTGTCCCCCACAGGCTCGTGTGTTCAACTCCTGAGTCCTAGATGGTGGTGCTTCTCTGGGTGGTTCTGGAAGCACTGGGAGTCTGTCTAGTTGGAGGAAGGTGGTCAGTGGGGGTGGGTACTAGGGGATATGTCTTGTCCTGGCCAGTGGCTGTCTCTGTTTCTACTCCCTGTCTGGCATGAGTTAACAGTTTTCCACCACCACACCCTCCTGCCACCACGATGTTCTTCCCCAATGTATGGGGTCAAGTGGCCTTAGAGGAAACCCTTCTGAAACTGTGAACCTAAGTGAAACTTTCCTTCCTTTAAGTAGTTTTGTCAGGTATTTAGTCACAGAAATGAAACAGAGGCTAATACAGCACTCATCTCACAGATAAGGAACCAGAGCTCAGAGAGACTGGGAATCTCCAACATCAGAGCAGGGATTCTAGGCAGGGGCTCTACCACTGAGCCACACCCCAGCCCCTCACTGGGGGATTCTAGGCAGGGGCTCTACCACTGAACCACACCCCAGCCCCTCACTGGGGGATTCTAGGCAGGGGCTCTACCACTGAGCCACACCCCAGCCCCTCACTGGGGGATTCTAGGAAGGGGCTCTAGCACTGAGCCACATCCCAGCCCCTCACTGGGGGATTCTAGGCAGGTGCTCTACCACTGAGCCACACCCCAGCCCCTCACTGGGGGATTCTAGGCAGGTGCTCTACCACTGAGCCACACCCCAGCCCCTCACTGGGGGATTCTAGGCAGGTGCTCTACCACTGAGTCACACCCCAGCCTCTCTGGATAGTCTTTTATAGATATGCCCAGAGATGTGTCTCCTAGGTGATCCTAAGTTCAGTCAAACTGATAATCAAGATAATCGTTATGAGCTGGAGAGTTGGCTCAGTGGTTAAGAACACTTACTGTTCTTGAAGAGGTCTCAAGTTTAGTTCCCAGCCCCCACATGGTGGTACACCATGTGTAACTCTAGTTCCAGGGAATTTGATTCACTCTTCTGACCTGTTGTATGACCAGGCAAATGGGTGGTGCATACACATACATGCAGGCAAATGGCCACACACCTTAAATAAATAAATATTAACCACCACAGTCAATAAATAAATATTAACTCTAAGGGAGCTTCCTACTGCAGCTGCCCAGATGTTTCCTGCAGTGGCTGCAGCTGTTTTCATTTGTACTGCCGTTTCTCCACTGTGTGTGTGTGTGTGTGTGTGTGTGTGTGTGTGTGTGTGTGTGTGTGTGTGTGTGTTTTCATAGTGTATGTGCATGTTGGGAGGCTAGAGGAGGATGGCATGTACCTTGTTCTATCACTGTCTGCCTTGTTCCCATGTGACAGCATCTCCCATGATGCTTGGAGCTAACCTGATAGCCTGTAAGCCTTAGCAAGGCCTCTGGTCTCTACCTGTACAGCAGTGTGGCTATAGGTGCATGGAGCCACAACCAGCTGATTAGGTGTGTGCTGGGATCCTAACTCAGGTCCTCATGCTTACGCTACAAATGCTGTTACCCACTGGACCATTTCTTCAGCCCCAACCCTTGAGTCTTCTTTTTTTCTTGAGACAGGTTTTCATGAAGCCCAGGCAGACCCCAAACTGCCTATCTGAAGATGACCTTGAACTTCTGATCCCATATCCCAAGTGCTAGTGTGACAGGCATGCATCACTAGTTTCTGCAGGATCGAACCCAGGGCTTCCTGCATGCTAGGCAAGCACTCTACCCACTGAACAACAGCCAGGGATGTGGTTTCTCTTCACCACAGAGTGTAATGGAAAGTCAGACAAGGGAGGCAGCTGAGCTGGAGAGAACTGCCAGGAAAGTAGGAAGGGAGGGGCAGAGGGGCAGAGGTCAGGGGGTGAGGGCGGCCTGCCGGGCTTGGGCAAGAACTGAACCTGATGCAGGAGTTAAGTGCAGTTGATTTGACGGCATTTTGTTTGTTTGTTTATTTATTTTTGTGTGTATGTGTGATACATATGTACGTATATGTGTGTGTAGATGCTCATGTATGGGCCATTGCCTGCATGTGATCAGCAGACTGTCTCAGCCATTGGCTTTACCTTTCACTTTGTTTGGGGTGGGCTATCTTGTCCTTCACAATGGCACACACTGGGTGAGTTGGCCTTGAGATTTTGAGGGTTTTCCTTGTCTTTGTCTCCTTTCTAGGCATAGAGACACTGAGATTAAAGACAAGTCTGGCTGTACGTGGGAGCTGGGGAACTGAACTCAGGTCTTTCTGTTTGCATGGCAAGCACTTTATCCACTGAGCTACCGCCTCAGCCTCTTGAAGGTGTGATTTGAAGTTCTTTCTATGGACACTGGTCACAGGGTGGGGCCAGGCCACCATCCCCTCACCTGGCAGGAGCTGCATGCCCCTTTGCCTCTAGGGGAAATCTGAGGAGGAGACAGAGTGGGTATGAGGGGGCATGGGACGGTAACGAGGGGCTGGTGTCCTGCCAGTGCAGTGTCAGGGCATCAAAGCTGTCATCCCACAGCTCTTAAGAGGTCATGAGCTGTGCCAAGTGACGAAGACAGCAAACCACACTGAGCATGCAGGTGGGCCAGGAAGCCAGGGGCTCTGGTTTCTCATCTTTTTTGGCTTTAAACCGAACTCCTCAAATCTTCTACAGTTAGTTGAGCAGAGTCAATTACAAACAAACAAACAAACAAACAAACAAACAAACAAACAAACAAACATTAACTGGGTACTGACCCCATTGAGGGCCCCTCAGTGACAGCAGGAATAAGGATGATGTCAATGAGGACAGAGAATGCCACACCCCTCCAGGGCTTCTTTGGGGGATCCCAGGGAGGAGTTCCATCAGAATATCCTCTGCAAACCCCGGAAGGTTGTGTGGGCCATGGCTGAATAATGGCTGTTACATTGCAGCTTCTAGTGGTCAGAGGAGGGGCTGGCTCTGGTCCTGTGGACTCACCCACATGTGGCCTCAGAGGTAGACTGTAAAGTACGTCCTTGGAGAGTCACTTATGAATGATCCAGTCCTGAAGCACAGGTTCACTAAATACTGACACTAGTGATAGGTTATAAAATGTTTTCCTTTGCCCATGCTTTTCCAGAATGCCTGAAACGGGACCTCGGTCGCTGGTCTCATGAACTCCTCCATGCACCTCCTGGCTCTGCATTTGCCTCCTCAGCTTTTCCCTTGAGTCACTTGGAATTCCACAAACAGCGGGGCTGAACCACAAGCGTCTTTGTTGTGAGGGACCTAACCCAACTCCGACACAACAAGGAGCCTGTTGGACACACTCTGCCCAAACAGGGTGAGGCAGGGCAGTCAACCACGATGGTGAAGGCTCACGCCGGAGCAGAGGTATCTCCATCATGGGAGATCCAGCTGGCTCCACCGAGCCATGGCAGTGATCAGGACTTCTTTAGAACACCTTGCAGCAGAAGAGCTGAGATGACAACCCACCAGACCCTGTCTTGACCAGGCCACTTCCCCATCTGTACCGCATGCCCCAATTTCTGGTCTGCTTAAACCTGAATCTCTCTTCAGTCCCTGAAGGTGGGCTTGGAGGGGGGTTTGTTGCTTACAGTGGTGACATTGGTTAATTCTCCCCTCTCGGCGGGTCAGCACAACGTATCTTTTTCAGGATTGTGGTGGGATGGGCGGCTGGACCTAACCTGCCAAGGCTGCTGCAGCTTGAACTTTTGCCCTCAAACCCCAGTTACACCACTCCGGGGCCCCAAGTCTCGGTGGATTGTAGCTGCCAGGCCTGCAGAACTGAGCCGAGCTGGGAGGAGGAGGAAACAGAGATGCCCGGGGGCAAGTGAGGGCAGTCCCAGCAATTTGAAGTTTTGGGCACCTCTAACTACAACACACACTGAACAGAACCTAAATACACAAACCCTCCCACTACATGGTCCCATTCCATTATTTGTTAAAAAAAAAAAAAGATTTAAAAGAATGTTTTAATTCTCTGTATGCCTGTGTGTCTGTGGGGTTTGGGCACCTGCATGCAGTGCCCCCAAGTGGCCAGAAGAGGGTGTTGGATCCCTGGAGCCTCATTGTGGTGCTGGGAACCCAACTTGAACACAGGGGCAGTTCAGAGAAGAGCTACTTCCACAGTCCCAAACCACAGCTACTATTACTCAGCCCAGCAGGGACAGCCATCATCGAAAAACACACAAGGTGTGCCACAAAAACGAGGACAAACAACCAAACAAAACCACACCCTGAAGATAAAGTGGTGCCAGAGCCGGATCCAGCAGTGATGTGGACAGATGTCGGGGATGATCAGACAGGGGTTAGAATAATTATGACTCGCGTGCGGATGCCGTGAGGTGGAAGATAAGGAGCAAGCAGGAGTAGGGGGTAAGGTGAACAGAAAATGGAAGTGCTAGGAGGTTCTACGAGGAATTAGGAACCACAGAACTGCAGGGCCGCGAGTTTGAAGCTAACCTTGGCTACATAGTGAGTTCAGGCCAACCTGGACCGAAGAGCTGAGATTCTGCTTTAAAAAAAATAATCAATAAGAAATGGACGTGGAGTGAAAACTGTCCATTTTCTACCTGCTGGCCTGTTGTCAGAGGAAATTCACTCTTCTCCCATCACGGTCCTTCTTGAGTTATTGGCTTCATTTGCTGGCACCAGAATAAGACTTCCCCTGTTAGAAAATGATCCACACATTCACCTAACTAACTAACAACTAACTAACTAACTAAATGTTAAAAAATTAATTTACATTTAAAAACTACAGAAATGAGTGTGGAGCTTCATGCTTATAATCGCAGCGTTTGGGAGGTTGTGATAGGAGAATTTTACAGTCAAGGCCTAACTGACCTACTTAGAAGACGCTTTCCCCAAATAAAAAGTATGAAAGGCCCTCAACAGAAGAACACCTGCCTAGAATCCCCAGTGAGGGGCTGGGGTGTGGCTCAGTGGTAGAGCTCCTGCCTAGAATCCCCCAGTGAGGGCCTGAGGTGTGGCTCAGTGGTAGAGCACCTGCCTAGAATCCCTCAGTGAGGGGCTGGGGTGTGGCTCAGTGGTAGAGCACCTCCCATGTGCAAGGCACTGGATTCAATACCCAATATTACAAACAAATAATAATTTAAACAAATTTTTAGACAAATTTCCAAATTAAGGTTTTTGCCACACCACACAGATTTGGTCAGGTGGCTTCCTCAATTCTGGTCCAGAACAGAGAGCTAGAAGTAGCTTCCCCACAAGGCACAGTGTCCCCAAATCTTGCCCTCACAGTTTTCCGGAGCTGTCATGTCACTGGAGGTCAGGCCTGGGAAGAGCAAGTCTGTGGTCCAGGGATCAGAGCAGCTTCTCACTATGGCTTCCCAGTTTCCTCCCCGTTTGGCATTTTCCTTACTCCTCTTTCGTTCTCTTCAAAGTCAATCACATATCGTTTACTCTGGACCTGCTTCAGGCTGTGCTATTTACATCAAGGGGAACAGCACTTCGGGCTTGCCAACTCTCTCTGTAGGAACTTGGGTTGTGTATATGTGTACACTGAATCCCTCACCAACCTGTCAAAATGGAGATTTGAATCCAGCAGGCTCAGGGTGGGGCCTGAGCGTGCCTTTCTGACAGTCTGAGGTACAGGTGGGAGATGCTGTCTCAGGGACCGTGTTGAGTAACAAGGTAGCTTTTTGGCCTGATGTAAGCATTCTCTATCTCGATTGAGACTGTGGCTACATGGCTAACGATGTTTATGAAAACCAACAGAATATGAGCTTAAAATGAGTGTGCTTTACAGAGTATAACTCATACTGTGTTCCTTTTGCTATTGAGGTGAGAAAAGTGAAATATACAAGAAAGAAGAAGGAGGACACAGTGTAGGTTCACCTGGGAAGAGTCTCAGTGAGGGACTTAGATCATGTCTGTGGGGGATCGTCTTGACTGTTAACTGATGTGGGAACACCCAGCCCCCTGTGGGGGGCACCATTCCCGAGACAGGGGATCTTGAACTGGACAAATGGAGAAATGGAGCTGAGAGCTGAGCATGCATGCATTTTTTTCTCTGCTCTTGACTGTGAATGTGATGTGATCAGCTGTGTCAAGTTCCTGCCTTGACTTCCCTGGAACTGTGAGCTGAAATAAACCCTTCCCCATAAGTTGGTTTTGCTTCTTTTTTTTTTGTCAGGGTATTTTATCACATTAATAGAATAGAATCTAAAATAGAGGATTTATTTTGGCTCAGTTTGAGGTTTTAATCCACTACTGTGGGGAATCAGGGTGGCAGGAGTGTGAAGCCGCTGGTGACATTGTTGCGGTCAGGAAGCAGAGATGAATGGGAGAGCTGGGCATACATAACTAAAAGTTCCTACTGTAGTAGAAACCACCATCCTACAATATTACTTTTCAGCTTGCTGTGTTCTGTTCCTACTTCAGTGTCCCTTGGAGGTGTGTGCACACTCTGTGGCAATCACAAAAACACCCACTCAGGAGCTTCATGGCTCTCAAGTGAGTGTGTGTGTGTGTTGTGCTTCAATGTGAAGTTTCCTGGAGTAGCAATAAACTCTGCCTGGCCTGTGTCCAATTAAACGAGGGCTTGCCTCTTGCCTTGAGGGTTCCATCTGCTCTCCTCACTGCTGTCCGTGATCTCTGTAACCTGTCCATCCATCCTGGCGTGCAGCCCTTGCTCCAATGCCCCAATGGCTCAGCTTCGCCTGTAGGACAGCATCTGCCCTCCTTGGCACAGCATCCCAAGCTTGTGGTGGCCTTCCACCCATGTCCTCATGTCCTCATATCGTTTAGTTTTTAAAATACACACAACACTAGCTGTAGGTGTGTGTGTGTGTGTGTGTGTGTGTGTGTGTGTGTGTGTGTGTGTCTGTATGTGTGCAGGTGGCCATGCATTCATGTAGAGGCTGAAGAAGAACATCAAATGCCATGCTCTGTCACTCCCTGTCATATTCCTTTGAGATGAGGTCTCTCTCTGATCCTGGAGCTAGGTTGGCAGCCAGCAAGACACCCCAATCCTTCTGTTTCCACTCCCTGAAGTGCTGGGTTATAGGTGTGCACAGCCATGCCCAACTTTTTACCTGGATACTGGAGATTTGAATTCAGGTCCTCACACTTGCACACCAGCACTCTCACCCACCGACCCATCTCCCCACACTCACTTTGTTTTTGAGGCAGGGTCTCTCACCGAACTCAGAGCTCACAGATTAGGCTGGGCCGGCTGACCAGTGAATCCCAGGGATCCACTTGTCTCCACCTCCCTGGCACTGGATTACAGAGGTACACTGCCTTGCCTTTTTTTTCTTTTTAAATAACATGGGTTTTGGGGACAGGATCAGGGCCTCATGCTCAACCCCATCTTGGCCCTGCCCCAGCCTTGTATAGGCCATTTTCCCCACTCATCTGCCACACTAAAATTCGTTCATGTTCCCATTGTCATTTCAGCTTCTCCCAGCTCCAGGAGGTCTTGTTGTACTCCTTCTGGTCAACCTGCTCCCTAGCTCATCATCAAAGCAAGTGTGCTGTCTTGCACCTGGCTGTTCCCCATCTATCTCAACAGATGTAGTGTCCTTTCTGCTGCTGCGGTGGAACACTCGACCAAAAGCAGCTTCAGGGAAGAAAGGGTTTGTGTGGCTTACACCTCCAGATCACAGTCCATCACTGAAGGAAGTCAGGACAGGAACTCAAGCAAGAGCCTGAAGCAGAAATCCGTGGAGGAATGCATTGCCGCTAACTTTCTTATTTAGCTAAGGACCACCTGCCAAGGGAATGGTCCTGCCCACGGTGGGTGAGGCCCTCCCACAGCAGTCAGGGCAATCCCTTACAGACATGTCCACAGACCAGCCTGATAAAGACAGTATTTAAGACCTTTTCCAGGGGATTCTAGTCTATTAAGTGCTATGACACCAGATGATACGCATGGGGTAGAGATCTTTCTTTTCTTCATTGATACACTTTTTTGAGACAGGGTCTCATGTGGCCCAGCCTGGCCTTAGACTCACCATGTGGTCAAGGATAACCTTGAACTTACAATATTCATGCCTCTATCTCCTCAGTGCCACGATTACAGGTAAATGTCACTGTACCTGATTTAGCCAACACTGGGGATGGAACACAGGGCCTTATGCATACTAGGCAAGTGCTCTACCCACTGAGTCATATTTCCATTTCCCGCTCCCTGAATTATTAGTACATCCCAGGGTGTACATGGTAGTTCCTGGGTGTGTGTTAAGTGCCTGTGTGTATATATGTGTGTTTATGCATTGTGTATATAGTATTGGATATGTGTGGTGTTGTGTGTCTGTGTTGTATGTGGGATGTGTGTGTGTGTGTGTGTGTGTGTGTGTGTGTGTGTATGTGTGTGTGTTAGTATGTGTGTGCATGTGTCTTAGTCCACCACACTTCTGCTGGAACAGAAAACCATAGACTGGGTTATGTACAATGAACAGAAACGTCTTTGGCTTGTGGGTCTAGAGGCTGCGGAGTCCAAGGTCAAGGGGCCACATTTGGTGAGAATCTGCTTATGGCTTCACCCCACAGTGAACGGGGAAAAAGTGGTTATGTAAGAGAGCAGGAGAGAAGGAGGTGGGCTCACCCATCTCCCAGGAACCCCTTCTCGAGATGACCGCCCCAATTCTGTGAGCCCCCGGGACCTGTTTGCTTGCCTGCCTGCTTCCCGTCCCCTCTCTAGCTCCACCACCTCCTCTTCTTCCTCTTCAAGACAGGGTCTTATCAGCCCAGGCTGGCCTCATACTCACTATGTAGGTGAGCACGACCTTGAACTTCCGATCCCTCTACTCCACTTCCTGAGGGCTGGGGGTTACAGACGGGGGCCAACTCCTGTCTTATCCTCATTTCATAGATAAGAACAGAGGGGCAGTTCAGTGGACTGTCTGAGGTCCCGGGGCTGGTAACAGCGGGGGCGTGCTCATCACAACGGTTTCTCTGTGGATGACGCTGGGTGTTGAACTGAAGGAATGGACAAATCACACGAGTGGCAAGCACTGCTCAGGCTCCTACAGCATTTAATGTCTTACAACTTGCGTGTGCTCCCGTGTACTCACACAAGCATGTAGGTGCCCTGGTGCATGTGTGGAGGGTAGAGGATGACTCTCGGGAGTCTGTTCACTCCTTCTACCACGTGGGGCCCAGGGATCAGCACCCTTACCTGTTGAGCTGGCCCAATAATTTTCTTATGTGTGTGTGTGTGTGTGTGTTCCCATGGGTATACACGTATGTGCATGTGTGTGTGTAAGCTAGAGAACAACCTGCGTGTTGCTTCTCAGGAGCCAGCCACCTTGTTACTCTCGAAACAGGACCTCTAACTGTTTTGGGGCTCCCCAGTTTGGCTAGGCTGTCTGACCAGCAGGTGTGCCCCAGGGATCTGTATGTCTTTGTCTTAGTGTTACAATATCCAACTGCTGCTGCTACTGTTGCTGCTGCTTCTTTTTCTTCTTTTTCTTCTTTTCTTCTTCTTCTTCTTCTTCTTCTTCTTCTTCTTCTTCTTCTTCTTCTTCTTCTTCTTCTCCTCCTCCTCCTCCTCCCTCCTCCTCCTCCTCTTCCTCCTCCTCCTCCTTCTTCCTCCTCCTCTTCCCCCTCCTCCTCCTCCTCCTCCTCCTCCTTCTTCTCCTTCTTCCTCCTCCTCTTCCCCCTCCTCCTCCCCTTTCTCCTCCTCCTTCTCCTTTTTTAAATATCAATTCTGGCTGGAACTCAGGACTTAACTGATGGAACCATCTTCCCAATGCCCTCCTAGAAGGAGCACTTTGAGTTAGGCAATCTGGCTGTCTGTGTGAGTGGACACACACCTCTGCTTCAGCAGGCCCCTGGGAAAGGGGTGCACCTCAGCCCATCAGACACCACCTTCAACAGCCTCTTTGATTCTTGACTCCTGGCTGAGCTTTTCAGATTTTAAAGAAAACAAGAGTCTGATTCAGTGTTTCCAGCATGGCAGGAAACTCAAGTCCTCTATTTATCTGTTGCTAAAAGAAAAAGAAAAAAAAAAAATCAAACCAGGACAAAAAAAAAAAAAAGGCCTACGCTTTTGTGTCTTGGAAAATTCTGAATGTATATAATTTCACACCACAACAAACACTGTTCACCACAGAAGCCCGAAGTAAAAAGCAGAAAGAGAGATGATTACCATAAAAAACACAAGTTAGCAAGTAAGGGTCTGGACAAACCAGTCAGCAAATCCAACTTGGTATACACCACCGGCAAGAAGAAACACCTCAAAGCTTTGCTTAAACCGAACAACAGACAGAGAGTTCCCAGGAAGTGTCGGGAGATATTAATACATACAGGATCCAGCAACCCACAGGCTCTCTATGGGATATGGCGTAAGAGGCTAGCAGCATTCAAGAGGAAAGGAAGCGGACTTGTGGATTTAGGGACAGGGCTGTGTTTGCCGGGTGACAAAGATAGATGTGTCTGGGTGTTTGCACTGGCTTCCCCAGAGGTGTGGGTTGATCCCACTGATTCACCAGAGCTTCCTGACACAGCCGCCAGAATGACAGAGTGCTCCTAACTACTCAACTGGAGAACTCAATTCACTGTAGAGATCTGCAGCAGGAGGATGGACCCTTAAGGAAAATCAAGATGAATTTGGGGAGGATGTTTCTCCCCACCTGGTGGGCAGCGGCATCACTGGCAGGGGCAGAAGTACGGACCAGGAGCTTTCGGGGTTCCAGTATGCAAGAAGGAGCTCTTCACTTGCACTTGGCCAGGTATTTAAGGATGTTGAGTTGTGGCCCAGGGAGATGCCTCAGTTGGTAAAGGGTTCACTGCGCAAGCAAGTTCAACTCCCCAGACCCATGTGAAAAGGCTGGGTGTGGTGGCGTGATTATGTAATCCCAGTGCTGGGGAATTGGGTGTGGGTAGCTTCTTGGAGCTCGGTGACCAGCCAGCCTTGCTAAATTGGCTAACTCCAGGTCTCAGTGAGAGATTCTGTCCCCCAAAACAATATGAGGGCCAGTGAGATGTCTTTGAGAATAAAGGAGCTTGCTGCCAAGCCTGATGACCCAGAGTGACTCTTGAGACCTTGTGGTAGAAAGAAAGAACCAACTTCTTACAAATTATCCTCTGACCTCCACACACATGCTGTGGCATGCAACCCCCGCCCCTCCCCGCCAATTACTGCCCCCCCCAAAAAAAAGAAAAGAAAAAGAAAAATTCAAGATGGCTGACTCCTGAGAATGACATTCAAGGTTGACCTCTGGCTGCCATATGCACATGCACACATGTATACACAAGTAAACACACACACACACACACACACACACACACACACACACACACACACACACTACTGTTAAAGATAGAAAGATCCCACGTTACTGAAGGACCACAGCCTGTATCCAGCATCTGTATTTACTCCATTTCTCTCTGACCTCTGGGAAGTCAAATGGCCCTATCTTCCAGAGGAAGGGAAGCTGGAAGAAGATGCTCAAGGTCAGAGCAAAGGCTGGTGCAAAAGACTCCACGACTGATGACAGGATACATGCCCAGAGAGGTCAATTAATAAAAATCAACCTTCACTTTACAGAAGGCTCTGTTGCTCCCATCACCATTTTTCACCCACTTAGTTCGTAAGCGCCTCTGAGCAATTTTGTGGAGCAGGAAGGCAAAGATTATTCATCTTCATCTTGTTTCATGAAGAAACAAAATCTTGGGGGCAGTGAAGTGATTTGTTCAAAGTCACAAGGTCACCATGGAGTTTTATAGCTGGTAGAGAAGAGGAAAGAGTGCCCAGGCTGCCCCTTTCAGATGCCTGACCACAGCAGACATCAACAATTGATCCCAGAATTTCCTGCCACTGAGCCTGGATTCTCTATGAAGTGCTCCTGGAAGCTATTACCAGCTGACTGGAACTGACCTGCAAAATGGAATCCCCGTCAGCTTCAAGTCTCATTTGATCTTCTCCTTTGAATAGAGAAGACTGAGTTTCTGTGGAGTGAAGGGACTTGGCCAAGATTGCCCTGTGGCTCAGTGATCCAAACTCAGGTCAAAGCCCCTCCCTTAAAGGATATTAAACAATATAAGTTTCTTAATTATTTATTTAAGGTGGAATTTAAAACATCTCAGCAAGTGTGTGTGTGTGTGTGTGTGTGTGTGTGTGTGTGTTGGCAGTGTCTTCCTTTATCACTGTGCCTTCATGCCTTGAGACACAGTATCTCACTGAACTGGAAGCTCAGTCAGCAAGGATGATCAGCTAGCAGGCTCCCAGGATCTGCCTGTCTCCAGCCTCCAATGCTGGGGTTGCTGTCATGTGCAGCCATGTTGGGCTTTTTACATGGATGCTGGAGCTTTGAGCTCAGGTCCCCATGCTTGCACAGCAAATGCTCTTAACCCTGGAGCCACTTCCCAGACCCCTCCCTCATCTGTTTTCAAAACAAACAAACAAACAAACAAACAAACAAACAAACAAGCAAACAAAGATCTTACTATGTAGCTCAGGCTGACCTGGAACTCACCATGTAGCTCAGGCTAGCTTCAAATCCGCAATACTTTTGCTTCATCCTCCTGAGCCCAGGATTACAGGCATGCACCATCCTGCCCAGCACAAGCTGATTTTTCTGAATTGCATTCAATGTGTGTATGTGTGCGCATACGCAGAAGGACTCCTGTCAGTAGTGTGTGTATTGTGGTTCTCTCCTTCAACTTTTTGGGTCCCGCCTTCCCTCTCACCCCTGGCCCCCAGCCATCTTGCTGGCCCAACTTGTTTTTTTCTAAAACAACTGAGAACTGGAGATAGAGGGATTGGGAAGACTCATGGAATGCCACTGTTACTCAATCAAGCATTTCCCCAGAACCAAATGCCCAATTACATGCAAATATCTTTTTTAAAAAAGCCATTTCTTCTTCTAAGGCTTTAGTGAGTTACAAAACCCTTTCTGGAGGCAACAAGTGAATTACCAGTGTCAATACAATGCAGTTTTACTTTGTACTAGCAATAATTCCCTAACTCTCAAGGCTGCTAGCCCAGCAGACTGAACCCCAAATAGTACTGGTATGATTGCCCGAAAGTTAATGTGCTTGCAGCCAAGCCTGACAACCTGAATTCATCTCTGATCTCTGGGGCTCACATGGTGGAAGAAGAGAACCGACTCCCACAAGCTGTCTTCTGACCACCACACATAAGCTGTGCCACATGGACCCCAAAACTGTCAAATAGAAGAAAGACCCTAAGACCTCTTGGCCGTGAAGCCAGCCACTAGGAGAAGCACACAGAGCACAGCTGGCCACCCCATCCCCCACTCATGGGCTCCTCTATGAGAAAGAGGACAATCCCACATCTGTGTTCACCATGGATGCCAAGACCAGCAAGCATCAGACCAAACAGGCCACGAAGACACTCTGCGACAATGACGTCAAAGTCAGTGTCTTGGCTAAGCATGCTGGGGAGGTGTCTTAGTTATTGTTCTACTGCTGTGAGGAGACACCATGTCCAAGTCAACTTATAAAAGGAAGCATTTAATTGGGGACTTACTTATAGTTTCAGAGGGTGAGTCCATGACTGTCATGGCAGAGAACATGGTGGTGGGCAGGTATGGCCCTGGAGCAGTAGCTGAGAGCTTACATTTGATCCAAAAGATGGAGGCAGAGAGAAAGACTAGGCCCAGCATGAGCTTTTGAAATCTCAAAGCCCACCTCCAATGACACACCTTCTCCAACAAGGCCACACCTCCTAATCCTTCCCAAACAGTTCCACCAATTGGGGAGCAAACATTCAAATATGTGAGTCTACAGGGCCATTTTCACTCAGACCACCCAGGAGGAGGAGGTACCTACTGATTTAGATTAGAATGTTCGGGACATTGCCAGTGAAACTGGACTAACCAAGCTGGTTGTCTAACCTAAGCACACTTTTTGTTTTGTTTTCAGTGCTGAGCGTTAAACTGAGAGTCTCACACTGGCTAGGCAGGCACATTACCACTGAGCTGTAGTCCCAGGCCAGTGTGTACCTTTCACCACATAGACATGCTTACTGATGGTAGAACGGGGAAAAAATATGGTTAATATATAGAATGTGCTGTGTAGCCATGGAGGAGTTCCCCAGACCTGCTGAGTAAAGGAAGCCAGAGAGAGAGACTAAGGCGTACGACAGTGTTTGTGTGAAGCAAAGCTTACGGAACGTAGGGGACAGTTTACATTGGGGCTGGCTATTGGGAGGGTTTGTGAGAGACACCCTGGGTGTCTATGAATGGTCTGTGCCTGATGATTGGCTCCACATGTATACATGAAATCTCTCTTGTCCTAGATTTTCTATAGCTGCACAAAATCACTCTGTGCAGATGACGCAGAAAGAGAATTGAAACTAACTAGGGGAACAAGGTGGGAGAGGAGACAGGCAGGGGAGGGTGATGGGGAACCTGCTCAAAATACATTTTGTGTGTGAAAATTGCCTTCTGTAGCCCAGTCTAAGAAAACCACACCAAACCCTTAGTTAGAGCTGTGTGTGTAAGGCCGTAGCATACAGCGTCTGTTCTATCTTGATGAAATCAAATCCTGAGCCGGGGAGATGATTCAGTGAGAGTGTTTGCTGAGCCATGATGAGGAGGATCTGAGTTCAAATCTACAGCGCCCACATCACAGCTGGGTGTGGTCACATGCTTATCTGTAATTCCAGTACTATGTGGGGTCAGGGGAAACAGTTGGACTGCTGGGGTTTGCTGCCCATCGGCCTGGCTCCAGGTTTGTGTCTCTCAGGAGAAGAAGGTGCAGAGTGATGGGGCAGGAGACCTGAAATCCTCTTCTGACTTGACACCTATGTGCACACTTGCACACACATGTGCATAGACACTCACACATACATACAAAAAAATAAGAAAAGAAATGATGCCAGGTGTGGTGTGGTGTGGTGTGGTGGCACACACCTTTAATCCCAGCAAGAGGCAGAGGCAGGAGGATGTCTGTGACTAGACTGGTCTACACAGCAAGGTCCAGGCTAGCCAGGGCTGTATAGTGAGACCCTGTGTCAAAACAGATAAATAAAAAAGCAGATAAATAAATGGTGGCTGGCGAGACGGCTCAGTGATTAAAACCCCTGACCCGGGTTCAGTTCCCAGCACCTATATGGTGGCTCCTGACCATCTGTAATTCCAGTCCCAAGGGATTCTATGTCCTCTTCCAGCCTTTGTGGGCACCAGGCACACATGTGGTGCGTAGACATACATGCAAGCAAAATACCCATTAATAATAATAATAATAATAATAATAATAATGGTGGTAATGGTGGTTTGCAAGAAAATGGCCCCCAAAGGAGTGGCACTATTAGGGGATGTGGCCTTGCTGGAGGAAGTGTGACACTGTGGGGGCAGGCTTTGAGATCTCTTTTTCTCAAGCTTCCCTCAGTGTGACAGTCAGTCAACTTCCTGTTGCCATTGAGCCAAGATGTAGGACTCTCAACTCCAGCATCACGTATGCCTGCATGCCGCCATGCTCCCCATCCTGATGATAATGGACTGAACCTCTGAACTGTAAGCCAGCCGCAATGAAGTGTTTTCTTTATAGGAGTTGTTGTGGTCATGGAGTCTCTTCACAGCAATAGAAACCCTAAGACAATAATAATAATAATAACAACAACAATAAATGAAGTAAAAATAAAGGTTTGTTTGTTTGTTTGTTTGTTTCACTACTGATGGGCATTGGTTTTGCATCACAACAGAGGCCACAACCTGGGTTCCTTGCACTGCTCTCATGGCAGGACAGAGATGAAAAGGATACTCAGCACCAAAGGAAACGCTGCGAGGTCTCGGTGAGTTGGAATCTCCGAAAGCTAGAACTCGACTCAGCTGTACAAACGTCTCAGACAAGGGCCGGAGCCAGGGTACGTGGCTCTCTCAGCAGAGCGCTTGCCATGCAAGTGTGAGGCCCTGAGTTCAGTCTCAGCACAGACATAAAAGGTGGACACGCTTGAAACTCCAGCTCTGGGATGGAGCCAGGAGGATCCCAGCCAGGCCAGCCTACTCAGTGAGCCGCAGGCTGCTGAGACCTTGTCTCAAAAGCAGACTGGACAGCTCCTGAGGAACAACACCCGAGGCTGACCTCTGATCTCTATATGCCCACACATGTACATGCATGCACACACATGTATACACGCAGGCACACATGCACATATAATGCCTATACACATATATACACACAGAGACACATATGTATACACACAAACACACATGCATACACACATGTATACAATCACAAACCATACACATTTTGGGTGAAAGAAAAGGATCCAAGATAAACGATAAACCTTTTAAATCCCCAAGCTTCCTACCTGCCCCAGAGATCCCGCCATAAGTAGCATCTTGTAGGCATTTTTGTGTCGTATTCCACACACTGACTTAATAAGGGTCCCCACAAGTGCACCCCGTTCTTGTCCATGCCCTCACAGCATCCATTGCGTGGCTGGCCCTACCTTGTAATGAACTGCCCCTGTGTGAACATCTGTGTGCACAGATCTTTGCATGCTTGTGCATGCAAGCATGTCTGTGAGACAGACTCACAAGCAGAATTCTGCAGCTGTGAGGTTTATTCCTTTACATGCTGATGTATGTTGTAAACCGTGTACGAAGCTGCTGGAGCCCCTTCTCTGTGCCATGATTGGGTTTCACCAAACCCTCTCCTCCACCTCCCTCCTCTCTCCTTTCTCTGTCTTTCCTACTTTGTGAGTGCACACATGAGTGTGTATGCACACTCACCCATGTGCCTGCCTGTGGAGAGCAGACACTGACTCCGCTGTTCTCTGCTTGATGTTTTGAGACCGTCTCTCACTGAACTGGAGCTCACTGATACTCCAGACTGGATAACTCTCCTGTCTCAGCTCCCCTTACCCAGAGCTGGCAGGCTAAGAAAGCCCACCACAGCGCTCAGCTTTCACGTGAGTGCTGGAGATCTGCCAGGACCTTACATCTGTGCAGTCAGCTCTCTGGGCCCTTTTCCCCAGTTCATTAGGCAACCCAGGCTGGCCTTGAACTTTCCATCCCCAACATCGTGGCCAGGTATCTTCCCTGCCTCGCTTTTTCTCATCA
The DNA here is from genome assembly GCF_007827085.1 of Peromyscus californicus insignis. Lineage (NCBI taxonomy): Eukaryota > Metazoa > Chordata > Mammalia > Rodentia > Cricetidae > Peromyscus > Peromyscus californicus. Next base: position 32,699,162 of record NW_026294540.1, on the reverse strand, counting down.
TGCTGTGTTGCGTGTTTCTGGTCCAGTACCCCCTTCAGTATCATTTCACACTTTATTTCAGGTGGACTCATCGTAACCACGTGCTGATTGCTCCGCCTCTTTTCTGTTTGTCTCCTTTAGCACTTTCCCTGCTGGGCTGAACTCTTCCTCTGGAGTAGGAGAGGTTCCACCCAGGTCTACCCTGTGCCACCCACACACTTGTTCTGTCTGTGGCCTAGAGCTGAGTCACTTTGAAAGGGACCATCTATCTCACACATACTAAAACTTTTGTTTGTACCCTTCAGGATAAAGCTAACAGATTCCAGTGTCTAATTGATTTACAAGTGCTCTTTACATATCAAGGATCTACTGTGCGTTGCACCTTTAATGTTGTTCTATTTCTTGTCCTCATAACAATTAAAGCAAACAGAAAACTTGGAAGCAGATGCCCTGGAGCACTGTGACACAGTGACTTTACAAGAAAGCAGCATCTGTGTTAACTTAGGGATGACACCTTTACTTCTTTTTAAAATTAAGTTTAGACAGACAGGGTCTCCCTAAGTTGCCCAGATTGTTTGAACTCATTGTAGCCCTTGTTGGACTTGAACTTGTCAACCTCCTGCCTCACTCAGGCTTCTGACCATTGTCAACAGGAATGACGTCATCATCATCCACCTCTGGACAGGGCCTCTTATTAGCCTACAGTTTATCAGTCAGGCCATGGCTGGCCTGTAAGCCCAGGGATCCGCTTGTCTCTGCATCCTCAGCTCTGAAATTAAGACTACATGCCAACATGCCCCGGATTTTTACATAAGTGCTAGTACCTCATGCTTGCAAAGCAAATGAGTTATTGAGCCATCTCTCCAGGTTGGGAGGGTAATTTTTTTGCTTCAAGATTTATATATTTTTATTTTATGTGTTTTACTTTCATGTATGTGCAGGTACCACATGTGCACCCAGTGCCCACAGAGGCCAGAGAGGGTGTTGGGGACCTTGGAACTGGAATTACAGACAGCTGTGAGCTGCCGTGAGGGTGATGGGAACCGAACCCAGGCCCTGTGCAAGAGCAACAAGCCTTCGGCCATCTCTGCAGCCCCTGGTGTGTTATACGGGGCACTTTGCCAAGGTCCCATGGCTCCCTCTGTGGGACAGGAGGCTCATCTTCTGGCTCCAGGTCCCTAGATTTTCTCGTAAAGCATCTTGTTTCCTAACAGTGAGGTCACTACTAGGGGTGGCAGTGCCCGGAGAAAGCAAGAGTTCCAGCAGGTGCTGGCTCCATTCCCTGTAGGTGTGAGAAGGATGTAGGGTGGAGTTGAGGGTGGAGGTGGCCTTCACTCTAATGCCTGCACATTCCTCAGTGAGAGCGGGGCAGGAAGGCGGATGCCATCCTAACACGTAAAGTATACGGGTGGGGCCTAGAAATGAACTTTGCACACCCTCCTCTCGCGCAAACTGCCGGGAGCATCAGCTAGTTAGGAATGGCTGTGTGGGCCACAGCACTGCAGCGGAGCAGACATGACGGCAATAGGAGGAGGGGCCAAAGGCAGGAAGAGAGAGCAATTGCCAGGCAGTGGGACCTGGTGGTGAGCTTTTATTACTCCTGGCATTGGGCCTCGGCCACCAATTACACAAGTCTGAGAGGGACGGCTATAATCTCTGAGCCCTTGAGCAAATCACTGTCTGAAAGGTTACCTTTCTGAAAACAGTCACCCATTAAAACCATGGGGCCAGAGAGCAGGGTCCCGAGAGGAGCGTGTGGGGGTGCGTACAGGCTATGTTCTGCATAAGTGGCTGGTAAGATCTGTGCTGTCCTCACATGGCCTGGCTGGATGACGAGGATGGCACCTGGGAATCTGTTCCTTGTCATTTTTCTGTGGGGTCAAGGATGTGCTCTTAGTGGTAGATCACTGCCTAGAATCCCCCAGTGAGGGGCTGGGGTGTGGCTCAGTGGTAGATCACTGCCTAGAATCCCCCAGTGAGGGGCTGGGGTGTGGCTCAGTGGTAGATCACTGCCTAGAATCCCCAGTGAGGGGCTGGGGTGTGGCTCAGTGGGAGAGCACCTGCCTAGAATCCTCCAGTGAGGGGCTGGGGTGTGGCTCAGTGGTAGAGCACCTGCCTAGAATCCCCCAGTGAGGAGCTGAGGTGTGGCTCAGTGGTGGAGCACCTGCCTAGAATCCCCCAGTGAGGGGCTGGAGTGTGGCTCAGTGGTAGAGCCCCTGCCTAGAATCCCCCAGTGAGGGGCTGGGGTGTGGCTCAGCGGTAGAGCCCCTGCCTCGAATCCCCCAGTGAGGGGATATGGAGACATGGCTTAGCAATAGAGCCCTTGTCTAACTTGAGTTAGTCCCTTGCTTCAATCTCTAGCATTGCAAAAAATCCAAACAAAACCCTGTCAATTTTCTTCAGCAGAAAGCATTTTTTTGGAGGGGCTTTTTTGAAAGCTGTTTTTTGCTTTTCTTTTTATTCCCAGATTTCAATAAATCCTAGTACTTTCCAGCCAGCTTGAGCCATGCAGCCACACAAGTGAGAGCAGTTCATTTCCAGGGTAGATTTCCCGAGCAAGAATCTCTGATTTCTTTTAATTCTCACAATCTTGGATTATAAATAGGGAAAGCGAGGCTGAGGCAGCCTGGGCAAGGAAGCCTACTCAGCTGGGCTGTAGTATGAGCAGTCTGTGGCTCTGTGCCTCCGAAGCCGGCCTCAAACTTTAACCTTGGATCTGTGCCTGGGGCTTGGCTGTCAACAGCAAAGGCAGTGAGTGGCAAGTCCATCTTCCCTTTAAAAACATTTAAAAAGGATATATTTCAAATAACGTGTGTATTTGTATGTCTGTGTGTGGGTATTCACATGTAAGTGCAGTGCCCATGGAGGCCAGAAGAGGGCATTGTATCTCCTGGAGTTGGACTTAGCAGGTGTTTGTGAGCTGTGATGAACACAGCTAGAAAATGAACACAGGTTGTCTGTGACAGCAGTACTTGTTCTTGATCACTGAGCCATGTCTCTAGCCCCAGGACATCTTCCATCATTGTCCCTAATATCACAAAGCTGTGATTCTCAATCTTCCTAATTTTGCAACCTTTTAATAGAGTTCCTCATGTTGTGGTGACCCCCAACCATAAAATTATTTTTGTTGCAACTTCATTACAGTAATTTAGCTACTCTTGTGAATCATAATGTACATTTCTGTGTGTTTTTCACAGGTGACACCTGTGAAAGTTTCATTTGACCCCTGAAGGGGTCACCCACAGGTTGAGAACCACTGCCATGGAGGATGCTGAAAACAGCAAGCTTGGTATTCTAGTGGAGATGGCATCCCAGAACTCAACAGGCAGTAAGCCAGCCCCAGGTCTTTCAACCAATCCATACCCCAGACCCTGAAGATGGAATCCTGGCCCCTTCCGCCCTCTCCCCTTTAGCCTACCTATATATTTAATTCAAGTCTGACTAACAGCAAGCCAAACTGTGGTCTGAGCCTGTGGGGCTGTCTGGGATACTGGCCCATATAAGACATAACAACACCCATCTTAAGACCTTCACAGTGAGAGAGGCAAAGCAAGGGCAACTTTTTGTTTTGTTTTGTTTTGTTTTTTTTATAAAAACACACTGGGGAAGCTGGGCCTGGTAGTGAAAGTCTGTCTTATCCTCCCAGATACTCTGGAGGCTGAGCAGGAGGATGGCATGATGAAAGCTAGCATAAGCTACAAAATAAATTCAAAGAATTCAAAGAGGTGGCCTGGATAGGTGAGATCTTGTCTCAGAGAGAGAGAGAGAGAGACAGAGAGAGAGAGAGACAGAGACAGAGACAGAGACAGAGAAAGGTGGAGAGAGACTGAGGTAGAGACAGAGAGAGGAAAATAAAAGTCAGACTGGAGTGTGACTCAGTGGTAGAGCATCTGCCTAGAATCCCCCAGTGAGGGGCTGGGGTGTGGCTCAGTGGTAGAGCACCTGCCTAGAATCCCCCAGTGAGGGGCTGGGGTGTGGCTCAGTGATGGACCCTCATCCCACCTTCTGTTCTCAGAACAGACCCTCAGTCCCATGCGAAGCCCTCTTGTAGGAAAGGTGCTGCAAAGCTGCACAGGAAAGTGGAGAAGGAAGCCCAAGCGTCGCCAGCCTGCCTCAGCCTGGGAGCCTCACTGACCTCTGGAGTGTCTCCCATACTCTTCCTCTGAGTTCTTTGCCAACAGAGCACACTGCCTGTGAGACAGGCATCTCAAGGCCAGCAGCCTCACGTTTTATATTCCTTCTGTGGCCCCCATGTACCAAGCATGGAGCCACCCAGGAAGTACTCACTGGTTGACTCAGACAAAAGCGCTGGCAGCCTCATGAGAGTGGTTTGTCTCTCTAGGCTTTCTCAGAATAGCCCAGGCTAGCCTGGAACTCCTAGTCCTCCAGCCTCAACTTCCAGAGCGCCTGGCAACCTTGTGAGTTTTGCCTACAGATATTTGCTCTAATGATTTCCCTTTTCAGTCACAAGGAGGATTGTTCTTGTGCAGGCTCAAAGCTGCGGGGGTGGTGACGGACCAGCTCGTCTTTCTGACGCTTTGCTAACAGAATCTGTACAGGTGCAGAGAGCACTTCCCTGTGATGTTGCAAGGCTGAGAGCTGCTGGCTTTACCCTGGAAGCACCCATCACAGGCCCAGGGGGTTCTATTTTCTCTTCACAGATGCCTTGGGGATAGAGACAACTGGGATTCAGGGAAGGCACCAGGGTGAAGCACGGTAGTTGAATTCCTGTCCATACACTAACTGATTTACCGCCTGGGATTTCCAGCACACATTACGCATGAGAAGGTACTAAATAAACGTCGGGTGAGGGGCCCTCCCCCACCTTTGCAGTAGGTCATACCTCCCAGAAAAGTCATAAATGTCACAAGAAAAAAATTTTTTCAAACTACAAGTCCAACTGACTGGTCATGTGGAGATTGATGCTGAGCTGGTGGCCCTCTGCTATGACAGTGACAGGAAGTGCAGGCTTAGGCAACAGTCCTAAGCAGTCCTGCAGGTGGCCACCTCCGCTCCTTACAGCATAAATACATCCCCAGGCGGAGTGTCACTCGCCTGCGTTCAGAACCACTGAGGGACAGAAGAGTTCTTCAACCTTTCCGTCAAGCATAGGGAGGTGACTTTAAGCGTCAGACCATTGGTCCCCAAATATACAGGCCACAGGAGGGCCATCCTTTGCCCTGGCACCTCTCTTCGGAGAACAAGGAGGACCACCTTCTCAATAGCCTCTGAGTTAAGCTAGGCTGTGCAAACTTCTGGCCATTCAGGTGTCAGCCAAGTTCTTCTACTCCAGCCTCTGGGGCAGGTGCACCGGGTGGGGGGAGTGGGGGAGTGGCTGGGGTGGGGGAGAATGAGGAGGGGCTCCGTTCATTCCCAAAACCCTTAGGGAGGGTGGGGGGGGAAGGCAGGGGAGGGGGCTGAAGCGTGGAATCCTTACTTCCCCTGACACCACCTACCCTGCTGCCTCTAGAGCACAGCTCATGTCCCTGAAGCATCCCCTCTTCAATCCTTCTCTTGCCCCCGGCCCTGCTGCACCTACCTGGGGCACTCATGCTCCTCAGGCTCCGAGTGCTTCCTCCTCCCGGGCCTCCAGCTTCCTCCAGCGTGGGTTCCTGCCTCCAGCGTACGCTTGTGTGAGGTTGCCGCCTTCCCTGGGCCTTGGAGACCCGTTGGGATGCCAGGGGCCAGGACTCCGGAGGTGAGAGGGCTCAAAGGGAGGACATAGGGAAGAGAGAGAGAGAGAGAGAGAGAGAAGAGAGAGGAGACAGAGAGAAAGTGTGTCATAGGCTGGTAGGGGCGGGGAAGAAAAATGCAAAACCTGACAGGAAATGAGACTTGAAAAAAATCGCAAAAGGTTAGAAAAGGAGATAAGGAAGGGGGAGGGGTGGGGTGTGAGCCTAAGGCTTTGGGGGCCTGGCTGTAACGAGGTAAGGGGTGGGGCTGGGGTGGGACATTGCTGGTCCTGGGTCAGGGGGCATGGGTGCTGAGTCCAATGTGGCCAGGCCACCTACTTTAGACGGGGTGAAGCTGGGCCAGCCTGAGCTATCAACCAAGGGGTTCCAGTGTGGGCTTAGGATGGGAGCCCCCTTTTGTAGGTTTTCTAGGGTGGTTTGGAATGGGAGGGTGTCTTGAATTTCTTCATTGGGAGGGGTAACGTGGAGGACAACAGCTGCTCCTACCACGGGAGACTCAAGTTTGCTCAGAAATGGAACCAGGAACCAGAAAGACAATGCCCCTAAAACAAATAGCTGGCTCATGATCCTGGGCTCCGAGAAACAGGCTTGCCTTGGGAGCACACACTCTGAAAAGTTAATTGTGATTACTTATTAAAGTGTGGGGCAGGCGTGGGGTGTATTTGCACTGGTTTCTAGAAGATGCCGTCTGTGTCTGGCTTTCTGAATCATTCTGCCTTCTTTCCTCCAGTCTCTCGCTGGACTTGGAGCTGGACTAGTGGCCAGCAAGCGCAGTGGCACCCCTATTTCCTCCACAGCTCTGGGCTTGCAGACCTGGCCAAACCTGGCTCTCTGTGGGGGTGCTTGGGATTTGAACTCAGGTCCACCTGTTTGCACAGCAAGAGCTCTTAACCTGCTGAGCCCTCAAGAAACCTTTGAATCTGTGAAGGAGAGCTCTCCCTCTGCCTCATGCCAGGTGAGAAAGGAATCTACATGCTTCAAGACAACTGAAGTGTGTGCAGATGAACTCAGGGCACATGCACCAGGGTGACAACTTCTCCCCACCTGAACAAAACGTATAGTTCACACCCACACCGTGTTCCATCAAAACATGAGACTTCTGTGTCTCCCCCACGCCCTGGTCCTCTTCCAGTCACTGTCCCACCTGGTAGCAGCTCACTCAGCCCCAGTGGAGACGGTTTTGCCCATTTAGGAGCATTGTTCCTTTTTATTTTTAAATGGATGGAGATTGAATCCAGGGTCTTCTGCATAATAAGCAGGCATTCTGCTGCTAAGCCACACCCCAGCCCCTCACTGGGGGATCCTAGGCAGGTGCTCTACCACTGAGCTACACTCCAGCCCCTCACTGGGGGATTCTAGGCAGGTTTTCTCTACTGAGTTTCATCCCCAGTCTCGTTATAATAGTACTTTCTCATCGGGACCACCAGCCCACAAATAACAACATGGAGACTTGTTATTTATTAATTAATTATGAAAGCTTTGCCTTAGCTTAGGCTTTTTTTTAAAAAAAAATTAACCTGTTTGTCTTCGTCTATGTTCTATCACATGGCTTGGTTACCTTTCTTCTGTCCGTATGTCCAGTTCTGCATCATTCCACAATGATGCAGAACTCTCCGGTTCTGGAGAGTCATGAACTCTCCAGAACCGGAAGCAAGCTCAGGCTCCCTTTGGCTCTTCTCTCTCACTCAGTCTTCAGCTTTTGACATTTATGGATGGGATGGAACGCAGGTGTAGCTCACTAAGACTTGGCTTCTCCCCACCCAAATCTTAAAAAATGTTAAATTTCCAGCAAGTTTAGAAGGATGATGAAGTGAGATCCGTGATTTCCCACCACCTGATGCTGTAATTGACACTTCGGTACATCACGGTCTCTCCATCCATCAGTCTTCATTTTGGATGCATTTCATAATAGGGAACAGACATTGGTAAGGTCTCCTCCCAATATTCTACCCTGTACGTCCCTGGTAGGAGAACTGGGTTTGTCCTCATATTGGGGATTGGACCCAGAACATCACATACATCGAGCAAGCCATGCCCTTTTTACTTTTATTCTTAAAAATTAAGTGAAAAAAAATTTTTTGTTTGAGTGTGTGTATGTTTTCTTGTGTGTGTTCTTACGTGTGTGTGCATGGGTGTGGAGGTCAAAGGTCAACTTTGGGTGCTGATTACTAGGTGTTGTGCATTTGTTTGTTTTTTTGAGACAGTGTCTATCATTAAATCGGAATTCACCGATTGGGCTAGGCTGGCCGGCCAGTGAGTGCCAGGGACCTGCCTGTCTCTGCCTCTCAGTGCTGAGGTGACAAGCACATGCTGCCACACTCAGCTTTATTTAAAAACTTGAGTTCTGGGAATGGAGCTCAAGTCTTTATGCCTGTACGGCAAGTACCTAACCTACTGAGGTGTCACCCAGCTCTACTCTGAGAATTTTTAAAGGTACAATTTACATGTGGGTCTTCATATATATATATATATATATATATATATATATATATATATATATATATATATATATATATATAGTTTAAAAATATATATTATTTTAAAATATACATTGTATGTGTACTATAAATGATATTTAAATATATATTATTTTAAAACTATGTATATATGTGTCTCTCTATAAGTGTGTGTGTGTGTGTGTGTGTGTGTGTGTGTGTGTGTGTGTGTGTGTGTATGTGTGCACTTACATGAGTGCAGGTGCCTGCAGAGACCAGTAGAGACTATGGAACCCTGGAACTCGGGAGGTTGTGAGTGAGTCATCTGGTGTGCATAATAGGAACAGAACTTGGGTCTTTTGCAAGAATAACAATGGCTCTTAAGCAATGAGCATCTCTCCAGCCCTTGAAAGCTAAAGTCAGGTTTTGGCTGTGTGATGGAATGAGTTTTGGTAAATGTGTGTACCGTGTGATGCAAAACCCTCATGAGCACATAGAACCTCCCGGTCTAATATGCCTGTATCTAGCTACTTTTGGCCACTGAGCGCTGGGCAAGGGGCTGCTATGAATAGACATTACATTTTAAGTTCTAGCTAATTTTAACTTAAATCTAGGAACCATGCTTTGATTCTGTCACTGGAAAACTTCTACTATACTGAAGCCATTTACATGCCAACCTACTTAGAAATTCACAGAGCCAAAGTAGCAATCAAGTATTTCCGAGGAAGCTCTAAAGTTAGTTGGTAGGCTGCAAGTTTACAAGACAGAGGAGCTGGATTGTGCCGTATAGACCAGGTGAGGCAGGGGCTGGTGAGATGGCTCAGCAGATGAAGGGCTTGTGGTGCAAGTATAAGAACCAGTGTTCGAATCCCCAGCACCTGTGTACAAAGTGGACAGGCACGGTGGCCCGACTGTAAGCTCAGCCTGTGGGAAGGAGAGACAGGATTCCCAAGGCAAGGTGACTAGTTAGACTGGATGGGTCTGCGAGCTCTGGGTGCAGCAAGTGGCCCTGCCTCAACAAAGAAGTGGAGAGTAATTGAGGAAAACAGCTGGGGTCAACCTCTGGCTGCTACTTACACATGCACGCATGTGCACAACGCTGTCTACACGTATCAGCCCACACACGTACATATTAAAAAAAGACAGAGGATCTTCATTTGGAGGTAAGGATGTACTGGGGCTTGAATCTAGGACCTCACTCATGGAGAAGCAAACACAGGGCTGAAGAAACAGGTCCTCCCAGTAACTGTTAACTGCTATGTCCTCAGTGAGGTGCAGGGTGATGTGAGCCTTGCAGCTTCTTGGAGAGAATGCTATGGGCCTGATCTTGTGACAGTCTCATGTCCATCACCACAAACATTCTGATTTCAACATTGCAATGGATACCTCAGGCCCAAATGACAGACTCTCACACCAGCAGTGCTTCCAGAACTTTCTGCAGGATAAGACACTTCCTCACCCCTTTAAAATAAAATAAATGTCTAAGGTGTGGTGGTATACACCTGTAATTCCTGCACTGCAGAGGCTGAGGCAGGAGGATCACCAGTTTGAGGCTAACCTGGGCTATATAGCAACCCCCATCCCCCCAAAAAAGGTAAAACCAAATGTTAAAAAAAGTCTAATCTGTTACGGATTGATTGTTTTGTAAAATATAATAAAAATTAATTACTAGAAAATGGAATTTTAAAAAAGACACTCAGGATACAAGCTGACCTGCTTGGCTACCATGACAATGTCAAGTATGCTATAAAGTCTCAAAATGCTGAGTCTCCATTTCTGTTGTCTGGTTTGGACTGGTCTACACCAGGACAGGGCCCCACGTGCCAGATTGTGGGTGCTTCCCTGCAGAGAAGACAGCTTGCTGTGTCTGCCCTGAGCCGGCCCAGCCAGTCTTACCTCCTGAAGACACTGGAAGAGACAAGATAAATATCACATAGGTCACTTGGATGTTCACACCCAGGGGCTGAAGTCAGCCACTTGAAAGATTCAGGCATGCGGTGAGACTGTGGCACGTTGGTAGATGAGTGTATGTTTTCTGGGGAGAAATGGACAGATGGCTATTCGCCCTGAGAGTGCACCAGCAGCAGACCAAAGAAGTGACTCCACCAGAGTTCGACTCGGGGACCCAGTGAGTTTTACTGGGGCTCCTTGCAGGAGTGTGGGTGAGGCATCAGTGACAGAAGCATGGAAACTCAAAGGCTGCTGCGTCACCCAAAGCCAGCCCTGGCCAGAGTGAGCCTAGGGGAGCTGCATCCTTGCAGCCCCCTGAAACACCTGCATACAGCTTCACAGGCCTATGTCTCCTCTCCCCACCACCCCACTGCTGCTTCTCCTGGTGAATCTCGTAAGTTTCATCTTTTCTGGGACTTGTGAGATGTATTTACTTCCTAAGGCTCATGAGCCTCCTCCCTTCATCCTGGTGGGAGTAAAATTTGTCACAATAGCAGAGCGCTTGCCTAACGTGCTCAAAGCTTTGGGTTCAAATCCCAGCACCACATAAAGCAGGCAGGATGATAGGCCTGTAATCCCAGCGCTGGGGAGGTGGATATGGGAGAATCAGAAGGTCAAGATCATCCTTGACTATTGTCGTAGTCACTGTTCTTCTGCTGTGAAGAGACACCACGACCAAGGCCACTCTTAGAAAGAATTTAATTGGGGGCTGGCTTACAGTTTCAGAGGTTTAATCCATTATCATCACGACAGGGAACATGATGGGAGCATGGCAGTCACAGTGCTGTTTCAAAAAATAAGGCGGAGGACATATGAGATGACTGAGGGGGTACAAGTGCCCATTACCAAGAATGACAATCGAGTTTGACCTCTGGGACCCAAATGACTCTGGAAAATTGTCCTCTGACTTTATCCTTACACTGTGACAGGCACACACACACACACACACACACACACACACACACACACACACGTGCACAAATAAGTAAATAAATGTAATTTTAAAAGAAAATAAAGAACTCTAAGGTTGTCCTCTGGCCTGCCTCCATAGGCAATCACACACACACACACACACACACACACACACACACACACACACACACACACACATGCACGCACACAGACATACACAGATCTTTACTCAGATATAGCCCCAGGATGTTTTGGGCAGGAGTGAGTGTTCAGGGGCAGTTTAGAAGATTTTGAAATCTTTGAATACAGATGGTGCATCTAACCGGTTCTGAGTTCTCAGAGCTGCTCCAGATGAACAGACAGTGATGTGAAGCCTCCACCTTGTCAGGAAAATTGACTTCAGACTTGGAGTTCTGTATTCTATGGAATAATCAATCAAGCGCAAGAGCAAAACCAACGCGTGCGTTCTTAGAAATGCAGGGAGTGTTGGCGATTTACTTCCCACAGTCCTCGGGAAGCAAGTTTCCAGAGAGTGAACTAGCATGAAGTGAAAACAGAAATGTACCAAGAGGAGAAGACACGGGATCCAAGACTGAGAGACACCAGGAGGATAACACACAGGATGAAACGGGGGCTGGGGAGATGGCTCAGTGGGTAAAGTGCCTGCTGCTCACGCGTGAGGACCCGGGTTTGAGTCCCTAGTGCCCATGGAATAACCAAGTGTGGCAGTGAATGTGGACAGCTCCGGTGATAGGAGATGGAGAGGGGAGGATCCCTGGGGTTCTCTGGCCAGCCAGGCTAGCCCAGCCAATGAGCTCCAGGTTCACCGAGAGAGTCTTCCTCAAAAAGGAAAAAAAATGTTCAATGATGGAGGAAGACTCCTGATGTTGACTTCTGGCTTCCACACACATGTGCACACATATGTGCATGAACCTGTGTGCACATGTGCGCACACACACACACACACACACCCACACACACACACGAAAATATAAAAAAGGAGAAAAGTAGTAATTGCCCCAGATCCTGTGATGGTTAAATCTTCATTGTCAACTTGATGGGTTTTAGAATCTCTACGGATACAAATCTTAGGACACGCCTGAGAGGAATTTTCTCGAATAGGTGAATCATCATGGGAAGACACATCCTGAATGTAGGCTAAGGTAGCTGGCGGAATAAAATGGAGAAAATGGGTTGAGCATAACATTTATTTCTCTCTGCTTCCAGACACAATGTAACCAGTCACCCCACATTCAGACTGTACCCTTCAAACTGTGAGTCAATACAACCCCTCCCTCCGTTAAGTTGCTTCTCTCAGGTATTTTGCTACAACAATGAAAAAAAATAATGAATATAGAGACCCGGGGAGATAAGTCAGTATATGTCACTGATTTCAGGAAAAAACAGAACCAAAACCTTCAACAGCTAACAACCTCACTACCAAAAAGGACTGGAAAGAAATGTCACAGTAGTATGCTAGACTAAGTTTTAGGTCAGACCCACCAAGATTTGGTAAAAATGGTCACTCTTAAGGAATCTAACTAGAAAGGGAATAAGTAATGTATTCCCTACTTGCCCTATGTACTGTATCAATCAGCTTTTCTTTACTGTAACAAAATACAAGAGGCAGGCTATGTTATAGAGTTACAGAGAAAAGAGCTCTATTTAGGCCATGGTTGACCAGAAGCCTAAGCAGTATGGCACTGGCTATGTCAAAGGCTGTGGTTGGCCTGTTGCATTGTGGGCAGAATATGTGCATTTCTTGGTGGTTGTGCTTCCCTCTTCCTAGAAAGCCATGAAGATATAATCTTGGAGCCTCCTTCCCAATGACCTTATCTAATCTAATCACTTAAAAGCCACACTTGCAAATGCCACTGTTAGATTAAGTTTCTACCCTCTTAAACATTAGCATAAAACCTGGTGGCTTGAACTCCCATCTGAGTTCTAGAAGACAAATTGTCTTCCAAACATTGCACTTTCTACTCTGGTAAATGACTATTTCTACATCTTTCAGAAAGCAAAAAATAATTGTGTGTGTGTGTGTGTGTGTGTGTGTGTGTGTAGGTTGCTTTCCAGTGAGATCCAAGAACCTACCTGTTTCTATGCTGGGATCACAAACATACGCCACTGTGCTCTGATTTTTTTGACATGTGTTCTGGAAATTGAACTCAGGTCCTTGTGTTTGCATTTCAGACACTTTACTGAGTTACCCATCTCAAAAATAAATCATTGTTTCAGGAAGTGTGTGTGTCTGGGTGTCTGTGTGTCTGTGCTGGTTACTTTGTGTGTGTGTGTGTGTGTGTGTGTGTGTGTGTGTGTGTGTGTGTGTGTGTGTGAGTTTGACACAAACTAGAGTCATTTAGAAAGAAGAAGCTCATTTGAGAAAATGCCTCCATCAGATTGCAGGCTAGTCTGTGAGGCATTTTTGTGATGCAGGACTAATGTGGGAGCGCCTGGCCATTGTTGGTGGGGCCACTCCTGGGCAGGTGGTCCTGGGAGGAATAAGAAAGGCAGCTGAAAGGTGAGCCTTGAGCACAAGCCAGTCAGCAGCATTCCTCCATGGCATCTGCTTCCGTTCCTGCCTCCAGGTTTTTGCCTGAGTTCCGGCCTTTCCTCCCAAGTTTCTTTTAGTCAATGTTTTATCACAGCGACAGAAACCAAGTCAGGACAGTGTCCCAGTGAGTAAGATAGGCTGGAGAGGGCCACACTCGGTTTATCTCCTGGTCTCCTTGTACTCACACATCCCCATTATCACCACTGGGTAGCTGGTGGAGGGCTACCCACACACCCCAACATCTTCAAACATCTCTCTTTTACCTGTGTCTTTCTTCTGGGCCCCTTGTGTGTGTTAGGAGAAGGGGAAAAGAAGCACAGCCTTTTAGTTCTGTCTGACTGAAATCTAGCCCAACTCAGTCCTCTTTCAGTCCTTGTAGGCAGACTGGGTCGGCTTCTCTGGAAGGAGGGCATCTCTCCTCTAGCTGGCTCCTCCCTCTAACTTCTCCTATCTGAGTGTGTGGGAAAAGGGAGGTTGGGTGTCCTGAAGCTCCACTCCCTAGACTTAGGTGTCCAGTTAGTGGCCCCTCTTTACCAGGGGCCACTTGGTTAGAATGGAAGGCATATTGGTACCCCCAGCTCTCTGATGACATGAAATGCCGTTTCTCTCTGAGAGTCTCTGGTGTCCGACTGGGCTCTCACCTTCCCCGGGGAATCAAGAGTAGCTTGGGAATGAAGCCTCCCTGAGGTCTGGAGACAGAACTTGACACAGCACTGTTTTTGCAAGCAGAACCAAAATTCTTCCAGCACCTTCTCTTCGTCTCCTCTGCCTGCCTTCTGGAGACCTCCAGCCTCAGTCACTCCTCCCAAGGGACCTGGAAAAGAAACCAGGCAGTGGTGATGCACGCCTTTAATCCCAGCACTCGGAAGGCAGAGGCAGGCAGATCTCTGTGAGTTCGAGGACAGCCTGGTCTACACAGCGAGTTCCAGGACAACCAGGACTATTATATAGAGAAACCTCGTCTCCAAAACCTGCCCAATCCCCCCTCCCCCCTCAAAAAAAAAGTCAGTCTCCATGTCCCTCACACAGGCATCCATGTGGGTGCAATGTTCTGAGGGTTTACCTCCATTTGAACAGACACAGCCAGGCCTTGAGACGTTTGCATTTTCTAGTGCAGCTTATGGAGAGTCCTTCCGGGAGCAGACGAGGGAGGAGGAAAAACTACCCCAGCCTTATCACATGCTGGCGGGGAGGCTCTGAGCCTGAGACGCCTGTGGAAGCAGCTTCCTGTTGGAGTGTGGCTTCTACTATCAGTAGCTAGTAAGGACTGCCCTAGAAATAGAGAGGGCAGGTGGATGTGGTGGCTTCTGTCCGTTACCCTAGCCCTCAGGAGGACCACTGCATGTTCAAAGATGGTCTGGGCTAGTTAGTGAGTTCCTGGCCAACCAGGGTTCCAGTATGAGACTCTGACTGGAGAAAAACACAGAAAACAAAAGCGTGTGAATGTGGCTGGGGAGACACAGTTCACTCAGTAAAATGCTTGCATACAAGTGTAAGGACCTGAGTTCAGATCCTCCAGAACCCACATAAAAAGCTGGGTGTGGTGGCACGTGGTTTCAATCCCAGTTCTGGGAGGCAGAGACAGGATGACCTCTGAAGCTTGCTGACCATATAACCACACACACACACACACACACACACACACACACACACACACACACACACACACACACGACACATGGAGGAAGAAGGGAGGGAGGGAAGGGAGAGGGATAGAGAGAGTGAGAGGGAGGGCGGGCGGGCAACTGAGTATGTATCAGCCTGAGCATCCTTGTCCCAGATGCAGAATTTAATTAGATGGGTCCCAATCCCCGAGTCTTCAGCTCGCTTTCTGCACCCCCTTCCTCTCTATTATCTCCCAAATCTTCTCTGCATGTCGGCACACATCTTCCATTCCCTTCAGTGACAAACGTTAGCTTTCTACACTAACTTAGGGATCCCAAAGCCCCCTAAAGTGATCAGAGAAAGAGGAAAGATGAAAGGCTGAGATTTTCCCTGGGGGTCGGGGACGGGACTCAGCCTCCATCCCAGTGCCCTTTCCAGACATTTCCATACCGTGCCAAAAACCAAGTGGAATGAGAACAGGCGCCCAGGGGGGCAGTGTGTCCGTCTCTTCAATGAGCCCTTCTTCACTCGGCCCCTTCCTGGCTTTCCCTCTAGAGAGCCATCCCCTGCCGCTGCCGCTGCTGCTTCTGACTCTGAGAAAATCATTCCTTATCAGAGCGGCAGTCACACGCTTGGGACAGGAAAGAGGCATTTCACAAACTATTGATCTGAGAATTAATAATGCTGCTTCTTCTCCCAGATGCTGCACCTAATTGCCACCGTGCCCGTGAACACCCCTTCAAAATAGCTACACCAACCAGACAGAACCTCCCGGCCTTAATTATGTTTTACGTACTTTTAGACTTTTATGACGTTATTGCTCTCTCTTGCCCCTGCAAGCCTGCAGCTCTTCATTTCACATTGTTTCCCTGCCGTCTCCCTATGCAGAGAAAATTCTAGAAAGGCATCCATGTGTCTATGTTTACGGCCTCTCTCCACCAATAAAAAATAACCTGCTAAAAGGCCCATTGGCTTTTCCTTATGCCGAGCTTAAATGACCCTTGACTTGTTTTAGACATTTTTTTCCTTCCTTTCTTTCTCTTGTTAATGCAATAATGTTGCTGCTTAATTCTTCCAGAATATGTGGCTTCTGTCCAAGATGGAAGTGTTCCCATCTGTAGGCTGGCGACAGACTCACAATTCTCCATAGCTTGAGTTAGGAAACATTGTATCGCTGGCTGTATGTCCCACTGGGGGCAAAGATACCTTGAAATTTAACCCACGATAGTGCCAGTGTGGAGACGTGTTTGTGCAACAGTTGTGGGTCAAGACAGGAGCACCGGGCTGGGGGGATGGGTAAAGGGCTTCACCTGTAAGCGTGAGGACCCGTGCTTGGGTCCCCAGAGGCCACATGGCACTGGATGAAGTAGCACATGTCAGTAATCCCAGCTCTTTTGTGGGAAGATGGGAGGCAGCGAGGAGACTCTGTGAGCTAGCTAGTTTTGTGTGTACAGCTGTGGACAAGAGACTGTTTCAAGCAAGGTGGATGGTGGGGACCAATACCCAACACATGCATCATGGTCCGCATGTGTCTACACTCACGCACTTGAGTACACACACACACACGCACACACACACACACACACACACACATTATATACATATATACACACACACATACACAGACATACATGCACACATACATACACACACGTGCATGGACACACACATACATATACATGCACACACCGACACACACATATGTGCATGCACACATATACAACCACATACACAGTTTTGTCTTTTTTTTTTTTAAGGCAGAGGTGCTACTTGGAGGGACTGAAGGGTTTGGTCCTAGCCTCTGGCCATTCTCCTGACAGAGGCGCCGTCTTTTGCAATTGGCAGATGATATTGGTCACACAAAGAATCATTCCCTTCCCACTTTATTTTTCCTCACCAGAGTGATGGGGAGAAGAGTTGCCAAAAACTGACCATCACTTTTCCTCCTGGTTAATCAGCATTAGGGTAATTGGCACATTTCATCCATTTCAGTGCGGCGGATACACTCGCAGCTCCGCATCAATAATGAATAATCACGTAATGACCAGTGGTGTGTGTGAGCGATCAGGGCCGGCACATAATGGATGCTTTGTTTGTCTTTGGGGACTGTATTACCAGCGTGTAACTGATTAGGCTTTAAAACGCTCTGGGTTACCTGAGGCCTGAAAGGTGCTCCATCAAGCAGATCTGCTCCTCTCCACGTGGAACTTCAGGGTGCAGGATCTTTGCTTCCGGTTCCCAGGTTTAAAAAATGGAAGCTATGTAGCTCTGTGCATCCATCACTATGTCCGCCAACTTTTTTTTTTATTCCCTTCCCCCAACTTTGCTTTTAGAGACAGCATCTGGTGACACCCGGCAATGGCCCTGAGTTATGTCTGTTTTTAGCACACAGTACTTGAGTGGGAAAGTCAGGCCTCATTAAAAATACGAATGTTGTGGCTTATGGAATGGGCCACTTTAAACACAGGCATCTACGCTCCAGTGGCTCTCAAACTGGTTTATAGTACTCTGGGTTTTTATGAGGCCCCTCTTGGAATGTGTGTGCACATGCCTGTGTACTTCCCTAAGGTTCAGCCAGGCACTGATTTTTACCAGATCAGTCCCACTGATGGAGAAGTGAGCCATCTGTAAGTGACATGACATACACCTGTCAACTTATCACTATGGATGCTGATGTGTGACAGTGACCAGTATGTAAAACACTGGATGACTTTCTGAGCTTGAACATACTTAGACATTTCTAGCCTTAGGGTATTTTACATCATGCAAAATTAAATGTGCTTTTATGTACTCTCTGTGTGTGTGTGTGTGTGTGTGTGTGTGTGTGTGTGTGTGTGTGTGTGTGTGTATGTGTGTCTGTGTATAAGCATTGAACACCCTCCTCAATCACTCTCTACCTTTGAGGCAAGGTCTCTTGGAGCTTACGTTTTTTTCAATGAGGCTGGCAGCTGGCAAACCATAGTGATCCCCGTCTCTGCCCCTTCCCTTCGGTGTTGGGGTTATAGGAGTGTGTGGGACCATACCCAGCTTGTTATAGCTTGTTATGTGGGGTGCTGGGATCCGAACTCACGTGTTCATGCTTGTGTACCAAGCACTCTTAACCACTGAGCCTTATCCCCAGCCTAAGCGTACTGTTGCATCCTTTATTTTATTATATTGGCTACATGAAGCCGTTTTCATGCAAGCATATTTTCGTGCAATATACTTGTGCATGGTTCTCCCATCCCCGCTGCCCTTCCCCCTCCCGCCAGTTCCCTTTGATTCCCTAGATGGTTTCACTTGCACTTTCACATCAATTGTACATATGTGAGTTTATGTAGCTATATAAAATCTAGGACCCACCATTGGAAGGAAAAATGTGGCATTTGCCTTTCTGAGATGGACTTTGGGTAACATGGCATCCGCTTCCCTGCAAATCACATCACATTATTCTTCTTCATAGCTGGAAACAGTTCCATTGTGCATGCAAACCACTTTATTCATTCTTCAGTTGATGGACCTCTAGGTTGGCTTCGGTAACTTAGTGACTGAGAAGTGTCTTTGCCATGTGTTGCTTTGGCATCTTCTGGCTAAGCAGGACTGGTATTGCTGGCTCCTAGGGTAGATCTATTTCTGGGTATTGAGGGCCCCCATACTGATTTCCACGCTGGCCTAACCAGTTTACACCCCCACGAGCGATGAATAAAGATTCCTTTTCATCCCCATCCTCACCGGCATTTGATGTCATTTGTTCTCTTGACGTGCCATTCTGACTGGGGGAAATGACATCACAATATAATTTTAATTTGCATCTCTGATGGCGAGTGTGGTTGAACATTTGTTTTTCCTGTTTATCGGCCATTTGTATTTTGTATTTGGAAAACTCTCTGCAATTAGACAGTCTATCTATTGACTGGGAAGTTGGATGACTTGTTTTTGAGGTCTTTAAAATTCTTTGACGATTCCAGATGTGAGTCCTCCGTCAGGTGGGAAGCGAGCAAGGGTGTTTCCTTTCATTCTGTAGGTTGGCCACTCACTCAATTGTTGCCTTTGCCATGCGGAAGTTTTTCAAGCCATGAAACTCCATCCGTCAGTTGTTGGCATCATTTCCTGAGAGACTGAGTCCTGTTCAAAGAATCTCCACCCTCACCAGTATCGTGAAGTGTTTTCCCTTTGGCAGTTTCAGATTTCCAGGTCTTACATGAAGGTCTCTTTGGCCCACTTAGAATTGATTTTATACGGGGTGAGAGATAAGGGTCTATTTTCAATCATTTACATGCAGCTGTCCAGTTTTCCCAGTACTTTCTGTTTAGGATACCATCTAAGAAAAAAAAAAAGTATGTTTGGGGCATGTTTACCAAAAATCAGGTTTGTGTAGCAGTGTAGGCTCACACCTGATTCTTCTGTTTCACTGATGTGGGGGTGGGGCGGGGTACGACGCTGGTTGTATTACCATGGTGCTCTCCTTTCAATTCAGTTGCTGTAACAAAACAATCGGGTCAAAAGCGATGTTGGAGAGGGAAGGGTTTGTTTCTGCTCACATTTTCACATCACAGTCCATTCCTGAGGGAGCTCCAGGCAGGAACTTGGTATTTAATACCATGGAACTCACTCACAAGGAAGTACAGCAGGAATTATGGAGGATGCTGCTTGCTGGCTGGCTCCCAGGCTCATGCACAGCTAGGTTTCTTACAGTTCAGGACCACCTGCCTAGGGATGGCGCCACCCACAGTGGGCTGGACCCTCTCACATCCATTAACAATCAAAACAATCCCCTACAGACACACTCAGGAGTCAATCTGATGTAGGCCTCTCTTCAATTGAGGCTCTCAGATGACTCAAGATGGTATCAAGTTGGCAGTTAAAAAACTAATGAGGGCATAAGACTGTGTAGTGTAACTGGAAATTACATAAACGAATATATCTACACAGCACACCTCATACATTCAAACACTTTCACACATCTATTCTCCTCCCACAGGACTCATATGCTAATGCAAGCACACACCTTCACACAAGCACACTCACACATGTTCAAATTTACACATACTTAAACTCACACATTCAAACTCAAACACACATTCAAATTCACACACGCACATTCTCAAACAACTCATATACACAAATACACATTCATGCATTCACACTTACACCACATTTACATGCATTCAAACTTTCTCTCTCACACACACACACACTCATGCATTCAAAATTATACCACATTTACATGCATGCAAACACACACATACACACACACACACATGTTCACACACTTTCTCCAGCACTTTGTATAAGGAAAGGCTGAAGCTGACTGACAGCATAGAAATGGCCTGTATAATTTTGAAGTACCTGACTAGTGAAATTAAATATTTTAATATTTTATTAATAACTCCTCAGATGTTCTGGGCCTGCCTGTATTCTCTGGGCACAGCAATTTTCATTAAAGTGTGGCGTCTCAACCCTCCATAGTGTGGCCCACCCCCATTGATTTTTAGCTATTGATCTCCTATTTTTCAAGCTTGCAGAATTCATTTATTACTTGTGATAGCTTTTAGTGGATTCCTTGGGTTTCCTACAAAAACCTCGCCATCTGAGAATAGGTACAATTGTATTTCTTTTCCTATCTGGATACCCTTCATTTCTTTTTCTTGCCTAATTGCCTGGGCTTGGACCACTAGAAGTAGCCAGAGTGGGTGGCCTTGTTTTGTTGCCATGGTAACTCATTCTTGAAACAAGGCATGTGTCTAGGAAGGTGTGCTTTGGGGACACACCCTAAGGTAGAGTTTTCTGAGTGAGTTCCTACGTTCAAGTAATAAACAATGCACTAGTTTGAGGTTCACATATATATTATTAAAATCCAAAGGTAACCCCAGCAGTTGTTTGGAACTTACATTCACCCAAGATTAATTTCCAGGGAGGAGGTGATTGATTTCTGGCATTGTGTAGGATGACTGGTAGATTGTCTTTATCTGTAGCTAATTGCAATTAGTTTTATGGTTACAATCTACCGTTTTTGCCTGCAGCCAGCATAGAGATGCCTCTCTACCCTACTCTTAGTGTACCAAGGCTCACTTCACTTTTCCTGAGTCCTTTGGGTCCTTCTTGGATATAATCCTCTCTGATGCACACACAGATTCTCCTGTGGGCAGGAACGGTGTGTGCCCCCTTTCTGCTTCTCTTACAGCCTAGCACAGAAGTTGGAGGGCACATACCTTCAGAGCTGAACTGTTGTGCTCTGAGGACTGTGTTCAGAGAACATAGGGTAGTGGGGTGTGGGTTGTATGTCCCCAGACCCTTGCACATCCAAGCGGCCGGGCTCTGGCTTGGACTCACAGTGTGATCTTGAGTCTCACATTTCTTTCAGTTTCTTTTTTCATATGAAGTAGCACCCTCACCTGCTGCCACCAGCCGGGCCCCCTCCCTTTCCCCCTCCACCCCTCTCCCTGCTGCTTCAGAGTGGAAAGTTTTGTAAATGTCGCTTTGCTGCTGAGCCCCAGCAGGAGCTAAGTGCCCTGAATAAAAGGGGATGTCACCTGCAGGCATCATTTCAGTGTTCAAGGTCTTGAACTGGCCAGGCAGAGGTTTTAGGATGCTCCGTAGTCTACACGGAGTTGGGGAAACGGTGAGGGATGGTTTTCTTATACACAGCCTACCGAGAGAGAGTACTGTTTCTAGAGGAACAAGACATGGCAGGTTGTGTTGAAAGAGGAAGTGTCGCTTCTGGCTGCTGATGCAGCTGCCAAGGGGGAGGGAGCTGTCAGGCCCTCATCCCTGGCCCTGTACTCACCACTGGGGACAGAGCCCCACCTTCCCAAGAGTCACCACCTGTACTCTGTTCCCGGGCTCTCTCCTTCGTAGCTGAGCCATGTGGAATGGCTCTGCATGGATGGCTGGAAGGAAGAGGAGACCTGGCTCTCTAGGGGACTTCGGGTCTCCCAAAGGTCCGGGCAGGACCAGTCGACGAATAGTGCTCACCATGGTCACTCTGATGGCTAATCTCTGCCTGTGTGTGTGTGTGTGTGTGTGTGTGTGTGTACATGTGTGTGTATGCATATATGTGCTCTGGAGGTCGGAGGTCAATTTTGAATGTCTTTTTTTTTTTGTTTTTTTTTTTTATTTTGGTTTTTCGAGACAGGGTTTCTCTGTGTAGCTTTGCGCCTTTCCTGGAACTCACTTGGCAGCCCAGGCTGGCCTCGAACTCACAGAGATCCGCCTGGCTCTGCCTCCCGAGTGCTGGGATTAAAGGCGTGCGCCACCACCGCCCGGCTTGAATGTCTTTCTTAATGGCTCTTCCACCTCATTAAAAAATCCATCCATCCATCATCTATCTATCTATCTATCTATCTACCTATCTATCTATCTATCTATCTATCTATCTATCTATCTATCTATCTACCTATTGTGTGGGGGGACATGTGTGCTACGGCATAGGTGTGGAGAATGAAGGACAACTTATGGGAATTAATTTTCTCCTCCACTGTGTGGTCCAGAGCATCAAACTCAGGTTGTCACACTTGGCAGCAAATACCTTTGCCTACCCACTGAGCCATCTCACCAGCCTTCCACTTTGTTTTTTTTTTTTTTTTTTTTTTAGGCAGAATCTCTCACTAAACTTAGAGCTCACTGACTTAGCTCACTTGGCTGGTGAGCTCCAGAAACCCATCTGGTGATTTGAATGATAAATGTTCCCAGAGTCTTCAGCACTTCATCACCAGTTGGTGGCACTGTCTGGGAAAGTTTAGAAAGCGTGTATTGCTGGAGGGAATATGTCACTGGAAGAGGGCTTTGAGACTAAAATCCCAACACCATGTCCAGTTCTCTCACTCTGCTCATGCTTGCAGATCAAGATACGAACTCTTAGCTTCCTGTTCCTGCCACCAAGCCTGCCGCCTGCCTCCATGCTGTCCCCATCATTTAACCCTCTGGAACCGTAAGCCAAAATAAACTCTTCTGTAAGTTGCCTTGCCCGTGGTGTTTCGTCATAGCAACAGAAGAGTAACTAATACATTCTATCTCCACCTCTCCTTGCTCTGGGATTGCAGGCATGCACACCATGCCTGACTTTCTACCTGGGTACTGGGGAAGAGAACTCAGTACTTTCGTGGTAAGTACTTCACCCACTGAGCCATCTCAGGCCTTTGACAGTGAATCTGGGTAGTCAGTTTGACTGAATTGAGGGGTATCTTGGAGGTAGGCTACAGCTCTGGGAGGGTGTGTGGGAGTGTTTACAGAAATAATTGACATGTGGAGCAAGACTGACTGTGACATCATTCCAATAGGCTGGGGACCCAGATGGAATAAAAGGCAGCAGAACAAGAAGTCAGCCAGCCCATGCCAGCTCCACTGTGGGAGTCCCTTACGGCTGCTTTCATCAGCGTGGACATCAGGCTCCCGCTTCTTAGCCTTTGACCATGGACTCAACACCAGTGACATGTCAGGGAGTCCCAGGTCTTCAGTCTTGGAGTAGGGCTGCATCATGGGCCAGCTTTGTTTTGAGGCTTCTGACTTCTTGAATTGAGCAAATCCTGGGCTCTTTGTTATTCAGTGGGGGCAGAGGTGTCGACTGGGCAGCTTCCAGTCGTGTCAGCCAATCTAATAATTCCCTTTTTATATTATATTATATTATATTATATTATATTATATTATATTATATTATATTATATTATATTATATTATATTATATTATATTATATTATATTATATTATATTATATTATATTATGGGATTTGTTCTATTATATATTATCTATCTATACATCTATATATATATATATATATATATATTCAGATATGTCTATAATCCATTTGTTCTATTTCTCTAGGGAACCCCAAATGAGCTTTACCCATTTCATTCCCTTTCCTGGTTTACATTGTCACTCCCCTAAACTGGGGATTACTGGATTACTGGGACCATCTCTTATGGTACAACTTGCCTCCTGTGTGTTTGTTTGTTTGTGTGTGTGTGTGTGTGTGTGTGTGTGTGTGTGTGTGTGTGTGTGTGTAGGTTGAAGATATTCATTTCGTGAGTGTGTGCATGTGTGTAGAGGACAAAAATTGGTATCAGGCGTCTTCATCAATTGCTCTCCACCTTGTTGTTTGAGACAGGGTCCCTCACTGACCCCAGAGCTTACTGATTGGATGAGGCTGGCTGGCCAGTGAGCCCAAGGGCTCTTCCTGTATCCATGTCCCCCAGCATTGGGATTACAAGCAAGCTTCCCAGTGCCAGACTTCTATGTGGGCTCTGCTGGTTAAACTCAGGTCCTCATGCTTATGTGGCAATCACCATTCCGAATGAGCTAACTCCAGTCCTTGCCCCCCAGATCTTTGGGTCAGGGTCTGCTTCTGGGTCCCACACAAGGACAGAAGGAAATGTAAAGGGATGCATTACAGAAGGAATCAGAAGAGGTCTTCCTTCCTCTCTTCCTTCTTCCTTCCTGCCTTCCTTTTTTTCTTTCCTTCCTTTAAAAATTGGAACCCCTACTTTGAAATATTTTCTTGACTTAAAAGAATAACATTTATTCATTTATTGGTTTATTTGTGTGGGGTGACAGTGGCGCATATGTGTGTGCAAGTGGAGGTCAGAGGGCAACTTTCGTAAATTGTTTCTCTCTTTCCATAGGTGGCTCCCAGGGCTCAAACTTGGCTCCTTAGGCTTGTTGGCAAGTGTCCTTACTTGCCAAGCCATCTCACTGGCCCTTAAGTATCTTCTGCCTGTAGAGACTGAGTTTTGGGGTCCACCCTCTTCAGTCATCACCGATAAACTTGCACAGGAGCTGGGGTGTTCATATACTATCTTTTTTTGTCACGGGTGTTATTTGGGTGGTGGTTTTTGTCTTGTTTTTTTTTTTTAATTTAATTTAATTTTATTTTACAATACAATTCAGTTCTACATATCAGCCACGGATTCCTTTGTTCTCCCCCCTCCCGCCCTCCTCCCCTTCCCCCCAGCCTACCCCCTATTCCCACCTCCTGCAGGGCAAAGCCTCCCCCGAGGACTGAGATCAACCTGGTAGACTCAGTCCAGGCAGGTCCAGTCCCCTCCTCCCAGGCCGAGCCAAGCGACCCTGTATAAGCCCCAGGTTTCAAACAGCCAACTCATGCAATGAGCACAGGACCTGGTCCCACTGCCTGGATGCCTCCCAAACAGATCAAGCCAATCGACTATCTCACCCATTCAGAGGGCCTGATCCTGTTGGGGGCCCCTCAGCCATTGGTTCATAGTTCATGTGTTTTTGTTTTGTTTTTGAGACAAGGTTGCTCTATGTAGCCTGGTTGTCCTTGAACTCACTATGTAGACCAGGCTGGCCTCAAACTCACAAAGATCTACCTGCCTCTGCTTCCCAAGAGCCAGGATTAAAGGAGTGTGCCACCAAACCCCAGCTTCACATCCCGTCTCTTTCTTGATTGTCCCTTAGGCACAGACACGCAGATCCTTGTCAGGGAAGCCACAAGGAACTTGATGAAGGTAATTATGGTTGTGTCTGCCTCATTCCCTGATTCACCAGGAAACTCAGGCTCAAACCCTGGACTGGCTGTTTTTAAGTCCTGTTGAGGTTTGAGTCTGATATGCCCCTTATAGGCCTATGTTTTGAGAGCTTGTTCCCATGACAGTGGAGCTGTTTTGAAGACTGTGAGGTTGAGGTTGGCCTTTGAAGGTTGTATCCTTCACTGGTTTTCATCTAGGGCTTTGCCCCCGGTAGCCATGGCAACCAGAACAGTAAATATCAGAGCTACCCATGTCTATGGTAATGGTAATATAGCCATTGACATTCTCTATGGGGTGGATGAAGGGAGGGTCAGTACATTCCCACCTGAGATTTCCTCCTTCTACTGCAAGGGATCTTGGGAGATGCTAGCGTTTACAGGAAGTGGAAGCTTGACTGAATGGGAGCTTCTATGATGCAGCTTCCATTTAGTAGCCATCAATGATGAGGTGGGACTTTGTGGTGATGTTTTGGGGTCACTCACACTCCTGTAAGGAACCCCTCACTCATCACTGTAAGCGAGTCCAATAAACTCATCAATCCCCCAAGTTGGACCCGGATGAAACAGTACTTTGGTCTGTCCTTGGTGCCCATCTGGGTGGTGACTAGATGTCTTCCCAGGAAAAGTGAATGTAACCCAGGCTCTCTCTGTCCCCTGATCTGCTACCCAGTGAGCACTCCCGCCATTGTGGACTGAGACACTCTGCCACATCCCCTCCATCATGTTGGACTGAAGGGTTGAGGCAGTGAGCCAAAGGAAGTCATTTTCTTCAAGCTATTTCAATCTAGAGTTTTGGTCACAGCAATCCAGAGCTCACACAAGCTCTGCTTGTCACCTTCCTCAGAGCTTCTCGAGTTTCTCTTCCTGCTCCATATCCCAAGTCCCAAGAGGAGTCAAATTCTACAGAACAAAGCACAGATACTATACACAAGCAAACCCCCAGCTCCCGTTTCCCCAGGCCTTGGCTCTCCCACTCTGTGCCCATGTCATCTGTGCCTGCAGTGTGAGGTTGCAGAGTGTTATTGAAAACAAACGGCTTCCCACTTGTCATGTGAGCATGGGGTGGAACAAAAGACAACTCCCTGACCAGAAGAGGGTCTAAAAGCACACAACAACTATACATCCCAGGATAGTTGCTCTTCCTGTTCTGAGATTCAGATGGCTTCTGCCCAGAGTGTTTAGAATTCTTTTCTGTCTTATTTTCTGCTGGGTACACATGTGTGTGCTTGCACATTCATATATGCATGCATGGATGTGGGTGAACACGTGCAGGTGTTTGGATATGGAAATCAGAGGACAACCTTAAGGAGCTGTGATGGTTGACTCCAAGTGTCAATGTGACACACAGTAGAATCACCTGGGAATAGAATCTTAATGAGGGATTATCTACATTGGGTTGGACTAAGGGCGTGTCTGTCAGGGATTGTCTTCATTAAGTTAATTGATGTGAAAAGATCCAGCCCACTGTGGGTAACACTATTCCCTAAGCAGGGGATTCTGAAATGTATGAGTAGAGAAAATGAGATGAGCTCAAGCAAACAAGTGAGCGAGCAAACATACATTCATTTCTCTCCACTCTCGACTACGGATGTGATGTGAAGAGCTGTTTGAGTTTCCCACAGTGATGGGCAATACCCTGGAACTGTAGGCTGAAATAAACCCTTTCTCCCCCAAGTTACTATTAGTCAGGGTATTTAGTCACAGCCACAAAAATGAAACTCAAACAAGTAACTGTCCACTTTTGTTTGAGACAGGGTTTTTTACCATCCTGAAACTTCATCAAGTAGGCAAGGTTAACTAGCCCATAGACTTCCAGATGGGAAGCCACCTGTCTTCACCTCCCGTCTCCCCTGTACCGGCATTACAGGTGTACAACTTGACTGGATTCTTGGGATCCAAACTCAGGTCCTCACACTTGCAAGGCAAGCATTTGACCACAGAGCCATCTCCGCAGCTCCCACTATCTGTTCAAAAGAGAGAAGAAAGGTGTAAAGTCTTGATTCAGAGGTTTCAAACCAGAGTACACTGGAACAGGACTCCAAACCCCCTGACCTAGTGATAACTGTCAACTTGACACAGCCTAGAGACACTAGAGATGGGCGTCTCAAGGAGGGATTGCTCAGATCAGATCTATCTGTGGGGGATCATCTTGGTTGCAAATTAACATGGGAAGGCCCAGTCCACTGTGGGCAGTAACATTCCCTGGGCAAATAGTCCTGGGCTGTGTAGGAAAAATGAGACTGTGGACAAGACAGGAAGCAGCGTCCTTCCATGGTTTTTGTTTCAAGTTCCTGCTGGAATTCCTGTCTTGACTTCCCTCAATGAAGAACTATGACCTATAAGCTGAAATAAACCCTTTCTTCCTCCCAAGCTGCTTTCAGTGGTGGTGTTTGTCACAGCAACAGAATAAAACCAGAGCAGCCTCGTAATGGGTGATGGGCCCTTGGGGTCAGAGGTCACACTCATGAAGCATCCTATTATCCCTCCACCTTAATAGGGTGCTTAATAGTTCTGCATAAATGCTTTTCCCAAAGCCAACAAATTAATGACCCACAGGACCCAGGAGAGCCTTCTAGACAGTGAAGAAACTGAAAAGAAGGAAAAAAGACCCAGTTTCTTTAGCTGAGATTTATTGGGATCAAGTTGAACTCTGTCTCTTCTTCTCTGTTTCCAGAAATAAGCTTTGGGAAGACAGGCCATTAAGGATGAAGGGTGCTAGAGGGCGCTTGAAACTGAGGAGCAGGTGAGAAGGAGAGGAGGCAGGAGAGAGACTAGGACCGATGCTGTCGTCGATGTCAAGGACAGCAGCGGTAGACAGGGGTGGGAGCTGCAGACGGTTCACTCGGGGCGTCACATCCTTCTCCCAGATTTCTAGGTCATGAGATCCTGGAGGGGGGAGGGAGATGGAGAGAGAGAGAGAGAGAGAGAGAGAGAGAGAGAGAGAGAGAGAGAGAGAGAGAGGTAATTTGTGTTGGTGGCATCTTGGAACATGCATTTCAGATAAGCAGGGAATATTCATGGAGTCCAGCATGTACCTGGTCAACCCTGAGCCCTCTCAGATCCCTGTAACACACAGAAGCCCACCTTCTACCCCCAGCTATGTGGCCTTGGGCATTATAACATGAGGAAACCTGGGTCTGGTAAATGCCTAGAACCCTGGTGTTGGGGAGTAGAGACAGGAGGATCGCTGGAGCTCACTGAATGTGCAATATTCCCACACATGAATATGTACACATATGTACATGTGATAAGAAGGAGGTGAGGGAATTGGTAGACAGCTAAATAGAATCCTTTCCCAAATCTGTGTTCACTGGGACCTCAAAACGTGACTGTTAAGGTTGGAATCTGAGGCCTTGTTCCCAGCAGTTGGCACTTTTCTGAAGACTGTAGCCCTTTTAGAAGGTCTGAGTGGTAGTTTTCTAGGGGCAGACATTTGAAGTTACAGCCTGGTTATGGAGACTTCTCTGTCCTTCCTGGTTCACTGTGACCTGAACAGCATGTCCATGTCATGCTCACACTGCCTCCGTGTCAGCCTGTCAAGCGTGTCAGCTGAAACCCCTCTGAAGTCCTGAGCTCAAATAAATGTTCTTTTTAAGTTGTTTCTGCCAGGCATTTCGTCATAGTGATAGAGAAGTAACTACTACAGGAAGTTCATCTAGAAACAGGGATTTAGTAGCTGCTGCCAGGGTGAGCATCTTGAGATGACATCATCTTGGATTTAAGGGGAGACCCGCTGCAGATCCAGTAATAAGTATGTTTGCTAGTTTCTGTTTTGAGACAGGGTCTCACTATGAAGTTCTGGCTGGCCTGGAACTCTCTGTCTAGACCAGGCTAGTCTTGAACTCACGGGTCTGCCTATCTTTGCCTCCTGCATGCTAGGATCAAAGGTGTGCACTACCATGCCCAATGATGGTTAACATTGATTGGCAGCTTGACAGGATCTAGCTGTACCTAGGAGACAAGCCTCTGGGCACATCACTTAGGGGATTTCTAGACTGGGAAAACTGAGGAGGGAAGACATGCCCTCACTGTGGGCAGCACCACTCCATGGGCTGGGATCCCAGACTGAGTGAAAAGGAGGAAGGCTGCTGAGTACCATCATTCACTGTTCTTTGTGTTCTTTCTTCTTTTTTCTTTTTTGGTTTTCTGAGGCAGGGTTTCTCTGTGTAGCCCTGGCTGCCCTGAACTCACTCTGTTGACCAGGCTGGCCTCGAACTCACAGAGATCCGCCTGCCTCTGCCTCCCGAGTGCTGGGATTAAAGGCGTGCGCCACCACTGCCTGGCTTGATCTTTGCTTTCTGACTGTGGTTGCAATTGACGAGCAGCTTTATGTGTGTGCAGCCAAGAGGGACCATAAGCTGAGAGGAACCCTTCTGTCTTCAACGCCGCTTCTTCTCTGGTGTTTTGTCATGACAAAAGGGAAAATAACTGTTGTGCCTTCTTAAAAGAAAAGAGGCCAACACAGAGAAGCACAGGCAAGGCAGAGGCCAGAGAGACATGTCTCCACACCACAGAACAAGTGCCAAGAATTTCTTGGAAGTACCAGAGCTTCAGAGTGTCGTGAAGCTGACTGCCCTGCAGGACCAGAGAATCCACCCTGCCAAGGCTTTTGTCTTAGACTTCTAGCCCTCAGAACAGTGAGAAACCACTCTTCACTTTGTGGCAACCAGCGACAGCCCAGGAAACAAATCCTCTGCCCCAGAGAGAAATCCACCATAGTCCACGAAAAGATGGATACACTGTTACACTTAGCAGAACACTGGTTTTCCTTCTATACTAGATGGTTTACCAGGAGACAGTGTGTTTACCAGGCTGCAATGGTCAGTTTTAATTATCAACTTAACACAACTTGGAACCACCTGGGGAGAGTCTTGAAGAAGGGTTGTCTAGGTTAGATTGGCCTCTGAGCATGTCTGTGGGAGATTGTCTTGATTATGTTAATTGATATGGAAGGACCCAGCCCACTGTGGGTAGCACCATTCCCTAGTTTTGGGCCCTAAACTGCATAAGAGTAGAGAAAACTGAGTCTTCACTGAGGGATTTCCCAGATCAGATTTGGCCCATGGACATGTCTGTGAGGGATTGTTTTGGTTATTAATTGATGTAGGAGGGCCCAGCCCATCCCAGGTGGCACCATTCTTAAGTATGTGGTCCTGGGCTATCTAAGAAAAGCAGCTATCATGAGCCTGAGGGATCCAGCAAGCAGCATCCTCCATGATTTGCTTGAGTTCCTGCCCTGACTTCTTTAAATAATGGACCATGACCTAGCAGTATAAGCCAAATAAACCCTTTCCTGCCTCAAGTTGCTTTGGGTTGGAGTGTTTTTATCACAGCAACAGAAAGGAAACTGAATACCTCTTCTGGTTTCTGGGGGCTGCCGCCAGCATCCTCGCTGTTCTGTGACATGTGGTGGAATATCTTCGATTTCTGTTTTGTTTCTGAACTACTTCATTGTCTGGCTGATTGATGTCTTCTCACCTTTGGAGTCTCCACTACAAGCTGCTTCTTCAGGGAATCCCCCACCTCCCTCTGCCTGCTGCACTACACGGAACACCTCAAAATAGTGGACGACAAGTAAATGGCTGAAGGCATGCACCTGAGGAAGGA
This sequence comes from Peromyscus californicus insignis, assembly GCF_007827085.1. NCBI lineage: Eukaryota > Metazoa > Chordata > Mammalia > Rodentia > Cricetidae > Peromyscus > Peromyscus californicus. Next base: position 32,667,964 of record NW_026294540.1, on the reverse strand, counting down.
TTTATCCTGGCTCACTGTTTCAGTGGCCTCAGACCATGATCCCTTGCTTACATTGCGTCTATGTCCACGGTGAGGCAGAACATCATGGCTGGGAACATGAGCTGTTCACCTCGAGAAGAACAGGGAGTTCAGGTGAGGGTTTGACATCTGCTCAGAACCCCATGGAATCCACCAGGAGCTCAGAGAGGTATTTTCTGATGGAGGCTTTAAGTCCATGGTACAGGCCTATGAATGACCTTAGCTACTCAGAAGGTTCAGAGAGAAGGATTACAAGTTCAAGGCTAGCCTGGGCTATAGAGGGAGTTCAAATCCAGCTTGGGCAACTTAGTAAGATCCTATCTCAAAATAAAATGTGAAATATGGGTTGGGGTATAGCTCAGCAATAGAACACTTGCCCAGAGTCTGACTGTGGTGAGGGGCTGTGACTCAGCGGTGGAACGCTTGCCTGGCATGTTAGAAATACTGGCTTCCATCTCCAATACTGAAGGTTGACAGACAGAAAGAAAAGAGGAAGGGAGGGGAGAAGGGAGGGAGAAAAGAAGGAAAAAGAAAGGCAGAAAGAGAGGGAGGTAGGGGATGAGGAAGAGACAGCTGTTATTCTGGCCATGATGTGTAGAAAGCTCTAGAAAGATGAGGGAGGGATCGGGAAGACCAGATAAGGATGTTGACATCTCAGTTTGACATGATGGGCCTAGACTGAGGCACTTGGCTCCATAGTGGTTAAGGGAGAATTGTGTTCCCCCAAATCCATATACTGAAACCCTACCTTCTGCTGCCTCACCATGCAGCCATATCTGAAAAGAGGACCTTGAAAGACGTAGTTAAGGTGGAATGAGGTTATTGAGGTAGACCTGCATCCAATCTGAATGCATGTAATTTTATAATAATGGTGAAGAAGAGAGAAGACCAGAACACCAGCAGGGAGGAGAGAGGACCATATGTGAGGAGACATCTACCAGCCAAGGGTGAGACCTCAGGAGCTGCCAACGTGCTGATATTCTAACTTTCAGCATCTCGAAGTGTGAGAAAATGGGTTTCTAATGTAAATCACCCAGCTGAGGGAATTTTGTTCAGCAGCTGAGCTGACTAATGTACTTTTGTTATAAGAGCTGACCTAATATATGCCCTTTTGTTACAGCTCTCAGCTGATGAATGCACATCTTTTTGTTACTGCAACTAGACTAGTGTTCATCCCTCCTTTTTTTAAATAACAGAGTAATAACACACACTCTCTTGTTACAGCAGCTAAGCTAGCTAATACACACCTCTTTATAGTAGCAATTGAGCTAATATATACCCTTTTGCTACAACAGCTGAAGGAATATATACACTTTCGTTACAGCAGCTGAGCGGACAAATACATGTTGTTGGTTGTTTTTTACTCTTTTAGGGGGTCTGCCACCCAGTTCCCAAATAAATCACACATGGAGGTTTATTCTTAATTATAAATGCCCAGACTTAGCTTGGCTTGTTCCTAGCCAGCTTTTCTTAAATTATCCTGTCTATCTTTTGTCTCTGGGCTTTTGCCTTTCTCTTACTTCTGTATATCTTACTTTCACTCTTACTCCATGGCTGACTGGGTGGCTGGGTGGCTGGGTGGCTGGCCCCTAGCATCCTCGCCTCCTTGTTCTCTTGTTCTTTCTTTTTCTCCTCCCAGATTTCTACTTCTATTTATTCTCTCTGCCTGCCAGCCCCACCTATCCTTTCTCCTGCCTCCCTATTGGCCATTCAGCTCTTTATTAGACCATCAGGTGTTTAGACAGGCAAGGTATCCTAGCTTCACAGAGTTAAACAAATGCAACCTAAAAGAATGCAGCACATCTTTGCATCATTAAACAAGTGTTCCACAGTGTAAACAAATGTAACATATCTTAAAATAATATTCTACAACAAATACATACCCTTTTTTTTTGCAGCTGAGCTGACTTACATACACTGTGCATGTTGAAACTGCCCAGCAGACTGGCCCCTCTCTCTCTGCTCCAAGTCTCTTCTCTGGGATCCTCACTATCTATGGTTCCAAGGGCTACATTTCCCATGGACCGCCAGTGGATAAATTCTGTCTTATGGAAGTCCATTGGAATTTTGTCCTTTGCTGCTGTACCTCAGGATTCCTTCACAAAGATGCCTAGAGAACTTACTCAAACATCTAAAACTGAGCCTTCACTGCCCCCCACGCTTACAGCAATTTCCAAGCAAATGAAAGTCACTTTTGCATTATGGAGTTGGACCAAATTAGCATTTAGCAAAGAAAGAAAGGAGTTTCTTCCTTTTTTTTTCCCCTTCAAATCATATAACTCTAAATTACCTTCAATTTCCTAAATGGAATTTGGCTCCTGATTCACTCTGGTATGGAGTAGTCTGTAATGAGATTATATTATGTTTGGGGGAAAACATTCAAATGACCAAGATAATTAATTTTGCATAACAGCCAACATCTATTGAGATCCCGAGTTGTAACTCAAAGCTCCAGACCTCCAGAGCCCTTGGGGGATGGCAATGTTTCTATCAAAATACAGCAACAGTGACAGTTCTGCAGACCCAGGAAAGCAGAAGGGCAAGGCTAGGGAAGTTGGGGTAGTCTTTGTTCTGACCACATCTTCATGTTTGCTCAGATGCTGCCATTTCTGGTAGGAGCTCTCTTGGACTTGGAAAGATGAAACAAAGCTGGGCAGATAGATCAGTGGGTAAAGCATTTGCTGCATAATTGTGGAGACCTGAGTTCAAATCCCCCAGAAGCCATGTAAAGCCTGGTGGGTGTTTCCGTGGTGAGGTGGGAGGCAGAGAAAGGAGGATCCTTGAAGCCCCCAGGCTACCTAGCCTAGCAGACACAGCAGCAAAGAACAAAAGAAGGTCCTTATTTCAAACAAGGTGGAAGGCAAGGACTGACACCCAAGGGTGTCCTCTAATCTCCACACTCATGCTATGGCATGCATGTTCCTGCAAACACACACAGAAAACAACAAATAAACAAAAACAAAAAGCACCATTCTGGGAGGGCTTGGGGGAACCCTTCTTAGTATTGAAAATGATGGTACTGTTTCTGGGCTCAGCAATGACTCTGTGTGTGTGTGTGTACGTGCACGTGCATGCATGTATAAGTGACTGTGTGTGCACATAAATGTGTATGTTCTCATGAGTATGTGTGTAGGCATGAGTGAAAGTGTGTGCACATGAGTGTGTGAGTGTGCACACATGCCTACTTGTGCATGAGTGAGTAGGTATACATGAATTAGTGTGTGTGTGCATTTGTGTGCACATGAATTGTGTGCATGTGAGTTGTGAGTACATGAGTTGTTTTTTTTACTCTTTACTCTTTGAGGGGCCCACCACCCAGCTCCCAAATAATTACATTGAGACTTATCCTTTCTTACAAATGCTCAGCCTTAGCTTGGCTTGTTTCTAGACAGCTTTTCTTAACTTAAATTATCCCATCTATTTTTTGCCTCTGGGCTTTTACCTTTTTCTATTTCTGTATATTTTCTCTTTCTTTCAAATTCCATGTCTGGCTGTGTGGCTGGCCCCCAGCATCTTCTCTCCTTCTCCTTTTCTCAATCCTCAATCTCCTCTTCCCAGATTTCTCCTCTTATTTATTCTCTCTGTCTGCCAGCCCCACTATCCTTTCTCTGCCAGGCTATCAGATGTTTAGCTCTTTATTAGACCAATCAGGTATTTTAGACAGGCGAAGTCACACAGCTTTATAGAGTTAAACAAACACAACATAAAAGAATGAAACACATCTTTGCATCATTAAACAAATGTTCCACAGCATAAACAACTGTAACACATCTTCAACTAATATTCTACAACACATGAGTGTGTATATGCACACAAGTGTGTACACATGAGTATGTATAGACAAGAATTAGTGTATGTACACATGAGTTGTGTGCACATGAGTGTGTACATGCACATGAGTATGTGTGCACGTGAGTATATGTACATGCATTTGCCTTTAAAAGGAAAGAATGAGATCAAACTCATTTCCACCTCTGAAACCACCCCACCAGGTGGCTTTATTTGTGTTTTCTGAACATCTGGGAAGGATTGGACCAGAGCAATTTTCTGGTTCTGATTCATTGTTAAAATCACCTCAGATGCAGCCAGGACCTGGCAGACTGCCCACCTCCTCATACATCTCTTGGCTCTATCTAGTTCTAACATGATCCAGGAATATGTGTTAGCTTGGGAACCAAAGAAACCACATCTTCATTGAAGATCTGCTTCTGAGAGCAAGGCTTAAAAAAAAAATCTCTGTATTCACACCAATGGTACCTGAATATCCATATCAGTCTATTCACAATGTTCAAAACAACCAGCATGTCTACCAAATGGAAGAGTGGATGGGTATATTCTAGAACAGCCAAACAATGGAAATATTACTAAGCCATGAAAAAGAAAGAGCACTGAGATACACTTCAGGGTGGATGGGCTAGCTTTGAAATCAGGAGAATCAGAAAGAGAACCCTAAGGACACAGGAGGTTTCACATAGACAGTTCTACTCCAGATTTCTGGTTTGTAAACCAAATTCACCAGGGGTGTTTAATTGTGTATTAACAGTGTCTTTAAAGTGGAACTTTCTTTTGTAATGGACAGATTTAACAGAGCGCCACTCACCCTGTGAGCCATGCCACCTGGTATTTCTGCTTTTGGTTACTCTTCCTTCCCGAATCCTGATGCACCTGACGTTGGCTTTGATCAGCAAAAGTAATTCTGTGTAACTCCCAAAGGCAGACCCTGGCATCATAGAGGAGCCTTCTTCAGACCCCAGGTGCCATATGGTGACCAAGCCCAGAATGTTTGAGGGATCATGTAGATAAGATCCAAGCCACATGATGACCAGCCTGGGATATACCAATCCAGTGGAACTCCCAAATACTGTCTTCACTGATACATGTGTTGTAGAGACCCACCTGGCAACTCCCAGACCCCTGAACTAGCTATGAGGAATTGGCTGCTGTTCCTGGGGGTACCTTATATAGCTGTGGCTTCTGAAGACAGCTCTGGCTGCACCCTTGGCTTGCAGCCATCCTTACCCATTCCTCATACTGGGCCCACCACACACGGCTGTGTTGCACGCCTTGCCCCAGTCTGCATCTGGATCTGTAGCCTGGCACATGGGGAGGATCTCTAACGGTTTGCATTGACTGTCAACTTGACAGGATCTAGAATCACCTAGGGGACACACCTCTGGGAATATCTGTGAGGGAGCTTTTAGACTGACTTCATTGAGGACCCACCCAGAATATGGGCAGTACCATTCTATGGGCTGAGGTCTTGAACTAAAGAAAAGGGAGAAAAATCAAGCCGAGGACCAGCATCCCGCTCTCTGCTTCCTGAGTACAGATGCAGTGTGAGTAGCTGTCTAAGCTCCTGCTGCCATGCCTCCCCTGCCATGATGGGCTGTACCCTCAAATCATGAGTTAAAGAAGAAGCCCGTCTTTCACTAAGTTGCTTTTGTTGGGTATTTTGTCGCAGCAGTGAAAACTAACTGATACAGTCTCTAAATTCTCATCCGTGTATGGTATGTTTGGAATCTCCATGGCTCAGTCTGAGTCTATTGGGAGTTTATGGCCAGGAACTTGAGATGTCTGTCTGTGTTCTCCACAGACACAGAATCAACAAGATGAATGTATGTTTGGTCATGCACACATATGTGTGTAGACACATATGCATATGCATGTTGCATATAGATGTGTGCATGTGACACACACATACACACAGTTGTATTTTAAGAAATTGGTACATGCATGCAGTAGAGTACTTGTCAATACCTCCCATATGCAGGTCTGATGGGTGGGCTGGAAGTGCTAGGAAGATCTGATGTTATGTCCAGAGTTCTGACAGCTAAGAGCATCTCTATCAGGGCTCTCTCTGCTTTAGCAAAGTCAGTGGTTCTGTCCTGTAAGACATAAAGCACAGTGGTTGGGCCGTGGAGCACACTACAGTATGGGAGGAAGGTATACTTCCCATAAAGTCTGTTGATTTATGGAGCCTGGGAGATGGCTCATCAAGGAAAGTGCGGGCTGCACAAGTATGAGAACCGAAGTTCAATTTCCAAAAACCCACATAAAGAGCCACATGGAGAAGCATGCACTTGGAATCCCAGTGCTGGAGAGGCAAAGTCAGGAGGATCCCTGGCTAGTCACTCGAGTCAAATTGGCAAGACCCAGGTTGTGAGAGACCCTTCACCAAAATAGAAAGTATAGGACCTGAGAGACGGCTCAGTGACTGAAAGTACCTGCTCTCAGGCCTGATTAGAATCCCCAGTGAGAGGGGCTAGAGGCATGGTTCATCAGTAAAGCACCTGCCTAGAATCCCCCAGTGAGGGGCTGGGGTGTGGCTCAGTGGTAGAGCACCTGCCTAGAATCACCCAGTGAGAGGCTGGGGTGTGGCTCAGTGGTAGAGCACCTGCCTTGAGTCCCCCAGTGAGGGGATAGGGGCATGGCTCAGTGCACACTTCAGCATGCACAAGACCCTTGGTTTAATGCTCAACCCTAGAAATCAGAAATAAACACATATTCTCCACTGAGACATTCTGAGCCTCCTCACAATGAAAGGGCATGCACAGCAGGGAGCATCATCGGTGGCCTGGAGTACTAGGTATGGCCCAGAACATCATGCTGGCTAAGTGCTGACTTCATAGACACACATGAAGGTGTGTTGGTGTTCAGTGATGAATGTAGAAAATCAATAAAGGCAAGTTAATTAAAAAGGAACAAGCTGTTGCCTAGGGCAGCAAAACTCAAATGTTTATGTGACTGAGAGTTAAGGTGCAAAGAGAATGCTATGTTGTTCTCTGTGCTTCTTCTGGGCCTGCTGAATCAAGGCAGATAATGAGCATGGAGGCCAAAGAGTGTGTGGTTGTAAACCAATGGTTCTCAACCTGTGGGTTGTGACCCCTGCAAAGGGTCACATATCAGATATTTACATTATGATTCACAACAGTAGCAAAATCACAGTTGTGAAGTAGCAACAAAATAATTCTGTGATTGGGGGTCGCCACAACATGAGGAACTGTATTAAAGGGTCTCAGCATCAGGAAAGTTGAGAACCACTGCTGTAGACAGTGATATGTATGTGTCTTACGCACACATGGGTAACTGGCCCTGAATTTGGGGCTGGTTACAGTTTAAATGTGAAATGTCTCTATATTAGATGCTGTTCTTGCTGTTGTGACAAGAGAGAGACCTGACAGAAGCAATTTAAGGAAGAAAGGAGGGATTTACTTTAGCTCACTGTTCAAGGGTACAGTCTGTCCTGGTGGTGAAGCCATAGCAGCAGGAACGTGAGGCAGCTGGTCACATGGCATTCGCAGTCAGGAAGCAGAGACAGATGGATGCTGGTGCTCAGCTTGCTTGCTCCTTTTTATTCAGTCTAGGACCCCAGACCACAGAAAGATGCTGTCCACATGCAGGATGGGTCTTTTACCTCAGTCTACCTAATCTAGAAACTCCCTCACAGATGTCTCAGAGGTTCATTTCTATGGTGATTCTAAGTCTCATCAAGCTGATACGATCACCCAGCATAGTCCCTGACGAGCTCATGGGTTTGAACACTGGGTCCCCCCCCCACAGGTGGCTGTTTGCGGGGACTGTTGAATCTTGTGGACATAAGTCCTAGTTGGTAGGACACTAGGGGTGGGCCTTTGTAGCTGTGATGGCTCATCTTATGTCAACTTGATACAAGCTAGAGTTATCTGAAAGGAGGGAACCTCAATTGGGAAAATGCCTCCATTAGATCTAGCTGTAAGGCATTTTATAATCAGTGACCAATGGGGAAGGGCCCAGCTCATGGTGGGCAGTGCCATCCTGGGCTGTGGTCCTGGGTTCTATAAGAAAGCAGGTGAGGAAGCCATGAGGAGCAAGCCGGTAAGCAGCACCCCTCCATGGCCTCCACGTCAGCTCCTGCCCCCAGGTTCCTGCCCTGTTTGAGTTCCTGTCCTGACTTCCTTTGAAAATGAACAGCAATATGGAAGTGTAAGCCAAAAACCGTTTCCCCCCCAAATTGCTTTTTTGATCATGGTGTTTCATCACAACAACAGAAACCCTGACTTAGACAGTAGCTTATGCCGACCTCTGGTTTCAGCCTTGCTTCTTGTCTTATGAGATGTGAGGAGCCCCAGACCCCCATTCCCACTGCCTTTCCTGCAACAACAGACCCAAACTCCCCTGAAACCATGAGCCCAGACAAACCTATCTTCTCTTTATCTGTTTTCATCAGTTATTTGGTCACAGCAGCACAAAAGTAACGAACCCAGAATCGCTGGTTTGGAAAATTCCACAGACAGACTCTAAGCCCCTGGGAAAGCTAGGGATCATGGTTAGATCTTGCTCACACCAGAGCAAGCACAGCACCTGGAACTTATCAAAGTGTCCATTAATATATATAATGCCAGGAAACAAGATACTCTGTGGATTGAAAGATGTCCCCCATTTATGAGTTTGGGCACCCCCAGACCTCAGAACCTCAACATTTTGGTTGAGTTTACCTCTGTTGTGGGTGAGCTGCTGGGTGAGCAGTCCCAGGGTGTGTTATATGCGCCGGCCAGAGCTGGGCTTGTTGCTATGGAGACAGCAGCATTCCAAGACAGACAGCACCTGTGCACACTCTTGAAGCCTAGCCTCCTGACTGGCTGGCCCGCATTCCTGCTGCATTGTATTGGCCATTGTAAGTCACATGGCCAGACTGGAGTCAGCGGGTTCAAATTGGTGGCACCTGCTGGTGGAATGCTACAGGGTCACAAGGCAAAGGGCATGGATTTGAGGAGGGTTGAAGAAATGGGAGCATTTTGCTCTTCATCCAGAGGATCACTAGACTTTTCATTTTAAACATAAAGTTTGACCTTAAAAAATATTAAATCATTTGGAATCCAATTATCCACTAATGGCATTTGGGGGCTGGGGGAGGGTTCAGTGGGTAAAGTGCTTGCTGCATAAGTGTGAGGGCCTGAGTTTGGGTCCCAGGAATGCGTGTAAAAAGCCAGACATGTGGTATATGCTGGTATCTCAGCACTGGAAAGAAGGAAAGAGGAGGCTTCTCCAGCCACCTTGCCAATGGCAAATTCCAGGCCAGTGAGAGACCCCGCCTCAAAAGAAAAAGACTGATCGTGCCTGAGGAATGGCACCCAAGATTATCCTCTAGCCTCCTCATGCACCCCCGTGAGCCAGCTCGAGAGAGCATGCATGCATGCGCGTGTGCCCACCACACACACACACACACACACACACACACACACACACACACACACAGACAGAAGCTTAGACACACATGAGCATGCGTGTACACACAAAGCAACAATAACAAAATGATCCCTTGGCCTGGTTAAGGGATCACTGACATAGAGTCACTCCTTGCTCAGAAAGCGGAGTTTGGAGGTGGTGAGCAGAAATGCTCTGAGCCAGCCAGGAGCCCCCACTGTGCAGCCACTAATTGAAGGTAAATTTCCCTGAAATTAAGCACAAAAGAAACACAAGGGATTGATCTACAAAATTTCTAACGACTCTCGGGGTATCCCAGAAAATCTATATGTGTTAAATAAAAGTGGTCATCAATCCCTTGGTGAGGTCCAATAGAAAGTCTACTCAACTGCTGGAGTTGACTTCAGACAGGTGTAGACTCGCCACTTTGTAACCAGCATGGCAGAAATGGAGATATTCTAAAGACACTCAACCTGACCATCAGACTATGGACACAATGGACCCCAAAGAATGGGAATATTCCTAGAAATCTCATACTGGGAGAAGGAAAAGGCCCCACGCAGAGGGGACCCTGTTTTCAAGGAGGTTTTACACGGTCCTAACATCTTCTCGGACCACCTCACAGGGTGAGACTGAATTCCAGACAATGATTGGTCAGCGGTGGGAGGGACCACACCTCAACTGGGCCTGCTTAGATATGCACATCCTAGGCCTCTATTTAAACTTTGATATTATTCTGGGCCTCGAGGACAGACTGGGGACTTCCACCAGATTGCACTCTCCCTCTTCCCAATGTGTCCATTGACTACATCAATACATTGCCTTTCCTGCTGCCCACTATTAATTTGGCTCTTCTCTTTTTATTGACTTATTGAGGATAGGTGGCCATACCTGACTTAGGGGACAAGTTGTGATCCCCCAAGTTTAACAACAACTTCTCAAAAAGTCTTCAAACCTGGCCTGAGGTCATGTCTCAGTGGTAGAGCACCTGCCTAGAATCCCCCAGTGAGGGGTTGGGGTGTGGCTCAGTGGTAGAGCACCTGCCTAGAATCCTCCAGTGAGGGGCTGGGGTGTGGCTCAGTAGTAAAGCACCTGCCTAGAATCCCCCAGTGAGGGGCAAGGCGTGGTTCAGCAGCAGAACACTTGCCTACCATGTTCAGGTCACTGAGTAACATCCTCAGTACCACGAAGAGAAACAGAATAAGACAGGAAAGAAGTCCTTGGCAGGCCTCCATCCTAAAGGGTGTGATCCCTGCTCCTGTTTGGGCTGACTTCTATGCCTGTTCTCAAGGCAGCCTCCCTCCCTGTGCAGTCTCCTGTGAGCTCTGTTGCTTGTTGAACTAGAAGTTTCGAGAGGCCAAGGACCTTGCAAGGGCTATCCTCCCAGCACTGGTGAGAGCCCCAGAACTCTCTGCTGATGTACTCCTCTGCTTCCTTCCCTAGAGTGCAGAGCCTGATTGTCTTCTGGGAAATAAATGGAGAATAACCTCGTTGAGTTAAGTACAGAGTTCTTCCTTGACAGCCCTATTTCTTTTGGGCAGCCTTGAAAAGAGCCAGAGATTTCTTTACAGAGAAATAAAAGGTTTGCACTCTTAATGGGCACCGAGCCACCCTGTGAATCCAGCTTTCAGCTTGTCTGCCAGGGAATTAGAGGGACAGATGGTAGAACCATGACAATCTTTGGAGGCTGAAACAAACACTATCCCTAAGGTCCTGGACCTGAGGGACTCCCTTCCTGGGCACCCTGAGCCAACAGTGCTTTGGTATAGAGCTTTCCTTGAGCCCAGCTTTGTCCTGCTTGGTGTCTCTCATTGGCTCTGAAATGTGTGAGCAGGTTCCTGGAACAATGCTAATTCAGTTCCGGTTGCTACTTGCTGGTAGAACACAGCAAATGAAGTTCAACAAGATTCACAGTCATTTTCAAGCGTGTTGCAATACGAGCAAAATTAATTTTGGTAAATAAGACACCCCCTGAAAAAAGATGGGGATGTTGGAAACTGCTCTGGACCCTGAAAATGAATTCAGTGGCGAAAAAGAACTAGGCAGCAAGAGGAGAATGGAAATTTGGTGGATGGTGGTGCGGTGGGGGGAACGGGGAGGCGGAGGGCCGAGTGCTGCTCTCCCAGAGTACAATACAGATCGAGGATTTATTCTTTTTTCTCCAGCATCTTTCACAGAGAAGTTTAACAAAATGCTCCATGGCTAATTACAGACTTCCTGTGCAAATACAAGCCGAAGTCTGTAATTTATCAAATGATTGGAGTTGGAAGACTCACAGGGATCACTGCAGAGATGGGCAGCTGGACCAGCCAGGGGAGCAGGGAATGCACTGGGGACAGAAGCAGAGTGATCCCCGGAGGGGTCTGGGTGTCATCAGGAAGCTAAAGAGACACACTAAGAATCCTTCGAGCCAGGAATGGACACACTCCTGCTGGAGGGAACTGATTGGAAAGAGAGGAGAGGCTCAGGGCCAGTTCTGTGTGGAGATATGCGACATGTGGGGACAATACCTGAAGGACATGTGATTTAAAGGGCATCATGAACAAGAAAGCTAAGAAAGTCTTTGGTGACAGTAGACAGAGACCACCAGAATAGGTATCCCAGAATGAGGGACATTGCTAGGGGGGTCATGGTCAAGTCAGGGTCAAGACGAGTGCCATGTTATCTGGAGATTTGCTAGCGGGTGTACGTCAGTTAGGGCTAGGAGGGCCAGTCAGCTTCGGGTGGGAGCCCATTCATCAGGGGGCGTTGGATGACCCATCCATCCATCCATCCATCCATCCATCCATCCATCCATCCATTCATTCTTTCATTCGAGAGGGACAGGGTCGTCTCCAAATCCCTATGTAACCAAGGATGACCTTACATTTCTGATCCTCCTGCCTCTACGTCCCCAGTGTTGAGATTACAGGTATGCAGGACTGATCCAGTTTATGCAGGTGCTGGGTGTAAGACCCAGGGCTTCCCTCCCCCTTCCTCCTCTCCTCCCTTCGTCTTTCTCCCCTCCCTCCCCACTCTTTCTCTCCCTTTCTCATCTACTTTCTCAGCTAAGAGGAATGCTGGCGGCTACTTGAACATGTCTAACTCTTCCCAGCCAGTTTCTTTTGAAACAGCTGGAAAACCAAGCAGAAAGCACTGAGCACCAAGGTTGGCCTGGGGTAATCGCCACAAGGTGACTGTTCATGTCGGCAAAGAGAGTTACGACCTCCTTTTCTTCCCGTCCGCCGCCCCTGATGACCAGAGAAGATGGAGATAATATTTACTATTTTGTCCTCACACACCACAGCAGAGGCAGCAACCATATATTTGAAAAGCAGGGACCTGCTATCTTGAGATGGGGAGTTGGGCCAGGATGTTGGTATCATTAATTCATTTAAGTGTGACACACAGCAGGACTTTCTCCTATGGAGCTCAATGTCATACTTGTAAAATGTCCCAAGAAGGGAAAAATGCCATTATGAATGAGAGTAAGCCTTGGTTATGATGTGCATGTGTTTGTGTGTGTGTGTGTGTGTGTGTGTGTGTGTGTGTGTGTGTGTCTTCAGGAGCCATATAACTTGGTCGGTTTAAGGTCTTTTCTTTATTTGGCTGTGTGGTCTATGTGTTTGGTGCATGTGGAGACCAGAGGGCAATGTTGAGTGCATTCCCTGACTGTTGTCCATTGTATTTTTTGAGACAAGGTCTTTCACTAAATCTGGCACGCGCCAATTTTGCTAGGCTGGCCTGCCAGTGCACTCCAGAGGTCCAACTGTCTCTGTGTCCTCTGCTGGAATCACAGTCGTACGTCATCTTGCCTGTCTTTGTTCATGGGTGCTGGGGATTCAGACTCTGGTCTCCATGCTTGTGTGTCAAATGCTCCACCAGTGGAGCCGTCTCTTCAGCTTCTCCCTTGTTGATTCGAAACCCCATCTCTCACTGACCCTGGAATTCTCACTGACCCCGGAACTCACTAAGGAGGCCAGGCTGGCTGGTTAGTCTCAGGGAGCCCCTTGCCTCTTCCTCCCCAGCACTGGGGTCACAAGCCTGCACCAGCATGCTCATTTGTTGTCATTCTGTTTGATGCTTTTGCAAGCAGAAGCAGAGGGTCGCATTGTTCTAAGGGCCTGGACTCTTCTTTGGTCAAAGGTGGTCTTCAGTGACAGCTCTGCCCCTGTCGCAGGGCCCCAGGGTGGGCTCTCTTTTCCATTCATCAGACTTAATGTCACTTTGCATTTTTTGTGTGTTAGAAGACCCTCCCCTGCCCCTTCTTATTAGCTTGTGTCATTTCCCGAGGAAGGTCCTGACAACAGCTAGGTGGATTTTTCCTACCTTGGCTGCCAATCCCGTGAGAGCATTCCTCCTGGCACTGGGGTGACATCTCTTGGACTGCCCACTGCACGTGGCACTGTTCTCACTCACCTTGAAGAAGGGCAGTTCGGACCCAGCTCCTCTGCCCTGAGTCCTCCCAGGTCTTCCCTGCACCCTGGCCGCAGGTCCTAGAACAGGTGCAGGGTTTGAGGAAGTGCCTTTTGCCAAGAACTCTGAAAACCTGCATCCCACTTACTGACAGTGATGGATGAGCCTCTCTGCCGGGGACGAAGCCCTCGTCATGGACCACTGATGTGCTAGGAGAGAATTCACAGTGTAACATTTACTTTCTAGCAACTGGGCTGGGAACAGAAGGCCACAGGAGCTGAGGGGAGGTCCACCTCCCCAGCAGGCGGCTTTTGGCAGTGAAAACATTGAAGGTCTCTGGATGCCCAGATGCCTGTCTCTTGTCCCCAGTCACACCCAGGGTCTGAAGTAGCGGTGAAATGTTCAGTCAGTGCAGTGGGTCTTGCAGACACGGGCAGAGATGCATTCCGGTGGCTGAGTGAGTCTTTGTCATGGGACAGCAACAAATGACTAAAGAAGCAAGCCTGGAAGTCACTGAGGGCTGATGGGAAATACTAAGGCCCACCTTCTCGGGGGGCTGGAAGGACTTCCTTCCTGGGTCCTCTCATTCCCATGAGAGATCACCCCTGTGGGGACTTGCAACAGGAAGAAATGGAAAGGAACTTGATGTAAGTTCTGTGCTGTGGGGTGGCCAAGCACCTGTACTGGGGTTACAGGCATGTCCAACCTCTAGACATTGTGAAGAGATATTGTCAGCTGTGAAGCTAGTGCTTGAGAACTGCCCGGTTGAGCTAAAGAGGGGTGGGGGTGGGAGAAGACTCAATGGTTAAAGCTCTGGCCACAAAAGCATGAGGACCTAAGATCAGAACCCATGTGAAGGTGAACACTGCTATGGTAAGATGGGAAGTGGAGGCAGGAGGATTCCTGGCCTGGCATACACAGCAGCAAACCAGAGACTCTGCCTCAAACGAGGTGAAAGGCAAGGAGGGATCCCCCCTCACCTGTCACGTCAACTGTTCTGATTTGAACACTTGGTTCCAAGACAGGAATGCTGTTCTGAGAAGCTGTGGAAGATTTAAGAGGGGGGGCCTAGCTAGAGGAGGTAAGGCAGAGAGATAGGCCATTGAAGATTACACCCAGGTCCTGTTTCCTGTCCGGCTTTGTGCTTCCTGTCCGCCCTGAAGAAGTTCCTCCGTCACACATTTCCACCACCATCCTGTTCCATCCACATGCACAGGGCCAAGCAAGTACAGACTGAAAGCAGAGAAACTGTCGTCCAAAAGGAGTGATTCCTCTCTTGAAGTTGCTCAGTGTTCCTCAGGTACTTGTCATGGTGATGGTTCAAGTCGCTAATACAGGAGATGGGGAGATGCCTTAGGGGTAAAGTGCTTGTCTCGAAAGTATGAAAACCTGAGTTTAAACCCTCAGAGCTCACTGATAGCCGGACTCAGTAGGTGTCTGTCCACCCAGTGCATGACAGGATGGGGGGACAGGAGAATCCTTGGAATCACATAGGCTAGTCAGCCCGCTGTGCACAACAGTGAACAACCATGGGACCCTGCCTAGAACAAGGTGGAAGGTGAGGTTGGACACCCAAGGTCCTCTTCTGACCTCCACATGCCAAGCCATAGCAGGTGTGCACTTACACACACACACACACACACACACACACACACACACACACACGGACAAACGCTTGTACACACACATACTATAACTAATACAGGAACGTTTGAAGGCCAGCTTGTCACCCCAGCTCCTGCCCTCCCTCACACTGGCTCTCTATGTTAGCTCAGAACACACGTCAGGAATATAAACCTGGGATGCTGCCCAGGCAGACAGTAGTGACACCCCACCTGCTTCAGGAGATATCACTTCTCCCTTGCAGAGGTGGCAGGGTCCAGCCCAGCATGGGAAAACACATTTGTTCTCGTCCCACCGGGGGCTCATTTACTAAATCCTCCCAACCCATGAGTTGTGGCCTCACTGGGAAAAATGGCTTCCCCGTGTCTCTCCAGACCCTCAGCTGTTTGTTAGCAGCCGGCAGTCAATCTCTCAGAGCCTTCAGCACATGGAAACACATGGCGTCCTTTCATTCCTTTTGTGTGTAGTCTTTAGCAGCCAACGGGAGTGTGCCACGGATTTCCCATGAAGCCCCCCATTGCAGGGTTTTGCTAATTGATGAGTGGGTTAATTGATGAAGCTGATAAATATTTATGCACCATTTTAGTTACTTTCATACCACTGTGGCCACAGTACCTGACAGAAAACAACGCAAGAAAGGTTTTATTTATTTATGTGTGTCTTTGTTGGCGTGTTGAGTGTGTGTGTGTGTGTGTGTGTGTGTGTGTGTGTGTGTGTGTGTGTGTGTGCGCATACATGTGGAGGCCAGAGGTTGACATCAGGAATCTTTCTTAATTGGTCTCTGTCATATTCTCTGAGACAGTGTTCCTCACTGAACCTAAGGCTTGTTAGTTCACGCCTAGCAGTGAGTCCCAGGGAGCTTCTTGTTTCTGCCCCGCCTCCACCCCACCCCCCAGCTGGGAATACAGCTGTATGTCACCACACAGAGCTTTATAAAGGTGCTGGACTGGAACTCAGGTCCCCACGTTTGTGAAGCAGGTACTTTACTAACTGAACCATCTCCACAAGCCCAAGAAAGGGTCATTTTGGCTTCCAGAGGGCTCTCAGTCTATCATGTGAGGGGTGGCTTGGTAGGAGCCGCTTGGCCTGTGGTGCTGAAAGCGTGAGGTCTTAGTGGACCAGGAAGCAGAGAGAGCAGGTGAGAAGCCCTCTGCTGGAGAGGGTGCTGGTTTGAGTCACATCCACCCTCAGAAAAGCAGTATGTGGCACTTGTCCAAACAGGGCACAAGGGCATAGGTGCTGTCTCCAGCCTGAAGACAGCCCGGGGGCCCGGTATTTCCGGAGTCCCCTCTGGGTTGCCTGAGGCCTTCACTGGAGCCTCAGAGGAGCTTAATAACTGCTTGCTAATCATGTATCCCTCCCCTCTTCCTTCCCATGGGAAGAGAGAGAGTGGGGCGAGGGGCCTGTTTTAGATGTAATCATGTGCCCAATAATGCTGAAATCCTAACCTGTGAGTGAATGCAGCCTTACTGGGAAATAACTGAGTCAAGACAAAGTCCTTGGGCAGGCTGTGTGGTGGTTCATCTTAATTGTCAACTTATGGGAGTTAGAACCACCATGGGAAGTGGGGAGCTCTGGGCATGTCTATGAGGGAGTTTCTAGATTGGGTGAACTGACTCGTCGTTACTGTGAGCAGGAACGTCCCACGGGCTGAGGTCCTGGACTGAGGAAAAAGGGATATCAGCTGAGTACCAGCGTCCATCTCTCCCTTTGCAGCATCTGTTGCAGTTGTCAATCTGTTACAATCTAGAATGGAGGGGTTATCTAGATCAGGTTGGCTTATGTCTGTGTTGGTGAGTGTGTAGGGGGACACAGGGCAGTTGTCTTGATTGCCTTATCCTGTGCAAAGACCCAGCCTGGAAGTGGCCAGCATTGTTCCCTGGTTTTGGAGCCTGGATGTGTAAGAGTAGAGAAAGCCAGCTGGCTGCTGAACATGCCTGCATCTGCTTCTCTCTCCTCTTGACTGTGGGTGTGATATGACTAGCTGCTTTATATTCTTTCATTGGCTTCCCGCCTGTGACAGGCAGGACCCTGGAACGGCGAGCTAAAACAAAGTCTCTCTCCCCTAAGTTGCACAAGGCAAGGGTCATCAAAGATTGGTGGCAAATGACCTGGAGATGGAGATGGGAAGAACCTTCTCTCCCTTCCCAGTCCTCAGTAGGAAACAAGCTGAGACCCTTTGATCTTGATCAGGCCCCCACAGCATGCCATATTACTCTTATGCTGCCTGGCCCGTGACGCTTTCTTACAGCGGGTCTGGTTAACTAACTCAGGACTCAGGTGATGGCAGGTCACGTGCCTGTAGATAGGCCATGTGCCTATCATCTTTCCTCCACATATATATGTGCTGATGTGTGTGCAGGTGTGCAGGCATGTGTGTGCACATGTGTGGAGGCCAGAGGTTGGTGGTTAGATGTCTTCCTCTATCAATTGTTCTCCACCTTAGTTCTTGAGATAGGGACTTTCACTGAGCCTAGAGCTCATAGATGCAACTAGGCTGGCTGGCCAGTGAGTCCCAGGCATCCACCTGTCTCTGCGTCCCTCAGTGCTGGGGTTAGAGGTGAATGAGTTGCACCTGGCTTTAAGTATATATATATATATATATATATATATATATATATATATATATATATATATATATATATATATATATATATACATACATACATATATATACATATATATATGTATATATAATTTATTCTTTGAGAATTTCATGCATGCATCAATAAATTTAGATCATATCTACCCTCTACTTCCCTTCTCAAGTCCCTCCATCATGCTCTCTTCCCAACTTCATGTCTTTTTTTTTTTTTTTCGAGACAGGGTTTCTCTGAGTAGCTTTGCACCTTTCCTGGAACTCACTTTGTAGCCCAGGCGGGCCTCGAACTCACAGAAATTCACCAACTCACAGAGATCCGCCTGGCTCTGCCTCCCGAGTGCTGGGATTAAATGCGTGCGCCACCACCGCCCGGCTCCTCGTGTCTCCTTAATTTGTTATAACAGTGTAGCTCCTATCATGAGTGTGGAGTTGGAGAAGTGTTATCCCTTTAAAGAAAACTGACTCTCCCTCCCTTTGCAGCCATCAGCTGCCAATCACAGATGAGGGTGGAGCCTGTGAGCTCCTCCCTCATCCATGCTGGAATGTCCACTTGGCTTGACCATGTGCAGGCAACCAGAGCAGCTGTGAGTTCATGGGTACCGTGGTCACGTCATGTCCAGAATCCAGTGTTCCACAGCTCTCTTCCCCATCTTCTGCCCGGCTTCCACGATGTTGCCTGAGCCATGGAGGAGGGTTTGGAATAGATGTCCCATTTAGGGCTGAGCGCTCAGAAGTCCCTTTTTCTTAGCTCTTTGATGTGCACTTTGGGAGCTGGGGATCCAAACTCAGGTCCTTGCGCATACACAGGAACTGAGCTAGCTCTTCAGTCCTTAAAAGGACGAAAACAAAAATCTGCTGCTGGGAAAGGAAGAACAGTCAGACAGTCAGGTTAGGTTTGCCCGCTGCCAACAGCCCACAAACTTGATGCAGCTCCAGGCTCCACTTCCTGTGCTGGCGGTGAGGGGGGTGTGTGGCTTCTGCACACAAAGCTAGGGAGCCCGATGGAGCTGGAGCCCCCACAGCTGAGGAACAGAGGAGAGCAGACGGGCAGTGTCCAGGCTGCACCCTGCCTGCATTATCCTGCTGGGTGCTCTGTCCCCTCATGCTTGCCCCAGACCTAGATCCCAGGAGGCATCGGTCCTGCCATGAGACAGATGTTCAGGAGGGCGGTGGGAACCGAGTAGATTGTAACTGCCGTTTCAGTCGCGTTTAAATGTGTGCAAAGGAGGGAGACTTCAAGAAGGAAACGTAAAAACCTGAAAGCCTTTTCAAGCCAGGCATCTAAGAAGAACTCAATCCCGGGGCAGATGCCGGTGTGAGTGTGTGTCACCATTAGCAAAATTACAATGGCTCCCTCTTGGAAGAATTTAGAATGTCACTAGAACATTCTAAAGACAAAAGCCAACAAAAGAAAAGGCCAGGCACGGCAGCATACGCCTGTAATCCCTGCACACTGGAAGTCGAGGCGAAAGGATTGAGAGTTTGAGGCTAGCCTGGGCTATGTAGGAAGACTGTCTCAAAAAGAAAAGGAAACAAAACAACACAAAAAAAGCGGAGGCAGCCATTATCTTTGGACCTGAATAAGGCTTGAAAAGGATGATTAACATAATCACAAAAGTATGATTTAATCCGTGCAAGGTTATAAATATTAATTGGGAAAAGACGATATATTGGGAATGTTATTATACACTATCATGTTAATTTTATGAAGATCAGTCTGCACAGCACGCATACTGTTTTTCTTTTCTTTACCTTTCTCCTCAGCTTTTGCTGGCCGTCTCAGTCTTACTGTGTGGATGATCACTTCCTGTTTTAGTGGCTACCTCTGCCTGGGGTGGAGGGTGGGATCCTGATACCGCAGGGCCTTGTGATTTCCCACAGATAAGAATCTGAGGCTGCAGAAGCAGGATAAAGGGGTTGGGCTCGAAGCTGGGTGTTTGCACTCATAGTTGTGATTCTCTGTGTAGGAGTGTGGGGCGTGGGTGTGTTTGCATGTGTGCGAGTATGTGCACATGCGTGCGGAGGACTGAGGACAACCTTCGGGACGGTCCTTACTTCCCATCCACCTTGATTGTTGAGGCAGAGTCTCTCACTGGCCTAGAGCTGACCATGTAGTCTAGGCCAACAGCCAGCAAGCCCAGATATCTACCTGGCTCCACCCACCCCAGCTCTGGGATACGGGCATGTGTCAGCAGGCCGGGTCTTTTTTACATGGGTGCTGGGTATCAAACTCAGGTACTCATGTTTGCACAGCAGGTACTTTACTGGCTGAGCCATCTCCCCAGCCCTTATAACAGGGATTTGATTTACATCTGTACCTGTAGAAGGGCCCCTGACTTCAATGCAAGGAAAAGCCATGTAAGTCTAAAAGGTCAGAAACAGGCTGGTCTCAAACCCACAACCGCCTACCTTAGCCTCCTTAGTGCTGGGCCCTGCTGTGTTCTGTATTACCTTTAATCCCCCAGCCTCCGGGGGGTGGTGGGTTGTGGCCACCGTATTTTACAGGCAAGGAGACTGGGGTACAAGACAGAAAACGATACACCTATAGGCACGCCAGGATGAAGCAGCAGGCAGGCATTGGAACCGAAGGGTGCTGAGCCCTGTGGATCGAGATGTCAGTTGCTGAATTGGGGCTGTAGTTCAGTGGGTAGAGCGCCTGCCTACCACGCACAAAGCCCTGGGTTCCTTCCCTAGCACTGCCTAAACAGGACACGGTGACGCTTGCCTGGAAGCAGTGGGGTAGTGGAGATGGGGAGATCAGAAGGTCTAGGTCATCCTTGGCTACATAGTGAGTTTAAGTCCAGCCAAGGCTACATGAGACCTATCCAAAACAGGTAAAGAAAATGCCAATTGCAAGTAGATCTGGACTTGGAAGCTTCAATAGGGGAATAATACGTGGTATTCACTGATAAGTCCTTGTCCATCTAGAACTATCCATGCTCTAACTGCCCCTTCCCAGAAACCTAGGAGCTCTCACAAAAGGGAATCATAGCCATGTTTTCAGCAATCAGAGGGGTATGTTCTGAAGGCATCTACACTTTTTCCTTAAAGCTTCATTAACTGAACCATTCAACACTCTGTTCTAGTTTCCACAAGATGGGCAACTAGGTGAAAGACCTTAATAATTAATTAACTAATTAATTAATTGAATGTAGCATAATGACAGCGACACATGAGGAGGGTATGGTCGGGGAAATCAAACAGGAAGTTACATTTAGAACCCACTTCAACTTGCACAGAAAGATCTGGAAGCCTGGAGACAAGCCCGTCACTGTAATCCGGAGAGAGAGCTGCAGGATCGCTGCCCGTTTTTCTAATTTGTGAGCTTCGAGCTGAGCACGCAGCCTTGTTAGGGAGCTAATATGGGATGAAACGGGACACGGCGGTGTCAGGGAGAACACGCGGTTCCTTAGCGAAGGTCTGAAGAGCGATCAAGCTGAATTAATTTCTAAGCGACCCTGTGACAGATTCTTGATTATGATCCTCAATTAGGGAAAGCTCCCGTTTCGCTTTTGTTTAATGTCAGGGAGTTAGGAAGCTGCCGGGCAGACAGCTGCGGAGAGCGGAGAGCGCTGGGCAGGGGAAAGGAGAGCCTCGTCTGAGGCTGCAGCGGTGGGGGCTTTCTCAGACCCTAAAGAGGAAGTGTGAAGGTGGCTGTGGATGGCGGTTCAGTAGGTAAAGCAGTTCCTGGTCAAGTGTCAGGATCTCAGTTCAGGTCCCCTGGACTCGGGTAAAGCCGGATTGGGGTTGTGCACATCTGTAATCCCAGATCTCCTCGGGTAAAATGGGGAACAGAGAAGAGACTTCCCAGAAAATGACGACGGGCCAGCTACCCTGGTGTAGGCAGCAGAGAATGGACAAGCGACCCCCGCCTCAATTGAAGTGGATGGAAAGGATTGGCCCTGAGGTTGCCCTCTGACCTCCACATGCATGACTGCACTAATATACACAAACATGAACACATATGCATAATACATGTCACACACATGCTGTACACTGCTCAGTTCTGTCAAGGCCCTGAGGAAGGAGAACAGAGGCTAAGGCAACAGACCTGCTCTGTGAAAATGGGGGGAAAAAACCCCAGCCAGGTTTGGTGTTACAAGGCTGCAACCTCAGCATTGAGGAAGCTGGGGCAGTAGGATTGTGAGTTCAAGGTCAGATTAGACTACATAGTGAAACTCTGTCTCAAAAACCCAAAGCTGGCCTAGGGGTAACCTGCCTATAATTCCAGCACTTGAGAGGATGCAACAGAAGGATTGATCTGAGTCGGAAGTCAGATTGGGCTGCATAATAAGACTCTTGTCTTTAAAAACCAAATTAACAGGAAAGTGTACATTGGAAGACCCCTAGGGCTTGCTGGCCAGGCAACTTAGACTGCTTGGCAAGTTCCAGGATCAGTGAGAGACCCTGCCTAAAAATAAAATGAAATAAATAATAAAATAAAATAGTAAACTGTAAGGTAGACCAGTGTCTGAGGAATGGTAGCTGAAGTTGATTTCTGGCTGATGTCTTTACACATACGTACACATATAAACATGCAGCAACAAGCAGAAGTGTGTCAGCATACACATTAACATGTCTGCAACACACACACACACACACACACACACACATACACACACACACACGTGCGCGCACACGCACACACACACCATGGGAAAGGAGAGACTCAGTCCTAGTGCAGATACATGTGCCTTCGTGAACGAGACAGCAAGGCCAGAAATCCAGATCTTGCAGGGTTTTCTCCAGATCGCATGATCTGCCCAGCTGACTGCGCCCAGGGTTCCCAGTGTGGTTACAAGATCAGAAAGGCTTCTGAGTTTGCCATAGCTTTGGATTAGTGACCTCATCTGGGAGCCTGGCCCCTTCTCAACCCGTGAAGCTTTCCTCCTTCAAATCCAGAAAAGAGCCAAGTGTGATGGCACAGAACTGTCATTCCAGACACTTGGGAGTCTGAGGCAGGAGGATGGAAAGTTTCAAGTCTTAGAATGAGTCCAAGATCAACCTGGGCAATTTAGAGTGAGATTCTATCTCAAAATAAAGAGTAAGAAGAGAGCTGGGGTGTGACTCAGTGGTAGAGCACCTGCCTAGAATCCCCCAGTGAGGGGCTGGGGTGTGGCTCAGTGGTAGAGTACCTGCCTAGAATCCCCCAGTGAGAGGCTGGAGTGTGGCTCAGTGGAGAGCACCTGCCTAGAATCCCCCAGTGAGGGGCTGGGGTGTGGCTCAGTGGAGAGCACCTGCCTAGAATCCCCCAGTGAGGGGCTGGGGTGTGACTCAGTGACAGAGTTTCTGCCCAGCATGTTGGAGGCCCTGAGTCCAATCCGTGGAGACCTGAAAAGCATGGAGGAGCAGAAAAAAACCCCACAACAGCCCCCAGCTTTGCGGTCAGTTCAGTGGTACTTTCAGCAGAATGTACCGTAGAAGGAATGTTTAATCACTTTCCGTCTCTTGGGGGCTCGCTGCAATTGCATAATCAAAGTGCAGCCTTGACTGGACCTCAATTTGGGACAGCTTGCACATAATTCCCTAAATATGTCGCTGTAAAACCCTCATTAGAAAAGCAAATTGCCTTGTGAATGTACAGTGTCCAGGCTCTGAAGTGTCACTCAAGTTCTAGCATGGGAGAAACTGCTGCTCTCTTCAGAGACCTCCCTGCCCCACCCACCATGAAAGAGGCTGCCAGGGAAATCGTTTTCTCGCTTGTGTGTGGTGAGGAAGGGGGAGGGGATGCTTGTCTAACCAAGGTGTTAAAGTTTTACAGAACAGCAAATTACTGCGTGCCTTACCTATGAAGAGATGAGGTGCGGTGTCTCCGGCTTTAATTACCCAGCAGGAGGTGACAGCATTGATCTTGCGGTTCCTGAACCAAAGACCATCTCCTCACAGCTGCAGGGTTTGCTGGGTATTTTTAGGATTCAAGAACCTACTCCAGGCCCTGCTTTTACTGTGTGCTTCCAGTGTGCGATTTCAGAAGGCAAAGAGCTAGAAATCAGAGTTCTCTCAAAGAGCAGAGGAGCTGTGTTCAGGGAGCATGTCTGTGTCCCAACACCTGAAAATTGAGGCAGGAGGGTTGTGTGTTTGAGGCCAGCCTGGGCTACATAGCAACATCTTGTCTCGAAACAAAAGGAGTGGAAAAGGTCAGGGTGATGATGAGTGGTTGCTGATCTTGCTTGTTTTTTTTTTTAAAATTACATTTATGCATGTGTGTATGTATGTATTTATTGTGTTTGCACATGTGCATGGATGCCATGGAATGCTTATGAAGCTGCAGGACAACTTACAGGAGTGGGTTCCACCACGTGGGTTCTGGGATTGAACTGAGTTCATCAGGCTTGGCAGCAAAATCCTTTGCCCACTGAACCACCTTACTAGCTAGGCCCTTGCCTGTTTTTTTTTTTTGATTTGTTGTTGTCTTTGTGTCCATGTGTGGGGATGTGTGTGCTCACCTGTGCATGTGTGTGTGTGTGTGTGTTGGGGGGGTGGGAACAGATGTGGACCTCAGGAGTCTTCCTCAATCATTGGACACTTTATTTTTTGAAACAGTGTTTCGAGCTCACTGCTTCAGCTAGACTCACTGTGCAGCAAGCTCCGAGGATCCTCCCATCCCTGTACCCTTCCTGTCAATGTTGGAGTTGCAGGAGCATGCCACTGTACTGGCTTTTAGTGTGTTGAGGATCCAAATTCAGGAGCCCATGCTTGTACAAGCTCTTTACCCATCTAACCATTGTCCCAGCCGGCATCTTGCCCATTGTCTCAGAATACCTCAACCAGGATGCACTAGTCTTATCATTCCCTTAGGCAGATTCTACATAAAGCCCAGGAATCTTGAGCTTGAACCTGGAGCTCTCCAGTCAGTCTTCCAGACCAAAGGACCATCAGATCTGTGATCCAAAAACACCTCCCAGTGGGCTTCTCTGACTGAATCCATTTGAAAATGCTGCCTGCATTTCCAGTGTGAAATGGCTTGCTTTGAAAGTGAACACAAATTGGAACCTGGTGCGAACCAAAGTTCCTGGAAAGATTCACACCTTCTGCTGAGCCTTCTGCAGGGCTAATAGACTGATTTAGAACATCAGTGATTGTGGGGAGGTTGGGATGTTGCAGGTCCAGAGTTTAGTTACATTTATCTCTTGATGTCTTCAGTCTCCTTAATAGCCATTGTAGCTGAAAGTTTTCCTGTGTTCTGCCTGGTCCGCAGCCACTCAGACTCAAACAAACACATAGAAGCTTATATTATTTATGAACTGTATGGCCTTTAGCTCAGGCTTATTATTGACTAGCTCTTACACTTAAATTAGCCCATAATTCTTATTTATGTTTAGCCATGTGGCTTGGTACCTTTTCTCAGTTCTGCCTTGACATCTTGGTTCCTGATTCAGCCTTCCTCATCCCAGAATCCTCCTTGTCTGCTTATCCAACCTATACTTCCTGCCTTGCTACTGGCCAATCAGCATTTTATTTATCAACCAATCAGAGCAACACACATTTACAGCATACAGAACAACATTCCACAGAAAGCCATCCCTTGCCCACCTCTGTGTCCAACTTGCCATTCTTGTAGTCACAAGTAGGTCAATAGATAAGACCTTCTGGCTATGTTAACAGACCCCTGGCTTCCATCAACCAAAAGGCTAAGTTTATCATCAGACAGCGCCCCAGTCCTATAACAGGTTTCTCTGCTTTGTCATAACTTTTCTTCTAACTTCCTGCTGTTTCCACCAATGTATTTGATTTATGATTTCTTGTCTTCTGTTACTATAAAATTTTATCAAACTGTTACCATATCATAACACGGTCTTGGTGATAACCTAAATATGTGTTTCCTGGCCATGGCCACTCATATTTGGCCCCAGAATATATACACCATCTCATCCCCTTTGAGGTAAAGATTGTGTTTCTATGTCTGTAGTGACTTTCTTGGGTCTCCCTAAGGCAGTTGTAGTCTTATACAAGAGCTTGGGAGTGGCAGAGGATGAAGGGTGGGCTTATTTTTTTATTTTATGTGTATAAATATTTTGCCAACATGGATGGATGACTGTGTCATACTCACAGCATGTCTGGTGTCCACAAGGGCCAGAAGAGATGCCAGATCCCTTGGAACTGGAGTTACAGATGGTTGTGAGCCACCATGTGGGTGCTGGGAACTGAACCTTGGTCCTGTACTATTGGTGAAATTATTAAGGCCACTCCACGTAGTTAAAAGGGAGGTTTATTTTGTAGGGTAACTTACAAGTGAAGGGATAGGTAACAGGGTCTGGGAAAGGTGTAGCACAGTTTGGTGGTGTTCTCTGGAGAACTCTGCTCGGTCTACCTTCAGCGTCCAGGGTCCAGGAACCAAGAGAGCCAGTGCATCTGGATCTTGGGTCTTCAGGGTCCTCTCTCAGCCTTGCCTTATAGGCGTGACAGTTACTGAAGCCTCAATGGGGGTTGGAACTTCCAGATCAAAGCTGGAATGGTTGCCCACTACATCTCCCCCTTTTGTCTAAATAAGATGGTTCTAACCTAATACAAGACTAGATACAAAGGAATGGTTATCAAATATTGTACAGAAGTAATGAGGGATAATGACCTAGATAAGATGGAACTACAACCAATGTGAACAATATCAAGCAAGAAACACATACTAAAATCCAGAGAAGTCTAGAGTGTAGGTAAATGGCTTGTTACAAAGATCATTCCAAAAGGTGTCCTATCCTAAAGAACCTGAATCTAATACTTAATATGTTCTATCTAAGATATTATATATATATATATACTAAGTTGTAACTATAACTGCTAGTCTTCAATCCCATCAAAGACCTGAGAAGGAATATAATGGTACCTGAGAAATGGAAGATGGATGTAAGTAACTTTCAGGAATCTTGCAAGAGTAGGCAGAGACAGCTGGCAGCCTGGACAGTCACCTAATATTTCTCAGCATTGTTGGTGCATTCAAATTGGCTACAGTCCTAGAGTATCTGACAGACCATTTTCAGAAGCAGGAATTCTGAAAGACCATCTTACCCTGTCTTGGCAGAGTTCAGAAGTCACTTTTCCTTGTGTCCTGCTTGTCCAGAAGGGCAGCACTCGTATTGTCAGCAGTTGAGGCAAGGGCAGTTCTTTGCCCAATAGGCCATTTTGTGCCAAGAAGACAAACTTCCAAATGGAAATGTCTTAGAAGCCCAACATTCTCTCGGGATCAAATTGGTGCTGCCAGGAGCAATTGTGTCTCATGAACAGATTGAAGATTACCTGTCCATCTGACCTATGTATCTGTAAATCTGGATAACCTAACTAACGTAACTATAGAGATGACAAGCATAGGTGACTATAAATCTATAAGTCTTATCTACTGAAATAACCTAAGGACTAAGGCTTCATGTAAACAAGGTAACAGTCTATAAGCAAATGTACAGTAAAGGACGATGACTTCAAAATTGTGACAATACACAAGATATTTATAACAGAGGTAGGAATGTATAGTGCAATATACAAGATGACAATAATCTTAACTGTATATCAATATACAGATTATCCTAAACAGAAGTAGAACATACATACAGTATGACAAATATAAATTTACATTTGTATCAATATACAAATATTTCAAATAAGAGTAGAAATATATGTACATTATAACAAATACAGTTCTATAGTTGTATCACTATATAAATTATCTTAAACAGGAATATAAAAATAGTTTAGTTTGTATCAACACTGTACAAGAACAATAAATGCTTTTAATTACTGAGCCATCTCTCTCCAGCCCCAAGGATGAGCTTTTGAGTCCTTTAATCATGAAAAGTTTCCCCAATAGTTCTTCACAAACTGATGGCACAGTAAAGACGACATCTACACAACTCATTGAACATGGAGAAATCGAGCTGGCGCCTACATCAAGCCTTCACCCCTATGCTCCAGTGTCTTTGGTACTCTGCATGCTCTCAAAAGAGAAACATAAACACTAAGCAAGCCACAAACCCTTCATCTACAATGGTGCACAGCCTGCAAGATATGCTAGGGCAATGGTGGTACAAACCTTGTTGGAGTAACCAACTAACCAATAGCTGTTTTGACTTACAGCCCACTCCATAAGATGAAAGCCAAACCTGACACTACTTGGGTGACCAAGAACTGAAATGAGACAGCCCAGGGACCTAGGATAAAACCAAATAATACTGGTCTAAAAAAAAAAAGCAAAAGAAAGAAAAAATAGAGAGATAAATAACTCCTAATGATATTCTGCTATACTCATAGATCAGTGCCTTGCTCAGCCATCATAAGAGAAGCTTCCTCCTGCAGCAGATGGAAACAAATACAGACACACACAACTAGGCTAGAGTGAGAGACTCAGCCCTAAGTGGGGCGTTTCTATTGAATCCCTCCCCTCAGAGCTCAGGGAACCCTGCAGAAGAGGAGGCCGGAAGAGTGTAAGAGCCAGAGGGGACGGAGGACACCAGGAGAACAAGGCCCTCTGAATACACACAATCAAAGCTTGTATGAACTCACAGAGTCTGAAGCAGCATGCACAGGGCCTTCATGGGTCTGCCCCAGGTCCTCTGTGTGTGTAGGATGGCTTCCAGTTTAATGTTTTCATGAGATTCCTGAGTGTACAAATGAGTGGGTCTCTGTTTCTTGTGACTTTTCTTGGGTTCTTTTCCTTCTGTTGGTTTGTCTTGTCCCTCCCCCCAAAGGAATGAATGAATGAAAATCTAGTCACTAGGATTAAGCTTAGGAACTGAACTGTCATTTATACCTGTTGGGAGAGGGAAAAATCAGTTTTCTCCAGTAGAGTGACACTGGGTATATTAACCACTCCAGGCCAGGCATCATGTTCAGGAGCAGCTGACCAAAATACAATTGGACTCCACTTTTTTTGTGTGTTATTGTGTTGTTTTGCTTTGTTTTTCTGTTTTTATTTGGTTATAGCTTTTTAAAAATCTCTTTGGATGTGGTTTTATTTTGTTTTCTTGTTGTACTGAGTTTTTGTTCCTCTTTTGAGAAAGAACTTAAAATTGGGAAGGTAGGGAGTGAGAGAGAATCTGGAGGGACTTGGGGGAGGGGAACAATATGATCAAATTATATATGAATTTGAAAATTATTTTAAATAGTGAGAAATATAATAATAATAATAATAATAATAATAATAATAATAAACTGAAAAAAAGAAAAGTTTTCCTTGAAAAATGCACAAGAGGCTGGATGTGGTGCTATACACCTTTAATCCCAGCACTTAGGAGACAGATATCTAAGAGTTCCAGGCCAGCCTGGTTTATATAGAGTATTTCAGGCCAGCCAGGACTAGATAGTGAGACCATGTCTCAAACAAACAAACAAACAAACAAACAAACAAACAAACAAACGCTTGAGAACCAAGTGGATATGGCGATGCACACTTCAGGAAGGTTCTATGAGTTTGAGGTCAGTCTTGTCTACAGAGGGAGTGCAAGGCCTGGCTGGGCTACAGAACAACTCCCATCTCAACAAATAAACTGTAGAAACCATGGCCATAGTCTAGTGTTTACCAAGGCAAACTAACTTCTAGAATTTCCCATCGTCACCAGGCTCATGCCATACTTGAATTTATATTTCACGCAAGTCTTTGATACCTGTCTTTTCTAATAAGGGTGAGAGCCACGTCAATTTCTTTTCTTTTTCTTTTTTTTTCTTTTTGGTTTTTTGAGACAGGGTTTCTCGGTGTAGTTTTGATGCCTGTCCTGGATCTCTCTCTGTAGACCAGGCTGGCCTCGAACTCACAGAGATCCGCCTAGCTCTGCTTCCCGAGTGCTGGGATTAAAGGCGTGTGCCACCACCACCTGGCTGAGACATGTCAGTTTCATTCACCATCACTATCCTAGATCTAACATGGTCCCGGACACAAAGTAGGAAAGAAAAAATGCATTGGAATGGTAGCAAAGTAGTTGGGGCAAAAAATTCTATGTTCCAGTAAGTCTGACCATTTTCCTTTCCTCCCGTACACAGCGCTGGGTAAGACATAACCGAAAAACCCTTTAATCTCCTTTCTGCTTTTTATTTTCATCGAGGGACTTCCCAGGACCTTTGTGCATTGTGCATCCCCGAAAGGGCTACAGGGACAGTGACACCCTCCCTAGGGTGCTCATGCACCTAGAGAACTTGCTCATGCAAGTTCTAACGAATCTGCTGGTGGGAATGCTGAAGCCTGAGAGGGAAGAGGGGAAGTGCAGGGAGGGAAGCCCCAACCGTGGGAGGGTTTTCTTTCTTTCAACTCAACCCACAGACCTCCTCCATTGCTCTTAAAACACGATCAGTTCATGTGTCTATGGAAGCTAAAGCCTTGTATTCTTAGTTCAACAAATATTTGCTCACTGAATATGTATAACAGGCTGCTTAGGTGAAAAGCCTGATCCTTTCTCAGGCCCACGCGGTGAGTTCAACAAGAAGAAAAACCCCACACCTCTGTCTTCATTCTCTGTCCCCTTTCCTTTGGGCCCATCATCCGCTGACCTCTGTGTGAGCATATCGATCACTCCAGGAGTGTCTGTCTCCCGATAGCTAGCCTATCTCCTCTCCACTCAAGGCTAAAGGCCTCAAGATAAGAGTAACCAAGAGAGTGGGAAATGGATCCATTAGTCAAGTGCTGGCTCCATGGACACGAGGACCCAGCTGTAGATCTTCAGCACCCACCTGAAGCTAGGTGTGGTGGCATGACTGTCACCCTAGCCCTGGATGGGGAGGCACAGGCAGGTGGAGAGCTGGAGTTCGCTGGGCAGCCAGACTGGTCTAATCAGTGAACTCCAAGATCCAGAGAGAGACCCTGTCTCAAAAATAAGGTGTATGGGGGGGTCAGAGTAAAGGTGCCTCCCACCACCCCTGACCACCTGTCTTCAATCCTCAGGACCCACATGGTGGAAGGAGAAGACTCCTGCCTTGTGACCTGCACATGTATGTCACGGTGTATCTCAAACCCATAGATAGATAGATAGACAGACAGACAGACAGACAGACAGATAGATAGATAGATAGATAGATAAATGTAATAGAAAACATTTAAACGAGTGAGGTGAAGTATGACTGAGGAAGATAGCTGACACTGACCTCTGCTATACACAC
Source organism: Peromyscus californicus insignis (assembly GCF_007827085.1). NCBI lineage: Eukaryota > Metazoa > Chordata > Mammalia > Rodentia > Cricetidae > Peromyscus > Peromyscus californicus. Next base: position 32,637,072 of record NW_026294540.1, on the reverse strand, counting down.
ACACCACACACACGTGCACACACATACACACATCACACGCACCACACATACACACCACACACACATGCACACACATACACACATCACACATACCACACATACACACCACACACACATGCACACATCACACACACCACCCATACTCACACCACACACACACATATACACACACATACACAGGCACATGCACATTACATAGGCACACGCACATACCACATACACCACACACACATACCACACACACACACATACACACACAGATGCACACACACCACACACATACATACACACCTATACCAAATACACCACGCACACACATACCACACACTACACACACACACACACACTCCACACACAGATACACACACATATACCACACACACACCACACACACACATACACATACACATGAACACACACACAGTCATGTGCACAGCACACAGGCACACACACACAGACTACACACACAGAGAGACCACACACAAACAGACCACACACAAATACACCACACACACAACTCCCCCATACACAGACCACACACACAAGCACTCGCACAGGTGCGCACACACGATGGTGTAACCCGTCATTAGCTTGCAGGGAAGGAATAAAGATCAGTTTGGAAAGAAACCGGGAGAGACAGGTTTCGAGAGAAGCAGGGAAGAGATGTTTGGCAATGTGATTTGGGGCTGGAAAGAGCTTGAACTGGACCACTTAGGAGATCTACCTACCAGCTTAGAACTGTGGCGGCGGGTATCTCAGACATGCCCATGTCCCGAGAAACACAATTTCTGAGAGAGGATGGAGAATTCACCCTTAGACCTTACAGATCTGTTCATGAACGGATGCCCAGGGACTGCAAATGAAGCCAACATGTCCCACTGTCCTGGGCACCACACTCCTTCCTGGATGTCTCTGGTTTGCCTGAGTAAGTTAGACTATGCAGGAGCCACTGAGACGGCTCAGCAGGGAAAGGTTACAGCCACCAAACCTGATGACTGGAGTTTGATCCTGGGACCTACACGGTGGCAGCAAATTGTCCCCTGACTTCCACACATGGGCTGTGGCACGTGGACACAAAAGCACACACTAAAAGTAAATAAACATAATAAGACAGTGTTGGCCTAAGCTTTAGTGATCTTTGTCATTTTAACTAAGGCCTTTAATAGGCCTTAAATATATTTTTTGTGCCAGCAATAGAGCTGTGGCGGGGAAATGAAGCCATCTGTCACATACAGGACAGCAATGGAAGAAGTAAGCATGAAGTGATAGGGATGCCAAGCTACTGAGACACCTGCGCAAATGAAAATTGATTTTCTTGAGAATTCTTCACGTGAAGAAATAAATTAAATCTACGTTTACTTCTATTTGTTTAAAAACCTCTTTGTTAAAATAAGTACAGCACTATGTAGACGAAATCTAATAAATTAGAGAGCAGCAAATCATAGCTAAAGGCGTTCTACACAGACAGCATTTACCCAGGAAGCTCAACCGAGTCACACCGTGAAGCCACTTAAATGTGTGGAATAATTCTGTTTATACTAGTGAGACTGACAGACAGATGTATCTGGGCCTCTTTAAGTCAGTTTTCTTATATTCTTTTCCAAAGTAGTTTTACTATCATTTTAATTTGGAAAAAAAAAAAAAAAACGACTGAATTTCCACTTTGCCTCAAGACAGACACTTTTAACTGGCTATTAAAGTTAATGCAGCTCAAATGGTGCACGAGACAAGTAGGAATAGAACTTTTTAATTTTTTTCTGAAACCAGCAATTGAACCCAGAACTTTGCAAATCAGAGAAAGTGCTCTGTCACTGAGCCACACCCCAGCCCCTCACTGGGGGATTCTAGGCAGGTGCTCTACCACTGAGCCACACCCCAGCCCCTCACTTGGGGATTCTAGGCAGGTGCTCTACCACTGAGTCACACCCCAGCCCCTCACTGGGGGATTCTAGGCAGGTGTGACTGAGCCACACCCTCAGGCCACTTTTTACTTTTTGAGTCAGAGTCTCATTAAGTTGTCTAGGCTGGCCTTCAACTTGCAATTCTTTTGCCTCAGCTTCCAAGTGACTGGAGTTCCAGTTCTGCGCCACCATACTTGGCTTTGTTTTTTGTTTTTTGTTTGTTTGTTTGTTAGAGGCAGTTCTCCTTACTTAAGCTCAGACTTGCCTGGAACCCAAGAACCCCTGCCTTCCTCTTCTGGGCGCTCACATTGTTGTGATAAGACCATGAAACCCTGGGACTCAAATTCTGTTTCCACTAACTGTGGGCGCTTACTCACTTCCTTTTCCCTATTTTTGACTTCTGCCTTTCCAAATTCAGTCTATGCTGTTCTTAGAAAGGGGAAGTTATGCTCTCTTGACCTCCAGGTCCACCAGGTCAAATGAGTCTCACCATAAACCTAACCTAGGTTGTTTTTTTTTTTAAGGAACTGGAGACTCTTGACGATTTGGAACTGAAAGTCCACAGGGAGTGGGTAAAGTTGACAGAAGCCGCAGAGCTCAGTTGCGCGGTGTGCCCCCACCTTCTGACCCCAGCGTCTCCTTTGTTAACTTTCGGCCCCATGTCTTCCGTATCCCCAGGAGGATCTGGGTTAGTGTCACCCTGCGGTGAGCAGGGACCAGAGACGGACACACTGACAGGAGCTCCCCGTGTGCAGAGTCTGATGTCTGAGTACCAGTCGGTGTGGGGGATGCCCTTGAAACCCTGAGGAGGTGACTGGAAGCTGAGTCCTGAACATGACTGAGGTGGGAGGTGGGCAGGAGCCAGACTGCAGGGAATCTCTGGGTCATGATAGAGGCTTTAGCTTCATCACGTGATCTTGATGGGGTGCAAGAGACATATTTGACTGTTAGGAGCTGTCCTATTGCAGCGAAGAGACACCATGACCAAGGCAACTCTTATAAAAGAAAGCATTTAATTGAGGGCTTGCCTACAACTGTAGTCCATGATCATCGTGTCAGGAAGCAGACAGGCATGGTGCTGGAGCAGTGACTGAGAGCTTTACATCCTGATCTGCAGGGAGGAGAGAGAGACAGAAACAGAGAGAGACAGAGAGACAGAGAGAGATGACAGAGAGAGAGAGAGAGAGAGAGAGAGAGAGAGAGAGAGAGAGAGAGAGAGAGAGAGAGAGAGACTGGTCCTGATCCTGATGTGGGCTTTTGAAACCTCAAAGCCCAATAACATACTTTCTCCAACAAGGCCACACCTCCTAATCCTTCCCAGTGGTTCCGCTAACTGGAGACCAAGCATTTCAAACATATGGGCCTATGGGGGTTATTCTCACTCAAACCAGAGTTGTCACTTTGCCCCAGGCCTTCACTAGGCAGGTTCTGTAGACTGAGCCAGGCCTCTAGGTCTTCACTGGGGGATCCTAGGCAGGTACCCTACTGAGCCTCAGACCCTTACCATCATGAGCCACACTTCCATCCTCCTCCCTGGGGGATTCTAGGCAGGCACCCTGCCGTTGAGTCATGCTCCAGCCCCCTTACTGTGGGATTCCAGGCAGGGGTTCTACTGCTGAGTCCATGCCCTTACTCCCTTGCTGGCAGATTCTACAGGAGCTGTGCTCCAGGTATGAAGGGAGTCCCAGGTGGTCTGAACTCCAGCAGATGCAGAGGGTGGATGGAGAGGAGCAGGCATGGTTCAGAATGGGTACACCCTCACCTCCATTCAACACTCTCTCCGTGCTTCTTCAGTGAGGCCTTGCCCTGCCCCATGTGGGATAGAGAAACTGGCACCTTTTCATTTGGATTCAGACGGAACAACTCACTATGACTATTGGAAGCAGAAGAATGTGGCAGGCGGTGATGCTGAGCCATCCTAATGCCCAGTAAGGTAAGGCCTGCACCTACCTGGCTCTCTGTGGGTGACCACTCTGTAGACACCCCTCTGAGGCTTTCCTACTGGGAGCCTACTTCTGAGATGAAGAAACCCAAGGTGCCTGAAGCCAGGGGTTGGACTTGATGTGCGAGGTCTTTGGATGACCGTGGTCCTGAACACTAATGACACCTCCCCATATGTCGTGGTTTACATGTAAAATGTCCCCAGTAGACGTTTGGCCCCCAGCTGATGGGGGTGTAGGAAAGATAGAGGACTCTTGGGTCGTAGAGTTTTGCTGGAGGAAGTATGCCACGGGGGGGGGGGGGGGCTTTGAGATTTTATAGCCCACCACCACTCCCTCTTCTCTCTCTGCTTTGAGACTGTCAGTGTGATGTGACTGGCCAGCCTCATTTCCCACCACAACAGACGACCAGGCAAAATAAACCTTCTCTACTTATACTAAATTCCATCTTATGGAGTCCTTTGGTCACAGCAATAGGAAAGTAGCCAATATAGTAACAAAGTATATGTCGGGTGATTTTGAAAGAACAAAGGGCATTGGAGGTTTACAGAAAGGTTGGGAGCCTCAGCCTGGTACCCTCCTCCTCTCTCCAGGCCCTGCCCTGGAAACTCCCTCCTGGCTTTCATCTGCTCTTAAGCAATGGTAATTCAGGCCAGTGATTGCCGGCCTTCCCCAGCCCTTATACAACTGACTGACTTCCCTGCAAAAGGCGAACCTTGTATTTTCCTCGGCTTTGTAGGAAACTCCTCCCAGGATGTGTTCCAAGGCGGGAAAAAGTCCAAGGTGTTTTTTTTTTTTTTTTTTTTTTTTTTGTGTGTGTGTGTGTGTGTGTGTGTGTGTGTGTGTGTGTGTGGAGTTTGGCTCATGATTTTTATTCTGCATCACATTCACATTTAGTTTGCGCGTGAGAGCACCAAATGTATTTTGAAGTGGGAACCACGTACGGCCGCTTTTCTCAGCCGTCTTCCTCTGCTCTCTGCGTCTCTCTCTCTTTGGCTTTTGGAGACATGGTTTTGCTATGCAGCCCAGGCTAGCCTGGAACTTGTGGAGACCCTCCTACCTCAGCCCCCTGACTTTGGGGATTATGTGTCATTATGCATCTCTTTCTGATGCTCTTCGTCACAGCAGCTGGCCACGTAATTGGCCACACCGTTGCTTTGCGCTCAGTGTCCTTTACTATAGTCTTTCTTTTTTTTTAGTGTGAACACATGTACGTGTTCATATGCATGTGTATAGGTCAGAGTTTAACATTGGGTGCCTTCCTAAATCATTCTCCACCTTTAAAAATATTTATTTTATATTATGTTCACATGTGTGTGCCTGAGTGTGTATATGTGTACCATGTATGTGCAGGAGCCCACAGAGGTCAGAAGAGGACATGGACTCCCTGGAACTGGAGTTAAAGATAGTTGTGAACAGCCCTGTGGGTCTGGAAACTAAGCTTGAGTCCTCTGAGGTCACCCAGTGCTCTTAACCACTGAGCCATCTCTCTAGCTCCCCCTGACCCCTTTACTTTTTAATACAGAGTCTTTCACTCAGCTTGGAGCTCACTGAATCAGCTAGACTGACTGGCTAGCGAGATCCAGGGAATCTTCCTGTGTCTGCTCCTCAGTGCTGGGATTACAGGTGCACACAGTCGTGCCTGGCTTTGTACGTCAGGTGTGCTGAGGCTCAAACGCAGGTCCTCAAGTTTGTATCACAAGCATTTTCCATACTGAGCCATCTCCCCAGCTCAGTGCTGTTAGTGTGTGTGTGTGTGTGTGTGTGTGTGTGTGTGTGTGTGTGTGCGCTGCACGTGAGTATAGAGGCCAGAGGACAACCTCAGGAATGCCGTTCCTGAGATAGGATAGGATCTCTCAACTGGCCTGGAGTTTACCAATTAGATTAGACTAGCTGGCCAGGGAGCCTCTTCTCTCCCCGTCCCCAGTACTGTGCTTACATGCTCACACCACCACACCTGGCTTTTCTATACTGCTGCTTGGGGAGTTGAACTCAGATCCTTATGCTTGTAAGGCGAACATTTTACTAACTGAGCTCTCTCTCTCTCTCTCTCTCTCTCTCTCTCTCTCTCTCTCTCTCTCACACACACACACACACACCACACACACTCTACTATTTTTCTAAAGCTGCTGCTGCCAGCCTCTGAACTGTATTTTTATAGCCCAACAGCTCTGCCCAGCCCATAAACAGATTGGAACTAATTATCCGCAGCACTTGCAGCTCTTCCATTCTATTTCCCTGTGGTTAGAGAGCGGTAGGAGACGTCTTTGACAATGAAGAGCTCAACTGTGGAAGGCAACCAGAAGCACTGACTGACGGATTGCTCATTCCCCACGAATCTGTTGAACCATTCTGTATGGTGAGAGACCCCTGCCCCCTGCAGGGGTTCAGCAGGGTCTCTGTCTAGAGTGTTTGCACAGAGGAGGGACACTGTAAATGGAGGGATAGCAACTGTGTGTGTGTGTGTGTGTGTGTGTGTGTGTGTGCATGCTTGGTTGTGTGCTGGTGTGCATACATATGAGTGAGGGTGTGTGTGGAGGCCAGAGGCCAGTCCTGGGTGTCATTCCTCAGGACGTGGCCTGCTTTGATGTTCTGAGGCAGGATCTCTTCACGGGCTGGGAGCTTGCTGATTCAGCTAGGCTAGTTGGCCACTGAGCTCCAAGGATCCACCTGTCTCTTTGTGTCCAGTGGTAGTATCACAAGCATGTACTACCACACATGGCTTTCTTTTCATATGGGTTCTGGGGATCAAACGTAGGTCCTCGTGCTGGCACAGAAGGCACTTTATCATGGATCCCTCACCTCAGTCTCCAAACAATGCCATTTCTTTCTTTAAACTTTATTTTTTGTTATTGTAAATGTGCATGTGTGCGCATGCGTGTGCGTGTATGTGGTGTAGCCGGGCATGGCATGGTGTGCTTGAGGCAGTGTGTTGGTAAAATTCTTTCCCTGGGGGATATGCAAACAACAGCTATCCTTCTTCCTATGGTCCCAAGGACAAACCAAGGTGCTATCTACCAAGGTTCCCTATGGCAAACCTCTGAGTTTATTAGTCTTACTTACAGAAAACAGGAAATGTGAGTTGTAGGAGCCTGGGTGGTCTGCATCCAGCATGGATGATGGCTTCTTATTTTATACATTGATGAAATGATTGCTTCATGTTACGGTTAAGGGATAGCTTATGAGTTTTTTGTTTGTTTGTTTTCAGAGACAAGGTTTTTCTGTGTTGTCCTGGATGTCCTAGAACTCACTCTATAGACCAGGCTGGCCTGAAACTCACAGAGATCTGCATCTGCCTCCTGAGTACTGAGATTAAAGGTGTGCACCACCACTGCTAGGCTAAAGGGAAGTTTTTTATTGTACGTGTGTGTGTGTGTGTGTGTGTGTGTGTGTGTGTGAGAGAGAGAGAGAGAGAGAGAGAGAGAGAGAGAGAGAGAGAGAGAGAGAGAGAGAGAGAAGAGACAGGGGATGATGAAGACAGAAGGAGAGAGGAAGACACAGAGAATGCAGGCGAAAGAGAGCATAGCCAAAATAGCGGGGTTATAAGGAGAATGAGTCACTGTGGGAGGGGGGAAGCCCATGAGCTGGAGAAGCTTACGGTAGGGGTGAGGTGAGAAGATGAGAACAGCTTGGATGTCAGTGTGGAGTCAGTAACAGACACTGGGGGTACTGGGGAAGCCTGGAGGCCAGCCTGTGCTAGGGTATGCTAATAGACACTACAGATTGCCGTTTGTCCCTTCTGCTAGTGGTAAGGGGGACGGCTCCTTTTGGTGGAGGGGAACCAGCTGCACAAGTTCCTGAGGAATGCTGGCTTTTCTTTTTCTAATGGCCAGAATTTGGGGAAGTAGAGTTTGCTGGCTAGTTTTATATCAACTTGACACAAGCTAAAGTTGTCTGAGAGGAGGGAAGCTCAATTAAGAAAATACCTCCATATGGGCTGTGGGCAAACCTGTGGGACAGTTTTAAAATTGGTGATTGATGGATGAGGGCTCAGTCCACTGTAGGCAATGCCATCCCAGGGCTGGTGGTCCTGGGTTCTATAAGAAACAGCTGAGCAAGCCATGAGGAGCAAGCTAGTAAGCAGCACCCCTCCATGGCCGATTCATCAGCTCCTTCTTCCAGGTTCCTGCCCTGTTTGAGTTCCTGTCCTGACTCCCTTCAGTGGTAAACAGTGATATGGAAGTGTAAGCCAAATAAACCCTTTCCTTCCCAAGTTGCTTTGGTCCTGGTGTTTCATCCCAGCAACAGAAACCCTAGCAAAGGCATGGAATTTCCTTTGGACCTGACACCCATGGCTGTGTAGATGGAGCTTCCTCCATATCCCCATCTGTCTCCTCTACCCCTTCTCGGAGAGATCCCAAAGTGATGTGAAGTTAGGGCACAAAAACATCTATGTAAGTGATTGGAAGAGATGGCTGAATACTCGGATGAAGGTCCCATGATCCTACCCTTTCCTTCCTTCCAAAAGGGAAGGTCAACAGCCATCAAGCCCAGCTGTGATGACCTTTGTAGAGCAGGACCAGCCAAACTCCTCAAGATGGCAGCAGTTTGGCTCAGAGAAGAGCCCTGCCCAAAGAGGCTAGAGAATGACTTTTAGGAATTGGTGAGTTCCGGGGACTGAACTCAAGTCATCTGGCTTGTGCAGCAAGTGCTTCCCCCACGGAGACATTTCTAAAGCAGGTCTTACCTATGCATCCGACCCTGCCCTTAGTATAAACCCCACCATGCCTATGTGCCCAGGCCCAACCCAAGTGTGAGGGAAGGAGTATATTTTGTCTGAGAGGAGGCACTTCCGCCTGCGGCAGCCAGGCAGGATGCCTGGAGCTCAGAGGATGTGGAGTTTCTGAATCTTGGGTGTTGAGGCCGAGAAGGTAACACGGCAGAGGTCTATATGTTCTCACCAGAGCGACCACAGTCCTGGGCTGGTCAAAGCAGGAAAAGTAAAGGCATGCTGGGGTTTCCCAGTGTGGGTATTGAAGGACAGGAAATCATCAGCGTGCCAGTAAAAGGAGTTGTGGGCCACAGGATAGGGTGACTGACAGCTGGACTGTTTTCTGTGTCCATCTGTAGCCTCCTATAAAGGGGTTGGACCTCAGCAGCAGCTGGAGGGAATGACCAAAGGGCAGATCTAAGCTCCAAACATTCCAGATGTGGTATTGCTTATTAAAGTGGAGATCTCTCCTACAGACTGGGGAGATGGCTTGGCTGGTAAAATGCTTGCCTTGCAAGCATGAGGAACTGAGCCCACATAAAGTTGAGTATAGTGATGTGTGCTTGTAATACCAGACCCCAGGTGGATCCCTGGGGTGTGGTAATTCGACAGACTGCAAGGTGTGCTCCAGGCCAGTGAGAGATGCTGCCTCATGGGAAAGGTTTGAAACACCCAAGGAGCAGCACCCAGATTTGTTCTCTGGCTTTACATGCATGCACACATGTACACACATAAGGACACATACATATATACAAAGTTATTGCTCCCATGAAAGGCAGACAGTAATAGCTGCTATGAAGGGCCATGTAGGAGTTAGCAGAGGGTATTGATGGGAGCTGGGCAATGACAGTGTAGCTCAGGGGTAGAACTTTTGATCTGCATGCACTAGGCTCTGTGTCCAATCTTTAGGACCACCTTTTAAAAAAGGTATCATTGGTCCTGGGCACTGGGTGGTCACTCATTCAGTTCCAACTGGACCTCAGTTAGTGGTTATGGAGACACACGAGAGAAAGGGACTCCTGTGAGCAAGCCAGGGCCACAGCAAAGGAGAGTGAGGCTCCAAGTGGCACTTGGAAGGTGTGAGAAGCTGGAATCAATCAGAAAGTAGCTGTGGGGGTTGGATGTCACATGCTGGGAGTTCGCTGCAAATCTTCGTGTGAGTGTCCATGTGAAAGGGAAAATTCCCTGGGAAGAAATGTTGTTAGGTTGGGTGCACAGCTTGTGATCCCAGATACTTAGGAGGCTGAGGCAGGGGGATTTAAAATCCCTGGGATAAAGATGAGTTCAAGCTCAGATTGGATAACTCAGTGTGAGATCTTGTTCTAAAGTAGAATGGTGTTTGTTTGTTTTAAAGGGTTAGTGCATAGCTCAGGGATCAGCAGTAGACTTGCCTAGACTCCCCCATTGAGGGGCTGGGGTGTGGCTCAGTGGTAGAGCACCTGTCTAGAATCCTCCAGTGAGGGGCTGGGGTGTGGCTCAGTGGTAGAGCCCCTGCCTAGACTCCCCCAGTGAGGGACTGGGGTGTGGCTCAGTGGTAGAGCACCTGCCTAGAATCCCCAAGTGAGGGGCTGGAGTGTGGCTCAGTGGTAGAGCCCCTGCCTAGAATCCCCCAGTGAGGGGCTGGAGTGTGGCTCAGTGGTAGAGCCCCTGTCTAGAATCCTCCAGTGAGGGGCTGGGGTGTGGTTCAGTGATAGAGCACCTGCCTAGAGCAGGTGTGTGCCTAGACAAGGCAGACATGGCTGGGCTAGGGATATGGGGTGCAATAGGGAGGTGGGGCAGGGAGAATCATGTGTGTTCCATGTAAGGGGCTCCAGTGGGGAGGAAGGGAAGTACCCAGGCTTCTCTTGGTATTCCTGTGCTCCTGGGATGACAGTGTGGGGGTGTGCATCTGGCCACATCCTGTACTCCAAACTGAGTCGGATGCTTCCAGCCCAACCCTGGCAAGTGAAAATAAAATAAAGGAAAAGGAAAAAGAAAGATAGACCTTAACACAATCAGAGATCAGGGCCATAAACAGAAAGAGACCCAGGGCGGGGTCGGGGGAGATAGTGCCATGGAAAGTCCCACATAGCATTCCCATGGCAGCTCCAAAAAGTTTCCATACTAGGCTCTACAACCTGGCACAGCTCCTCCCATCTTGAAACAGGATGGACCTGTGATAACAGGACACTGTGGGAAAGACAATGTACAGCTTCAAAGGCTAGATACTAAGGTACCCTGCAGGCTCTCCCTTCTCTTGAACCATCACTCTGGAAGAAGCTGGTCACTGAGTTGTGTGTGATAATAGTCAATGGCGAGTCCCCAGAGCCACCTATTAGGTTGGCCTTGGTATGATGTCATCATAGTGGTAAATAGCCAGGTCTTTGTGAAGGGCAGTGACATGAGCTCCAGAAGGGAGAAGGCAGCTGCTTGTTTGAAGAGACAGGCACTGGCTGCTGACCTTGGAGGTCAAGGCAAAGGCATTTGAGAGGATACAGGATGTTCCAACAACACCTGCAGGCACACCCCCAGTATCATCACAGAGGGAAGTCAAGGCAGGAACTCAAGCAAGAACTTGAAGCAGAAACCATGGAGGAGCATGGCTAGCTGGCTCGCTCACAGCCCAGGGTCACCTGCCCAGGGAACGGTGGCGCCCACAGTGGGTTAGGTTCTCCTGTATCAATCAATAGTTAAGACAATCCCCCATAGACATGCCCACAGACCAGTCTGATCCAGTCAGTCCCTCAGTTGAGACTCCTTCCCCAAATGTCCCTAGACTATGTCAAGTTGTCAGTTAAAGCTAATTAGGATACCACGTAAAAAAGTTGGACATGTGGTGTGGTCTTGTATTCCCAGTACTGAGGAGGCAAAGACAGGTCCATGGGGCTTGATGGCCAGCCACCATAGCCTAATAATAGAGTCCTATCTCCAAAATCAAGGTGCATAGTAGCTAAGGAATAATGCCTGAGGTTTACAAGTGACCTCCACATGCACGTGCAAGCATACATACTTGTACCCAAGCACATGCATGTACCTGCACCCGTATGAGCACACACACAACACATACACAAGGTGTTAAGCTCCAAGGTTGATGCATGCATTTCCAGGGCTCCATCCCAACAGGGCCTCTCGAAACCCTGGAGCTGGGGAACAGGAACGGAGTTGAGAGTTCAGAGGAAACACTGGTTTGTTACAGACCTGCGGCTTCCTCCGCAGAACGCGCTCGATCGATTTCTATTTAATAATGACAGATGCAGCTTGTGAGTTCTTCCTCTGATGGATCCAAGCTGTCAGTCAGGTGGAGAGCGAGGGCGAGAGTGGAGCATCGCTGTTGCATTGCTGTTCATCCGATGAATGGGATGCCACATCTGTGAGGGGGAATCAATGCAGAGATGGTACAGAGCCTCCAGGTAAGGGGGTGGCTTCCAAGGCTCCAGTCCTGTCTGCAGATCTTGCCTGTCCATCACATCTTTGTGTCTTCCTTCTTTTGAGCCCCTATCCTCAACTCCAATGAGACAGTTACTTCCTTTTAAGCCTGGTGTCCCCAGCATCTTCCACAGGCACTGCCAACCCCTCTGCTCCCTCCTCTTCTACCTGTCCCTGGACCCAGAAATGAGACCAAGCTCTCTGCCACTTTGTGTGTGTGACTCAAGCCTTTGCCCAAAGGAATGTGTGCATGCCATGTGTTTGTGTGTTCTCACACATGGGGAAGCCAGATGTGAACTTCAGATGTTGTTCCTATCTACCTTGTTTATTGTTTGTTTGCTTGTTTTGAGACAGGGTCTCTCACTGACATGGAACTTGCCAAGTAGAATACGCTAGTCATCCAGTGAGTTTCCTGTGTCCATTTCGAAACACTGGGATTACAAGTGTGTACATTTGAATAATTGTTTGTTTGTGTCTATTTGGGCCTGTGGATGTCAGGAGTTGGTTCTCTTTCTATTCCTGAGTTCCAGGGACTGAATTCAGCTTGTCAGGCCTCGTCCTAAGTGCCCTTACCTGGCATTGGCCTATACTTGATTTTTAAAAAGGACTATTTTTCTTTTCTGTGTATGAGTCTGTTGTTATGTCTGTGCACCACATGCATGCAGTTTCTGTGAAGCCCAGAAGAGGGCGCCAGAGCACCTGGAACTAGAGTTATGGGAGGTTGGGAGCCACCATGTGAGTGTTGGGAGCAAAACCAGGGTCCTCTGCAAGACCAGCAAATGATCTTAACCACTGAGCCGTCTCTCCCAACTCCACACTCGGTTTTTGATGTGGCTTCTGGGGTTTGAACTCAGTCCTTATGTTTACGTGGTTAGCACTTTACTGTGCCATTTTTCCATCCCCTCGCCAGCCCCTGAGATAGGATGCCTTCACTATGTAGACAAGGATGACCCGGAACTCACTATGTAACACGAGGTGAAGTCACAGTAATCCTCCTGCCTCAGCCTCCAAAGTGCTGGGACTATGGCAAAAGGACGTTTTTCTTGTGTTTCAGAAGTGCCGCTGTGGGGACCAGTGGCCATTGCCCACAGAGAGGATCAAACAAAACTTCCTCATCTAAAATGAGATTTCCAGAGCACACGCATTAACATCCAAGTGTCCCTGAACTGTTCAAGGCCCAGATGTGTCACCAAGGCCCAGATGTGGGGGATGCTGTCTCTTCCCCTAAGTGAAAGTCAATATAATTGTCACTGTGTGGCTTCCTGTTGGCTGTGCACAGCTCTCCCATGCCAGCAGCGTGGAGTACCTCAATTAAGATGGAGGCTCATGCATCCTCACAGGATGTCTTAAAGCTAGAGGTCTCTGTCTGGGAGGCACTCGTTTCCCTGAGGAGTTGGAGGGGCCTTGAGAAGAGGGGACAAAAGCAGTTTTCCTCCCTGGTGTTTGGGTCATTCTCTCCAGCACAAGGACATGTGGACCAAGGACCAACTGACGACTTCTGGGGATAAAAATCAGGTATGTGTGTGTGTGTGTGTGTGTGTGTGTGTGTGTGTGTGTGTGTGTGTGTGTGTGTATGTGTGTGTGTGTGTGTGTGTATGTGTGTGTGTGTGTCTGTGTGTGTGTATTCACATGTAGGTTAGCATGCACATGTGTGTAGGTCAGAGGTTGAAGTTAGGTGTCTTCCTCAGTCACTCCCCACCTTATTTTTGAGTCAAAGTCTCAATGAACCTGGAGCTCACCATTGACTAGGCTGTCTGGCCGACAAGCCCCAGGGACCCACCTATCCTCCGCCTCCTCAGTGCTGGGATTACAGACCTGCAGCATCGCCGCCTTCATACGTGGACACCGAGATGCTGCCCTCTGTTCCTCACACTCGCATGGCGAGCACTCTAGTGACCAAGCCATTCCCCGCAGCCCAGCGTTAGTCATTTTCAAATCCGCCAGGTGGAGGGCCTGCACGGTGACTCAGCAGGGATCTCCACCTGACACCAGGCCTGCCCCCCCCCCCCAGCTCGGTCCCAGAGGCCACGTGGTGGAAGGAGTGGACCCCCTTCAGGAAGCTGTCCCCTGACCACATGTGAGCCGTGACGGGCATGGCAGGGCAAGGCCTCTCATCCAGGCCCTCGGGAGGCTGAGGCAGAAGGACATCCGGCTCAAGGCTGGCTTGGGTTACGGAGTGAGATGTTATCTCAGGAAACACAAACAGGGGTGGGGAGGTGGCCCGATGGGTGAACCGCTTGCTGCATATGCAAGAGGACCTGAGTTCGATCCCCGGCACCTCTGTAAAGCTGAGTGTAATGGTGTGGGTTTGTGATCTCAGCTCTGGGAAGGTTGATACAGGCTGGTCTCAAGGGCACTAGACAGATAGTCTAGTTTAACCAGCCAGTTCCAGGTCCTAGTAAGAGACCCCATCTCAAAAAGTAATGGGGATGGATTGGCCAGGCATGGGGTACATGCCTTTAATCCCAGCACTTGGGAGGCAGAGGCCAGCCTGGTTTACATAGTAAGTTCCAGGACAGCTAGGACTATATAGAGAGACCCTGTATCAAAGAATCAAAGAATTAAAACCACCACCACCACAACAACAACAACAACAACAATAATAATAAGTAAGATGAATGCTTTCCAAGGAGCAATGCTCAAATCTGTATAAAGACTGAAAAGGGGAGTGAACCCTGTTTCAAGAAATCCACCACGCTCCTCAAATTCTCCTCTTCCACCCCCTTCACTCAGGTGAAATCCTCTCTTCACTCAGTTTCTCCCATAAAATGAGCTACCTCAAATCCCCCCAAAGAGACCCTTCCTTCAGAAGCCCGCATGGCCTAGTTCAGTGGTTCTCAGCCTTCCTCATGCTGCAACTCTTTAATGCCATTCTTCATGTTGTGGGGACCCCTAACCATAGAATTATTTCATTGCTACTTCATAACTGTGATCTTGCTGTTGTTATGAATCATAATGTAAATATCTGATATGGGACCCCCAAAGGGGTCATGACCCACAGGTCGAGAACTGCTGCCCTACAGTGTGGCATGTTCTTGTAATGACCCTCCCAACTCCTTTCTTTATCTCGTCCCTGAGTTCTTTATTTTCGGTGAGAAGAATCTGCAAACATTCTGTAGAGGCTTCCATGGCCTGCCCCTTCTGAGCATCGCCTGCCAGCAACAGTCTCTACTGGTCTGCTTGTAAACAAACACTCAGTTAGAACAACTCAAGGAGGAAGGAGGGTTTTGTTGTTGTTGTTGTTGTTTTGGCTCACAGTTGGAAAGAGTTCAGTCCATCATGGCAATGGTGGGATTGGCTCATGCTTGTGGCAATGTTGCTGTAAAGGAGCTGGTCACAGCAGGTCAACCATCAGGAGGCATAGCATTAAGGCAGAAACAGTGTCAGCCTGTGACGGACCCTCAAGACCTGCCCTCAGTCACCCACTTCTTTCAGTGAGGACTAAGTGTTAAAACATATGACCTTGTGGGGACATGTCACATGCAAAGCATAACACAGTCCAAGCTAGTGTCTAACCATGAACCCATGAGGCACTCTGAGCTGTCTTCAGCCCCCAGACCTTCAGCGTGACAGTAAATGGCTCGTCTTAAACCGTTGTGTATTGGAGGAATATACACGCAGCCATTGAAAATACAAAAGATGTCGCTGCTTTTCTCTGAAAATGTGTGTATGTGTGTGCATGCGCATGTGTACACATACACACATATGGCAGGGTAGGGTAAAAGAGACAGGCAGATCCTGGGAGCTTTCTAGCCAGCAAGATTAACCCAAATAGCAAGTGTCCAATACAGTGAGAGACCATGTCTCAAGGAGATTAGGCAGAAAGCAATAGGAAACGGGACCAATGTCCTACTCTGGCCTCCACATGTGGGTCCATGCATGTATGTCTGCACACTCATCAAACAAAATCAAATAAAAGTCATAAAATGAGGAAGACAGATGTGAAGGAATGAAGATTTCTGAATCATTTTAGAAGCTAGGTCCTGAGCCTGGGGAGCCGACTGGCTCCATCAGTAAAGTATTCATAGGACCTGAATCAGATCCCCAGAATCCAGGTAAAAGCTAGGTACAGTGTATGTCTATAATTTCAGTGCTGGATTGTATGCATGGAGACAGGAGGACCCCTGGAGTTTACTGGCCAGCCAGTCTAGTCAAATCTGAGCTCCAGGTTCAGTGAATGACTTTGTCTCAAAAATATAAGGTGGAGAGTGATTGAGAAAGACACCTGATGTTGGCCTCTGGCCTTCACACATACATGTGCACCCATACTCACATACACTCACACACAATAACACATGCATACACCACACACACACAATACAAATACAGAAGAAAATACAAGCATCACTGCTGCTTTCTCTCAGTCTTTGGTAGGCTCTAAAAGAAAGAAACACAGATCTGAATAAAGAAATATTTCTAGATTATGGCTATTTTAAAAGTTAGGTTTGCTGTCACTAGGAACATCACTGTGGTACCCAAGCTTGCACCTGTGACTCACCATCACTGGGAGCATCATTGTGGTGCCCAAGTTTGCACCTGTGACTCACAATCACTGGGAGCATCATTGTGGTGCCCAAGCTTTCACCTGTGACTCACCATCACTGGGAGCATCACTGTGGTACCCAAGCTTGCACCTGTGGCTCACAATCAGTGGGAGCATCATCGTGGTATCCAAGCTTGCACCTGTGACTCACCATCACTGGGAGCATCATAGTGGTACCCAAGCTTGCCCCTGTGGTTCAGTGGCATCTCAACTAGATCATTCTTTCTCTTCCATCTTGTCAGGGCTTTCACAATCTGTGTTCTTCTGTGACAGGAATCTAGGGTCATTCCCTCCCAGTACTGATATGCTGACCAAGACCTGGCATGGATACATCCATCTCCCCTCAATTGCTCTTTCTAGAATGCCAGCTGGCAGAGACAGACACACTCTGCATTTTGATCACGTGGGCTGTGGGCTATTTGCTTTCGGATGAGTGCTCCTGACCCAGCCCTTTCTGCCTAAAGTTTCACTCAGGAGGAAAGATCTGAAGCAACCATGTCAAAGGTTACAAAAGCCTGTACACAGCAAGCGAGGTCTTGCTTAGCAATTGGAGAAGGAAAAAAAATGAAAAGAGAGAAATATTTGCTTCCGACTGTAGCCCCGTATTGTGCCATTTGTATAAAGTGGAATGTGTGTTTCTGTTTTGTAAAAAGGAGTCAAGTCCAACTGAAAAGGGAGAGGCCACTGTCTCATTTGCATACAAATTAACCAGTGCTTCATCATCAGAGGAAGGAAGAGTGAGTTTCTTGTTCTAGGAAGTAGCAAGTCTTGTCAAAGCAGCTTATGTATTTGTCAGAACTTTCTGGAAGCAAGTGACAGAGACCTAACGCAACTCCGTGTGCCTTAGTAAAAGACTTTTTTTTTAATCTATTGAATTAAACCATCGGAGTGGATACGAATTGAACTTAGGAAGGTGACGAGAGGTCCTCTTGGAGTCTGGGGGTAAAGCACCTGCCATGTAAGAATGAGGACCCAAGTTCAGATCCCCAGCACACATGTAAAAGGCTAGGCTAGGTGGTGTCTGTAGTTCTGGCACTGGGGAATGGCAGGGAGACAGGGGGTGTCTCTAGGACTGTTTGGCTGGTCAGACTAGGAGAATCAACGAACCCCAGGTTCTGTGAGAGATCTTGTTTCAAAAAGCAAGGTGTGAGGTTGAGGAGATGGTTCAGTGGTCAAAGTGCTTAACCCATAAACGTTGAGGACCCGAGTTCTGATCCCCAGAACCTGCATAAATCCTGGGTAGGTAAGGTGGCTCACCTGTAACTCCAGGAACTGAAGCGGAGACCATGGAGGGGTGGCACTCCCTGAAGCGGAGACCATGGAGGGGTGGCACTCCCTGGCTTGCTCCCCACGGATTGCTCAGCCCACTTTTTATACCACCCACGACCACCTACCCAGGCGTGGCACTGCCTCCAGTGAACTAGGCCTTCTCACATCAATTATTAGTTAAGAAAATGCACTACAGAATTGCCAATAGGTCAAACTTACGGAAGCATTTTCTCAGTTAAGGGTCTCTCTTCCCAGATACGTCTAGGTTTGTGTCAAATTGACAAAAGCCAATCAGCACAATTGACCCCTTGTCAAGTTGACATGCAAACACATCACTATTCAATCATAACCCAACAGACAATTAATACAATGATGTCCTACACGATTCTCATAGCAGCTGTAACATGTAGTTACACAGTTCATTCTGAGATTAAGTGTAGAGAGAGGTTGATGTAGTCTTAAGGATCCAACCTGGGGAGAAACTTATAGACTTGAACTTGAGACCACACGTACCAAGCAGTATAGAGTAATGTAGTTAGGTTGTAGATTGCTAAGCACACAGACACCTGTGTGCCATCTGTTATTTTTTAGTCTGTTTATTTTTATAAAAGTAGTTCTATAAGACAAAATTATTTTTTGCATGTAATGCATATTATTTGGATTCAGTGGGGGTATCGTTTCTGCACACTGAAATTGGCATATAACACACAAAAATATGACCCTCTTCAGTTCTTTTTTCTCATTTAAAAATATTTTTAAAAGTTTATGCTCTCTGTTTGTGTGTGTGTGTGTGTGTGTGTGTGTGTATGTGTGTGTGTGTATGTGTGTGTGTGTATGTGTGTGTGTGTGTGTATGTGTGTGTGTGTGTATGTGTGTGTGTGTGTATGTGTGTGTGTGTGTGTGTGTGTGTGTGTGTGTGTGTGTGTGTGTGTGTGTGTGTAAGATCAGAGGACAAACTGGGGGAGTTGGTTCTCTCCACCACATGTGTTCCGAGGATCTAACTCAGGTCATTGGGTTTGGCAGCAGATGTCTTTACAGCCTGAGCCATCTCTCTGGCCCTGTTCTGATGTTTTACACGTTAAACAAACCAAAACTCTGATTGGTGACAAAGGAAGGCAGAATTAAAAATCGTTCAAATTCTCTTCCTTTGTCTTTGCAGCAATTGTGTGATTGCTTATGTTGAATCTACTGTTTAAGCACAGAAATGTGTTATGCGTGACAGTTGAAGACCTGAACCATATACAGAAGCAAGCCCAGCAGCCCAGAATCTTGGCGAGCGTCTGTTCCACAGGAACAATTCACAGCTGAGCCCCCATGTATGGAGCTCCAACTGTGTACCTGGGATTTCTCCAAATTACCCTCCACAACTAACACACTGTTTATTGAGAGGACAGATCACACAATGTGCTCATTGGAAACTGTATTGTTACACTCAACTGTAACTGCTACACTGTGTAGAACTCAGAACAATGAAAAAATTCAGGGGAGAGACAGACAGCGTTGTTGGCACGGGGCAGATTAGCTGGCACATGGTAATACTAAAAAACCAAATTGACTGTTAGTGGGTTTTATTCCTGTTTTAATGTTCTCTACAGATGACTGAGATACAGCTAAGTTGGTAGAGCACCTGCCTACAATCCCCCCCGTGAGGGGCTGGGAGTATAGCTCAGTGGAAGAGCACCTTCCTAGAATCCCACAGTGAGGGGCTGGAGGTGTGGCTCAGTGGTAGAGCACCTGCCTAGAATCCCCCAGTGAGGGGCTGGGGGTGTGGCTCAGTGGTAGAGCACCTGCCTAGAATCCCCCAGTGAGGGGCTGGGGTGAGGCTTAGTGGTAGCGCACCTGCCTAGAATCCCCCAGTGAGGGGCTGGGGTGTGGCTCAGTGGTAGAGCACCTGCCTAGAATCCCCCAGTGAGGGGCTGGGGTGTGGCTCAGTGGTAGAGCACCTGCCTAGAATCCCCCAGTGAGGGACTTGGCAGAGATATCCTGGATATAGTGTCCATCATCTCAGTACTGGAGAGCCAGAGGCAAAGGATCAAAAGTTCCAGGCTAGCCAGTACAAAATGGCTTGATCCCACCTCAAACAAAACCAACCACAATGGAGGCATCTCTTTTTTCATGTCCCCTGCCCCCCTCCTTGGGATGACACTCCATGCTCGAATTGCTGTGTGCTGGCACCCACCCACTTCCCTGTATCACACAGATATCATTCAGGCCAGGATAGGCCAAGGCCTTCCAGAACCAACCTCCAGCTTGTGAAAGCACTTTGGATGCTCTGGGGTTACAGCTCCATCATCTATGCAGAGTCTTTAAAATGCATTTAAATATTTCACAGAGTCTCTAAATTTTTCAGAATTCATAAATTTGCAATGGTAACAAGATCATAAAAGGAAAAGCCTGCTCCCAACCAACAGGACTCAGAACTCACTTATTTATATGTTGATCATTTATTTCTTTTCCCTACCTGGATCCTGCCCAGAGATTTTTTTTTCTCATTTTACAGAGAATCTATAGACAGAAAGCTAAAGACAGAATCTAAAGACAAGATGTGTTAAATAATCTTTATACCTGTTCAAATGACCAGCAAGACACTAGTTATTTGTCTTTACACACAAATGTCAGTCCAGGGGACATGAAATAACAAACATCCCTACAGTCACACCCATGGAGCATCTCACTCCTGCATCGGAAGGCAGATAGCATGGATAAGTATTTGGATTTACTACGAAGGGAAACCCACCTGGAAGCTCCTCCCTTAAAAGTCTGGTGGGCTGGGTGCAAACTATTTGGGATGATGCCTGCTTCCTCTCTGCCTGTGTCTATCAAGCTGATCTTGAAAATCTTGTTTAATTAATAATAAACATAGCGGGATTAGTCCCCCCCCCCCCATTTGAACTATGTTTGAAATGAGACTGCTGGATGCTTCTTATAGAAACACTTTGAAAATGAAACCATGTCAGAAATGAGTGATTCCTTATCATTCGGAATGCTGGCAGGGGAAGTCTCAGAAGAGGGGAGAACTGATGTCGCCTCCTGCTGCTATTTCTCCCACAGAGGCAGTCCAATCTACTTTCTTCCTGGACCCATGCGTGGGGGCAGCTCCTGCAGGCAGCACGCCCCCGTCCCGTCAGAAACCTCCTTTCTTCTTTCTGCCTGGAGTTTTCCCAAGCCTTGGGAGGCCAGATGCTCCTGAGGTGCAGAGCCAGGCAGGGCTGGATGGAGCTGGGTCCTTGGGGGCACACATCATAGCACAGCTCTGCCTTCCCCACACTGCTGAAGTCTACATTCAGGAGAAAGAAGCTCTCTGTGCCCGGAAGACTTCAGACACGACTGCATTATGCCGTGAACTATGTGTCGTTGTGGAGCTCTTGGTCAAGGTTCCTAAGCAAATTTTGCCCGAACCACAGGGAAGCTCTGTTTGCTAGAATTTCCTGTTAGGAATATTTATTGGACCATTACCACATGCCTGAATGCTCCTAGGCATTTTACATGACATTACACTTCTCTCTCTCTCTCTCTCTCTCTCTCTCTCTCTCTCTCTCTCTCTCTCTCTTTTTCCTTCAGGATTGGGGATTGAATTCAGGGTCTCAGTCGTGCTAAGCAAATATCCTTTTTCTGATCCACACCCCAGCCCCTCACTGGGGGATTCTGGGAAGGTGCTCTACCACTGAGCCACACCCCAGCCCCTCATTGGGAGATTTTAGGCAGGTGCTCTACCACTGAGCCACACCCCAGCCCACTGGGGGATTCTAGGCAGGTGCTCTACCACTGAGCCACACCCCAGCCCCTCACTGGGGGATTCTAGGCAGGTGCTCTACCACTGAGCCACACCCTCATCCCCTCATTGGAGGATTCTAGGCAGGTGTTCTACCACTGAGCCACACCCCAGCCCCTCACTGGGGGATTCTAGGCAGGGACTCTACCACTGAGCCATACCCCAGCTCCTCACTGGGGGATCCTAGGCAGGGGCTCTACCACTGAGCTCCATCATCAGTGCTTTTTGACTTTATTTTGAGATGAAGTGTCCCTTATTTGCCCCAGGCTGTCCTCAAGCCCCCTCTGTAGTGCAGGGTGCCTGGAATTTGATACACTCCCTCTTTAGCCTCTAGAATAGCTTGGATGATAGACTCATAACACATAACTGGTCCATTATGCTATTTCAGGGGTACAGGCCACTGCACTTTAATCTAATATATCCCACAGTACCTTCTCCTGCCCCCCCCGTCCCATCTGATGCTTCCCTTCCTCCCTCCATATAGGCTTCTTCTCCTTTCATACACATGTGTGCACACAGAAGACAAGATATTTATCTTTTGGAGCCTGGCTTATCATTTAACATGGTGATCTACAGTTCTATCAATTTTCCTGCAAAAAACATAATTTTATTTTCCTTTGTAGCTGAATAAACTCCCGTTGTGCGTAGATGCCACATTTTCTTTACCCGTGCATCCGTTGACAGTCATGTAAGCTGATCCTAAATCTTGGCTGTTGTGAACAGTGTAGTAATAAACATGACTACTGGCCACCATGGCTCATGCCTATGATCCTAGCACTTGGGAGCTGAGGCAGGATGACTGTGGTGAGTTTGAGGCTGCCTGGGCTACATGGTGAGTTCCAGGATAGCCTGGGCTAAGCATGAAATTCTGTGCCCAAAATCCAGAAAACAAAACATGGCTGTTCAGGCATTGCTGTGGCGTGCTGACCTCAGTCAACAGCCAGGGGTAGCACAGCTGGATTACAGTAGGGTATAGTTTTTGTTTTTGAGGGAACTTTGTGCAAATGTCCACAGTGGCCACTCGAGTTCACACCCCCAAATCCTGTCTGTCTTTCTTTTCCTTCCTCTCTCTCTATTCTTTTCTTTCTTCTATTCCCTCACCCTCTTCTTTACCTTTCTCCCACCCCATCTCCTTTTGTTTTACTTGAGACAGAGCCCTGGTTCGCCTCTAACCTACTCTGTAGATGAGAATGACCCTGAGAACAGATCCCCTAAATGTCTATCACCAAAGGAAAGAGGGACACAGCTGGAGAGGTCTGGACAGCTGGATCACCTAAACAAGACCAGCACGCAGCAATGTGGTTAATCACCAAAATAAATATAACATCAAGAGGTGGAGGGGGAGCAAATTCTAGGAACCCGTGAAGCCCAATAATATTATTATAGATTGCTCAATGATGACCAAGGACACCTTCCCCATTCAAGAGAGCACATGGGGAATGATCCTGCAGATGGGGCTGGTCTGTAAGGTTTAGGTTTGGTGTCAGGTGGTGTTTGAGACAGGGTCTCACTCTGTAGTCCAAACTGGCCTAGAATTCACTATGTAGTTGATGCTGCCATTCAACTCACTGTAGCCTAGGCTGGCCTGGAACTCACTCTGTAGCCTGAGCTGGTCCAAACTTTTTTTTCTTTGCTTGGCCTGGCCTTCCCTTTCCTTTTTGCTGGTAGGGATCAATATACCTCAGATATACAATGTCAGCCCTGGACTAACGGAGCTACATGTCCAGCCCCTAACCCTGAACTTTCAATCCTCCTGCCTCAGCCTCTTCAGTGGTAGGATGACAGGCCTGTGCATGCACCACCATGCCAACCTTATCTATTTTATATTAAACAAAACAAAACAAACAACCTCAAAGTCAGTTTCTGGTGTCTGGAATTTGTTCTGTTATTCTCTGTACTTTTCTGTGTTTTTAAACATTCCAGTGAGAAACTGCATCCTGCATCCATGTGGTCCTCTTCTTCAAAGCACGGTGTGCCGTCCTGAGGCAGGGATGGCAGCAGAAGGAGACAGAATTGCTCTCCTTACACAAGCAGCTTTCTGGCCAACATGCCTTCCCCTGGCAGGGCAGCCCACACATGGGGCAAGAGTTGGCTTGACTTAACAGCCGCACCCAAGAGACCTTAAAAATATCTGGACACTGTGGACCTTATTGATCACCATATAGCCACAGAGGCGTGTGAATGGGGTGAGGGGTAAAATGCAATTCAATCAATACATGCCTTTCTTCTGCTCCTGACCTCAAATAATGTATGTGCTGATTAAGGGGCCTGTCACTTAGTTTTAAAAGCAGTGTTAAATATTAATTATGAGTCGTATGGCTCGACCCTGGTACGGGTCACCATCTCCTTCCTTCGGGGTTTCTCCTGGGACTCTGAAAGAAACCCCACCTCCACTCCACCGCTGGGAAATGGAGCAGATTTCGATTAGAAATCACCACCCTCTGTTCCCTCTCGCAGCATTAACTGTGGACAGGACAATTACGGAAACAGAATTCATTGTTCGAACAAGCTGAACTCATAATATTAGTGTGGATTTAAAAATTTTTTTCTTGGCCAGGAATTAAAAATAGCTCCTTCTCTTCCTCCCTGCCTCCCACCCTCCTGTTCTCTCATTGCCAGATTTAGAAGCTGGGGAACCTTCATAGGTTACATCCTTGTTAGTATTCCTGAGGCAGCATGGCTGAGAATCATTTTATTTTAAATACCAAGTCTTCACCAGATTCCTGCCAGGGAGTCCCAGTGCACGAGCTTCATGTTGGGTACAAGGGGATGGAAGCGGAGGCGATGCGCCCACCAGAGGAGTCTGGAGCTGACTTTGAGACAACACCTGTCTTAGTCAGGGTCATCACTGTTGTGATGAAACGCCATGACCAAAGCAACATGGGGAGGAGAGGGTTTATTTCACTTACACTTCCACATCCATAGTCTACTTTTGAAGGAAGTCAGGACAGGAACTCAAGCAGGGCAGGAACCTGGAGGCAGGAGCTGATGCAGAGGCCATGGAGGAGTGCGGCTCACTTGGCTTGCTCCTCATGGCTCACTCAGCTTGCTTTCTTGTAGAATCCAGGACCACCAGCCCAGGGATGGCACCACCCACCATGGGCTGGGCCCTCCTCTATCAATTACTAATTAAGAAAGTGCCCCCAGGCTCGTTTGCATACAGCGGGGTCTTACGGAAGCATTTTCTCAGTTGAGGTGCTCTCCTCTCAGGTGACTCCAGGTTGTGTCAAGATGACATAAAACTGGCCAGTACACTCCCAAAGCTCACAGCTGTGTCCCCAAATCTGCATGCTCAAAGACAGTGTCAGCTCCTTCCCTCCTTCCCTCCTCGGCTCTCTCCACATCTGGCCTCTGGAGACTTGTCTATCACCTTAGAACTAAAACCAGAACAGATTTCATGGCCTGGGTGGGGAGGTGACTCTGTACTTTCTGTATAAGTGTGAGAACCTGAGTTCACACATCCCCAGAACCCTTGTAAAAGCCAGGTACGGTCATGAACACTTGTAATCCTAGTACTAGACAGGTAGGGAAAGGAGGCTCCTGGGGTTCAGTGACTAGCTAGTATAGTTCAATTGCTGAGCCTGGGGCCAGTAAGAGATCTTGTCTCAAAAAAACCAAAACAACAACAAAAAACAAACAAACAGAAAAAAACCAACAAGGTGGAAAAGCAGCTGAGGAAGACAGCCAAGGCTCGCCTCTGGCCTCACATGGGTGTGTAAACACGCATGTGCTCCTGTATACTTCACTGCATAGACCAGGCTAGCTGGCTGTCCAGCGTCCAGAGATCTCCCTGTCTGCCTCCTCTCCTGCAACTCTGGGATTATAAGTGTGCACCACTGTGCTTGTCCCTATTCCTGTCCCTTTCTCCCCTCCCTTCCCCTCCCCTCTCTTCCCCCTCTTTCTTCCTTTTTCTTCCTCTTTCCTTCCTTCCTTCCTTCCTTCCTTCCTTCCTTCCTTCCTTCCTTCCTTCCTTCCTTCCTTCCTTCCTTCCTTTCTTTCTTTCTTTCTTTCTTTCTTTCTTTCTTTCTTTCTTTCTTTCTCTGTCTCTCGGTCTCTGTCTCTCTCTTTTATGTGTGCTCTGGGGAATCCAAACCCAGGTTCTCACACTTGCAAAGAAAACAGTTTGATAACTGAGCCATTCCCCCAGCTCAGAACCTTCAGTAAAGACTTCAGGCCCTGGAGAGAAGGCTCTGCCACTAAGCACATTTACACCCACACAGGGAGGCTCACAACAACCTCTAACTCCAGCTCTAGAGGATCTAACACCCTCTTTTGGCATCTGTGGGCAACAGTACTCACATGTACATACCCTACCCTGTACACATAAGTTAAAAAATAAAATGAAAGAGTAATATTTTGTAGAGAAACAGACAGACTCAGACAAGAGTCAAATGCAGACCTCCTGATGCACAACTGGGTTCCTAGTACCCCTTCCCCTCCATGCTGGGTTGAAGCGTTCCCCCAAATAATATCCATCTGTAACCTTAGGATGTGACCTTATTTGGAAATAGGAGCTTTGCAGATGTAATCTGCCAAGACAGCCATCATCACTGCCTGGCATTCCAGCTGCCTAGCCTTCACCTTCAGGAAGCTGTCTTCCGGAGGCAGGCTTCTCAAACTTCGGCACTATGGCCACTGGTGCATCTTAGCCTCTTTGGATTCTGATGCCGCAGGTATGGGGTAGATTAAGTACACACACCTTCATAACAAACCAGGCGACACCGGGTGGTTGCTGTGGGAATCACATTGAGTAGGTCTAACTTCACTGTCCCTTGTCATCTTTGACTGTCAGTAACTTCCTGGTTCACCCTACAAAATGGAAAGTCTACCAACAATCTCATAAACCAAGTGAACATTGATGGTTCAGGGTGAAAGAAACCAAAACTTTGGGCCAAGGAGTGTGTGTGTGTGTGTGTGTGTGTGTGTGTGTATGTGTGTGTGTATGTGTGTGTGTGTGTATGCGTGCATGTGTGTGTGTGTGTGTGTATGTGTGTGTGTGTGTGTGTATGCGTGCATGTGTGTACATGTGTTTGACTGCTTGTGTGCATGCATGCATGCATGCCTGTGTGTGTGTGTGTGTGTGTGTGTGTGTATGTGTGTGCTTGCATGGGTGCATTTGTATGTGCGTGTGTCTGTTCGCATGTGTGCATTCATGTGTGTGTACACGTATGTGTGTTTGTGTGTGTGGATGTGTGTGCATGTTGGTTTGCATGTATGTGGAGACCATAGAGTGTCTTTCGCAATTTCTCTTCACCCAATCACTCTCCACCTTAATTTTTAAAAATAATTTTAAAGATTTGTTTTATTTTTAATTATATGTGTGTCTGTGTGTCTGTGTGAGGCTATACATATGTTAGTGCAGGTACCCACAAAGGCATGAAGAGGTAATTAGATTTCCCTGGAGCTAGAGTTATAGTCAGTTCTGAGCCACCTGATATGGGTACTGGGAACCAAACTCAGATCCTATGCAAGAGCAGCATGCGATATCAATGCTGACCCATCTCTCCAGCCTTCCACCTTCCTTGTTTTTGGAGACAAGATGCTTCACTGAACCTGGAGCTCACCATTTCAACTATGCTGCCTGGCTAGTGAGCCCCAGGGAATCCTCTTGTCTCCACCTCCCCAGTGCTAGGGTAGCAGACATGCACCACCACACTCAGTGTTTAACATGGGTTCTGGGTCTTGAACTCTGAACCTCATCCTGTGCATCAGGCACTTTACCCAACAGAATCATGCCCCCAGCCCAAGCGCATCTCTTATGTGGCTTCATTTCTTTTCTACACTGGGGAGCTATGAGACGTCAATGGTGATGTTGAGCTGTGCCCAGATACCTTCTGGGTGGCCTCTCAGATTCTTTGATGAACAAACATTTGAGCTTCCTAATTGGGCTACTACCACAGAGAATTATTTTATTATTAGAGATGATAGGAGCTGCACTAAACCTTGATGGTTGTGCTGGCTTTGTTGAAGTTCCTGATGGCTGAATTCGCCAGTATTTCTCTTACAAGGCCCATTTTTTCCTCCCTGCTTAGATAATCAGGGCTCTCCGCTTTATTCTTAGAAGAGCTCTATATGTGTCTGTTCAGTTTCGCTGATGTCTTTCTTTTTTGTATGTTTGACATGCTATCGGAGGACGGTAGAAACTTTTATGTTCGAGGGCTAGGGGAACAGCGCTCAAAGCTCGGATACAACTCAGAAATTATAAGAGGAAATAATTATTACAATAGAGAAGAAATATCACTCCGGTCTACACTAATGCACTTAACTGTCAAACAAAGGGATCTTTAAGATGATGAAGCACGCACCGCGGGGGAGAAAAATGAGAAGGGAAAAATATGGCTGCAATTTATTCCGAGGGTAATTCTCATAGGAAGGATCCCATTCTGCTTTGTAATCACTTACGGAGGAAATCGGTGTGAACTGGGAAAGAAGGATTGGGGCTAGGAAAATTGACTTGAGGGCAGGGGTCATGGTTCTTACCCACCAGGGTAGAGCAGAGACATGAGGCACATTTGGGAGAGCATAGGAGAGGTGACCCCCATTTCAGGAGGGTAGGGTGTTTAACCCCTCCAAGGTCAATGGCAGAAAGCATACCACTTCTAAGCATCAAAATAGGACAGGACTGGAGGGCGAGCAATGGTAAAGTGTTTGCTGAGCAAGGATGAGGCCCCGAGTTCAATACCCAGCACCCACATAAAAAGCTGCATCTGGCCGGGCGGTGGTGGCGCACGCCTTTAATCCCAGCACTTGGGAAGCAGAGCCAGGCAGATCTCTGTGAGTTCGAGGCCAGCCTGGTCTCCAAAGTGAGTTCCAGGAAAGGCGCAAAGCTACACAGAGAAACCCTGTCTCGAAAAAACCAAAAAAAAAAAAAAAAAAAAAAAGCTGCATCTGGTAGCATGCATCTGTAACCCCTCTGCTGGAGTTGCAGAGATGGGTGGATCCCTGGGGTTCACTGGCCAGCCAGTCTATCCAATAGGCAAGGTCCAGGTCCAATGAGAAGCTCTGCCTCAGAAAATAAGGTGGGCCTGGAGAGATGGTTTAGATGTTAAGAGTATATACTGCTCTTGCAAAGGACCTGAGTTTGGTTTCTGGTACCACAATGGGCAGCTCACAACCACCTGTAACTCAGCTCCAGGGCATCTGACACCTTCTTCTGCCTCCACAAGCACCTGCAAGCATATTCATAAAATGTCTCCATACACATATGAACACAGTTTAAAAATAACATAAAAGCTTAAAAAAGAAGTGGATAGCGATTGAGAAAGACACCTTACAAGTTCCGGCCTCCGTCACACATTTTCCCATTCACGTTATGACCTCAACTGGAGTACATGAATCCTTCACTCATTCTCAGATTGAAAAAGTAGACTGGAGACTAAGCACGGCGGTGAACATATGTCATCTCAGCATTTGGGAGACCGAGACAGGAGGATGGCCTTGTCTCAGCATTCTAAGGGTTGATCATGTAGCTCAGTTAGTAGAGTGCTTGCCCGGTGTGCACAAAGCAGGAGTGCCGGGTAAGGCTGAGTGTGGTGGCACACACCTGCAATCCCAGGACTTGGGAAGTGGAGGCAGGAAGATCAGAGACTCCAAGTCATCTTCAGCTACACAGTGAGGTCAAGGCCAGCCTGGGCTACACAGTGAGGTCAAGGCCAGCCTGGGCTACACAAGAAAAAGAGGTAAAACTGGGTGTTTCTTTTAGATCACAAAAAATTAGCGTCAGGATTTCCTTAATGCTCAAAACGCAGTTTAGAGAGCAGGAAAACGATGAGCGTGAGAAGAAGGAAGCTTTGTGTGATGGCCACAGTGTGACCTGTTCCCCACAGGCTCATTTGTTGGAACACTGGGTCCCTAGATGGTAGAACTGTTTTGTGAACCTTGAGGAAGTGGGACTTCTGGAGGAAGTGGGTCCCTGGAGGATGGGAATCAAGGTTTACAGCTCCTGCTGACAAGAACACATGACTTCCAACCCTCCCTCCCCCGGTCTGTGTCCAAGGAGCTCTCACATAGGCTCTACTCCTCAGTTCAAAGCTGCCCTGGCCCTTGCTCTAGCTATGTGACCCAGCATCCCCCTAGTTTCCTGATTAGTCAAGGGACTCCCAGGCTGGCCTTTCTATGCCCACTGCTAGCCAGACTACACATTTTTCAGTCACCAACCTGATGCCACATCCCTAAAGACTCCATCCAGACTGTGTCCGCTCCGATGTCTCTGCCTGCAACAGCTGCTCACTCCATCTGCTCACGGAGCCAAAGCAAGCTGAGTCCGTGTTAGTTACGTTTCTCCTCACTGTGACAAAAGACCCGACAGAAGACGGACAGAAGCCGCTTTGGGGTGGAAGGGTCTATTTGGGCCCGCAGTTAAAGGGGATGTAGTCTGCCATGACAGAGGAGGTGTGTGGCTGGGATTGGCTCTTTCTGGGGCTACGGTAGCCACAGCCCCTGCTTCTTCACATCTCTTCGGACCAACCTCAATCAAAACCGTGTAGGGACCTCTTTCTAATGATTTGCTAAACTCCCCAATTAGCAGCATCAGCTGGGGACTAAGTGTTCAAACCCGTGAATCTATGGCGGCATTTCACAGTCAAATCGTAACACTGAGCAATGTACAGACTCCTCACGTTCATGGGCATCCATCTGAACCCAGCACCATCTCAGCCTAGTCCTCATTAGGGACCGTCTTTGTCTATCAGAGGTCCAAAGTTCCCAGCGGTTTTCACTAGAGTTACCAGCCGTCCGTCTAGACAGCTGTTTCTAGGAACTTGGCCTCTTGTTCAAAGAACTGCAGAAGTGTGAAGAGCGAAGCAGGGAAGGATTGCGTTCAGAATCAAAGTCAAAGTATGGGATAGATAGTGCTTTAAGGGCCGGAGGGCTCTGAGGAAGCATGCGGTTCAAGGGCGCCCGGTGACTTCCCGGGTTCATGAGGGATTGGTTGCTATGGGTGGAGTGAGGGTGGTTTTCTGTTTTGATTGACATGCTGGGGTTAGGTAGGCCTTGGTTTACTGTGCATGACCTTTCCCATAATGCATCTGATTTTAATCATATGCACAACCAATCATGAATAAGATGTCAAATTAGGGCTGAAAGCTCACCCAGAGGACAGGTTGTCTTATTGTATATGCACCTAAAACCAGTCCGGGTGGTGTTGGCCCGCTGCTCCTAGTTCCAAAATATGCTTCAGGATGTGTTTAGCCACAAAGGGGAGTTTCTCAAGAACTTCTAGTTTGGAGTGAGCATAGACTCCTGTACAGGGAGGGGTGTGCGTGGGGCTTGATGAAGGTGGGGTTCCCAGATTGGAAACACATGTTTGGGAAAAGGGTGTTTGTGTTAGTGAAGCCAAGTGGGGTCCCAGGTTGCTAAGCTGTCCCTATGCTTGCCCGCTTCACTAGGAACTCCATCACCACCGAAGCTTTACTTCTAACCCCTAGTCCTTTCAAGGCCGATGTCGTCCAGCCTCAGCTCCTCCTGCACGTCCTCTCCCTGGTGCGAGCACCCGCAGATGCAAGCTTGTCCCCACGGCTGCCCTTGAACCTCCCTCCCGCTTCCGAGGAGCCCTTCCAGCCCTCTGTCCCATGCAGCGCATTGGCTGAGCTTCTCTAGGTCTCCTGGTGAAGCCGGTAGACACATTTCACCACAGTGTACTTCCTCCTTTCCTGCGGTGTGGACCTCAGAGAGGACAACACACATCTCCTGGTGTCCCCTGGGCCAGTGCTCCACCTGGCAGGCAGGCTTGCTGTTTTCATTGCACTTAGAATTTGTTTTTGTCGCAGATGGTGAGACATGTTTTCACAGAAATGATTGCCCCAGAGGAAGATTATACTCACAAATCCCAAAGATGTGGAGTCAGGCAATGCTGCGGGGCATGCTGGGAAGCACTCATGCTGGTCAGGAGGGCCTTCAGCGTGGCTCAAGAAATGGATGGGTAAGGCAGGGCTGACAGGTTTAGCATTGGCGATTTGCTTTGTTGTTTGATTTGGATTTTTTTTTCCAGTGCTGGAGATCAAACCCAGGGTCATCAGGATACACGCATTAAACCACATCTGCGAACCTCTGGGCTGACTTGTATGAATGATTCCAGTATGCTCTGGGTCCTTGAAACTGTCCCTGTTTTGTCTGGAGTTGGTCCTGAGGTGGCTAGGTGCTGTGTGACTTCTTCAGGCAGACATGAGCAAATGTCTGTTCATGCCAGAGAGGGGATGACCACAGACCTTAGGGACTGTTCAGCCAGGTCCATCATGGGGGACCAGTGAGTTTGTTGGGGGCTCAATACGGGAGCATGGAGGAGTCTCAGAGGCAGCTGCATCACCAAGAAGCCCATCCCAGCATGCACACACACACACACACACACACACACACACACACACACACACACACACACATACACACACATATACACACATACACATATACACACAAATAAACACAAACACATACATACACACACAAATATACACATACACACAAATATACAAAATCACACAAATACACACAAATACACAGAAATATACATATACACACAAACATGCATGCAAATATACATATAAACAAATATACACATACACACATGTACACACACACACACACACACACACACACATGCATGTTCTAGGTTTGTAAGAAGCAAGGCTTTAAAAGTATACAGGTTGTCGTTGGTGGAGGTACAACAGAATCTGCTTGGAGGTTCAGACTGTGAATTTGACCAGGAAGCCGAGAATTCATCTCCATCAGTTGGTTGCTGGTGGACAGCTGTCTAGGAAGAGGTGTGGACTCTGGGTATATTAGTTGCTTTTTGTTGCTATAACAAAACATCATGACCTAAGAGACTGAAGGAAAAAAGGGTTAATTTGGGCTCATGGGTCCAGAGGGGGCATCTATAATGGTAGGGAGGTACAGCAGTAGGCAGCCAGGGCAGGGTGTTGAGGGATTGCATTTTGTCACACAGGAAGCTGAGAGAGTGAACTCTAAGTACAGTAAGGCCATGAGCTCTCAAAGTCCATTTCTTCCAGCAAGGCTGCACCTCCTAAAGGCTCCGCACCCTCCCCAAACAGCACTGCCAACGAGGACCAAGCATCTGAACTCACAAGCCTTCGGGGAACACTTCTCAGTCAACTTCCATAGGGGTGATGTGACCTTTACAGAAGGGGCTCACAGGTGAAGGCTTCTTACCCATTGTACCACCCCCAGCTGGGGCAGCAAGGTCCTCGGGGAGGGCCATTGTGGGGACACCCACTGCTCACCATTGCCCACCTCCTCCCTTAGTAACAGGCAGCTTCAACCCAGACTGCCATTGTTGAAACATCCCTTGTTTGCTTTCCCTTGCTGCATGGGTTTTTCCCCCCACTCATTCTCTGTCTTTAGCATATTGCTTTCCCGTTTGCTTTTATTACAGGGTATGCTAATTGCTGTAGAGGAGGAAGACATTACATGGAGTGTGTACACACACATCCTCTAGTGGGTTCATTAAGTGTTAAATAATTAGGTTATTGGTGTTTTAAACGCTCTGTTATGCAAAAAAGAAATACTTTGTGGGTTGTTAGACGGATGTTAGAGAGAGTTTTAGTAATTTTAGGAAATTGCTGGGGGTTCTGAATGAGCTGGGAACATAGTATTGTGTCTTTCTGATTAAAAGGTGCAATATAGATTTAAGAGGCAGAGGCAGGAGGATCATGATTTCTAGGCCAGCCTGGGCTTCAGGGGAAGATCCTGTCTTGAAATATTAAGAACTGGAGATGTAGCTCAGTGGTAGGACACATGCTAAGAACCTTACAGTGAGGGGCTGGGGTGTGGCTCAATGGTAGAGCCCCTGCCTAGAACCCCCCAGTGAGGGGCTGGGGTGTGGCTCAGTGGTAGAGTACCTGCCTAGAATCCCCAGTGAGGGGCTGGGGTGTGGCTCAGTGGTAGAGCACCTACCTAGAATCCCCCAGTGAGGGGCTGGGGTGTGGCTCAGTGGTAGAGCACCTGCCTAGAATCCCCCAGTGAGGTGCTGGAGTATGGCTCAGTGGTAGAGCACCTGCCTAGAATCCCCCAGTGAGGTGCTGGAGTATGGCTCAGTGGTAGAGCCCCTGCCTAGAATCTCCCAGTGAGGGGCTGGGGTGTGACTCAGTGGTAGAGCCCCTGCCTAGAATCCCCCAGTAAGGGGCTGGGGTGTGACTCAGTGGTAGAGCACTTACCTAGTGCACCTGGCCTGAGGTTCAATCCCTAGGAGAACTCTACTACCACAACCTAGATGGAAAATAGTTTCCAGAATCTAAAACCTTGCTCTGTGAGGTGTTTTAAGGGTGCAAGTCAGATTGGTTTGTCTCTAGCTGCAGAAATTTACTCAGTTCTTTTAAGTAGCTACATAGTATTTCATGGCATGGATGAATCAAAATATATCAATGATTGAGTCAGAATGACTCTGGCAGCTTAGTCTCCCGAGGAAAGCTTTATTTCTTTCTATCTCCCAACCCCATTACAAACAATCCTTGAAGTTCTTCTATTTTTTTTTCAGTCACACTGTTGCAGGGCTGTAAGAACCCCTTTTTCCTAATCCCACAGATGGTAGCAACAGGATACAATAAACATCTCTCACCCAAGTCTGCGGGGTATCCTTGCTTTTACTGGTACCTGGAAGATTGTCCTCAGTGGGATAGCATGTTCAGAGGATGCACATTAAAATTTCAGTGGGTATTTAAAGGCTAATTTGGTTAAAGGTCACAGCAATTCACACTCAAGAACCAGGTAATGGAGAATCTGGCTTCCCACAGTCTGGCCAGCATCAGAAGCTCTTAGCACTGACAATCATTTACTAATCTAACAATGAAAGATGGTATCCACAATTGCTGTGAAATAATTCTTTTGTACACTGTGAAGATTTGTCATTTAGATTAGTTTAATAAAAAACTAATTGACTGGTAGCCAGGTGGAAATTATAGGTGGGACAACCAAACGAGGAGATTGATGGAAAGAAGAAAGGTGGAGTCAGAGGAGATGCCAGCCAGCTAGTTGCTGAGGAAGCAGGACACGTAGAAAATGAGGTAACAAGTCATAGACCATGTGGCAAAGCATAGATAAGAAATGCAGGTTAATTTAAATTTGAGAGTTAGCTAGTAACAAGCCTGAGCTATTGGCCAATCATTTATAATTTATATTAAGTCTCTGAGTCTGGTTATTTGGGAGCAGGCAGTCCAGACAGGAAAACTCTGCCTACACATAATGGATGTCATTTCCACTTCCTGGGCTGCTTAGCATGGCTGAGCTCTTCCCCCAAGTTGGCTAGGTAATTTTCATTTTCTCCTCTGTGAACTGTCTGCTTATCTTTAGGGATGCCTCCACCCAACATCTCTACTTTCCCATCCATGAAATGAGGAACAATAGCAAGACTCATGAATGTTTAATAAATCAACACACATCAAAGACTTCTAAATCTATGAGCAGCAGGTATACCTGTAATCCCAATACCTGGGAGGTAGAGGCAGAAAGATCTTGAGTTCAAGGCCAGCCTGGGCTGCTTAGCAAGAATCTGTCTCAAAACAACGAGAAGTTTAGAAGTCACCATTATTGTGACAGATTGGGTGCCAAATACGGGGTGAATGTGTAAGGCAGCAGTGGCTTGGATTCTCAACCTTCCTAAAGCTGCAACCCTTTAATATAGTCCCTCCTGTGGTGACCCCCAACTGTAAAGTTGTTTTGTTCGTACTTCATCATTTATATTTGCTATTGTTATGAATCATAATGTAAATATATGACATGCAATCCTTGTGGGGGTTGTGACCCACAGGTTGAGAACCACTGGCTTAAGGGTTTTTGTTTGTTTTTGGTGTGTGTGTGTGTGTGTGTGTGTGTGTGTGTGTGTGTGTGTGTCTTCCATACAGTAATCTTGGGAAGAAAAGGTTCATTATAAGGTGGGGGAAAGGAGAAATGTATTATGGGCTGGATGATGAAGTCAGGAGCCAGCAGCAATAAGAATTGGAACAGGCTACAACCATCATCAAGAACCAAGATGGGGTGGGGAGATGGCTCCGCAGTCAAGGGCTCTTGCTGCTCTTCCAGAGGACCAGAGTTCAATCCCATAAGGCATGTTAAAAAAGCCAGGCATGGTGGCTGTGTGCACACTTAGAAGCCCCGGCACTGGGGAAGAAGAGATGGGGGAGTCTGCGGAGCTGGCTGGTCAGTGGGAGACTGCCTCAGAAGGCAAGTGGGTAGTGTCCTGAGGAATGACACCTGAGGCTGGCTTTTGGCTTCCAAAGACAGGCTTATGCATGTGCATGTGGACCCCTTCCACACACACACAAAAGAACCAAGGCTGGGGACTGAAATGGGGGGGGGAGTGATTGGCAGGGGTGGGATTAGGGTCAGTAACATCTAATGGTCTGATGGTGGTCAGTAACCTGGAGTCGTTGACCAAGGGACAGAGCATCCTCTATGTTTCCATGGAATGGGAGAAATTGTTTGTCTCCATCTCCATATTCAGAGGGTCTAACCAATCTGCCCAAGGTCACACAGCACAAAAGTGGCAGACCATGAACAGAACCCACCAAATGTGACCTTAGTCCCCGAAGGCTCCTTTATCCCATCTGTTGTGTGTGTGTGTGTGTGTGTGTGTGTGTGTGTGTGTGTGTGTGTGTGTGTGTGTATGAGTGTGTAAACTTGTGTGTGGGGATGTGGAACCAGAGATCAACCTCAGGGATCATTCCTTAGGTGCCTTCTACCTTATTTTCTGAGACAGAGTCTCTCACT
Organism: Peromyscus californicus insignis; assembly: GCF_007827085.1. Taxonomy (NCBI): domain Eukaryota; kingdom Metazoa; phylum Chordata; class Mammalia; order Rodentia; family Cricetidae; genus Peromyscus; species Peromyscus californicus. Next base: position 32,600,816 of record NW_026294540.1, on the reverse strand, counting down.
GTCCTGGAACCGAGCTCACGGAGTAGGCTGGGGTGGCTGGGTGGAGAGCCTGGGCATCCACCCATCTCCACTTCCTCGTTGCTGGGATTAAAGCACACGCCGTCACTCCTGGCTCTGACAGGTGTTTGGGGGACCCAGACTCGGTTCCTTGTGTTTGTGCAGCACGTACTTCACCCACTAGCCATCTTCACAGCCCCACCCCACCCCCTTTTCTTTGCTTGGTTGATTTTTCGATACAAGTGTCATGAAACCAGCCTGACTTTGAACTTATTATGTAGCCCAAGCTGGACTCAAACTCCTGACTTTACCTCCCAGCTGCTGGGGTTACAAGGAGGAATTTCTGATTCCACAGTCTTTTTAAGAAGTTAAACTAACTGGTTTCCAGGTGGGCCCCACCGTTAGGTCAAGAAACCCACTGGTCTGTTAGGTGTGAGGCCCAACTTGCCATTTCTAGATTTCTCTGCTAGAGTTTTAGAAAGAAAATGGCAAGTTCCTGAAGCTATTGTGTGTCCTACTGCATTTCCCTCTCAAGTAGGAGATATTGGCATGTGTTACCATGCCAATTACGGCAGAAATGAACTGAAAAGCCGAGTTTCAGCAGAGAGCCTTTCACCCGCACGTGCCTGTCATAGGGGAAGACAAGGCACTGGGTGTTTGTAGGCCCAGCCATCGCAGCTCTCTGCTCAGAAACAAACTAGGTGGACTTCTCACTTGCCATCACTCAATGCTAATGCACGTGTCTATCTTAATGTTGTAATCTGGTGTAACTATTTTAAATAAATCAATAACACCATCCCTCAGTGGCAGAACAGAAATGAACCTTTCCCTATGAAAAAGAAATAAGAATTATTTTTTATTTTTATTTTTTATTATTGTTTCTATCGAGACTGGCAGGAACCTGAAAAACAGTCGTACTGGTTTTTTGTTTGCTCTCACTTTTTGAGAATAAAATAATTCACCTCTAATAGCCAGTCCTGAACATGGATTGAACGAATAAACAGGATATGGTGGGTTCCTATAGGTCCTGGAAATGGTATTATGAATTCCTCCTAACCTAGACATGCACTTGCCACCCCAAGGCTTTTTTTGCTCAGCCAAAGAACTCACACACACACACACACACACACACACACACACACACACACACACTTAGCTGCGATCATAGCTCTGCCTTAGAAAGCACCATCCCTGGGGCTGGCGAGATGCCAAGTGGGAAAGCGTTGGCTGCACAAACATGAGTATCTGAGTTTGGATCTCCAGAATCTACAGACAAAAGCCAGGCATGGAGGCATTATCTACAATCTCAGCTCTGGGGCAGTAGAGACAGATGGGTTCCTGGGGCTTCCTGGCTGGCCAGCTTAGCTGAAAAGGCAGGCAAAGGACATGTGCAGTGAGAGACACTGTCTCAAAAAAAAAAAACAACAACAAACAACAGCAACAACAAAACCCAGTGTGGAGATCAATAAAAACACAAACCCAAAGCTCTACTTGTGTACATATGAGCAAGTGAATGCATAGGCAATGCACACTTGTGTGCATGAACACATCTCATACAGATATATACAAATTAAAATGGTTTTTAATAATAAAAAAGAAGAGAGAATCTAGTCCATCATTCTGAATGACGTGGCTGATTATGAATGACACAGTTGCAGTCAAGTGCCTGGAAATGATTTTTCCTCGTGGACAGTGGTTATGTGCACAGGAGTGTGTGCATGTGTGTGGTGTGTGTGTGCATTTTAAGGCTTTGAAGCAGCCTCTGCATCAATCATCATGAAATCAGCGATGTTTCCACCACAGGAAACTGAGTCTAAGGTCTCAGACTTGAACTGGGAGAGGTCCCGCCTTTTCTCACCTAGCTGGTTTCTAGATCCTTTGTCAATGCCTTGCCTGTGCATCATGCATCAAATCCAAACACACCTTGGATGACCAGTAGGAACAGAGGAGTCTGTCCCACAGCTTGAGTTTTGGTAAGCGGACCCCACTAACACTGGTTATTCTAATGTTGGGAAAGTTGGTCCATGCAAAACAAGTCAGCATCCTTAAAGATGGAGAAGGTTGGAAATGTATTTCAGCTGTAGAGCACCTGCCTAGAATCCCCCAGTGAGGGGCTGGGGTGTGGCTCAGTGGTGGAACACCTACCTAGAATCCCCCAGTGAGGGGCTGGGGTGTGGCTCAGTGGTAGAGCCCCTGCCTAGAATCCCCAGTGAGGGACTGGGGTGTAGCTCAGTGGTAGAGCACTTGCCTAGAATCACCCAGTGAGGGGTTGGGGGTGTGGTTCAGTGGTAGAGCACCTGCCTAGAATCCCCCAGTGATGGGCTGGGGTGTGGCTCAGTGGTAGAGCACCTGCCTAGAATCACCCAGTGAGGGGTTGGGGGTGTGGCTCAGGGGTGGAACACCAGTCCAGAATCTCCCAGTGATGGATCTAGCATGTCAAGTTCCAGGGTTCCATCCCCAGTGCTGCATAGGATGACTATCTTTGGTGATAGTCAGGAGCTGTGACTAGTTTTAGCTTTAATGGTAGATTGTGCTTAGTTTTGGAAGGACGCCCCCAGATCAAGTTATGGAATGCCCAGTATTTGCTTTGAAAGGCTCCAAGGCTGCCGTGGCATGGGTAGAGGAAACCCAAAACAGAGGATTGGCTGTGAGTTAGAAAAATTTGAAGCTAGATGAGTTCTGTGGAAGATCAGGACTCTTCTTTCTATTGTTTTCAATGCCTCTGATTGATTTCCCATATAGAAGTCTATCTTTGGAAGGTCATTGCCACCACCTAATGCTCCCCTAGGGGGCAGTATAGCACAGTTATTGAGATACTCTGGGGGTTAAGACAGCCCTGAGTGTATGGTCTACAAGATGGGTTGATAAGGAAGACTCCATGAGATAATATTGACTTGGTGTCTCCCCCAAGTTTACTTGGTTATTCCTGGATTCTGTCTTTCTATGGAGATCTGGAAGTTATCTATAGAGCTCATTAAAGGATACCAGACTGGGGGCAGCAGAGATGGCTCAGTTGGTAAAGTGCTCAGCTTGCAAGCGTGAGGACCTGAGTTCAAATCCCAAGTACATTAGAAGACAGGTTCTATGGTGCTTGTCACTCCAGCACTGGGGAGGCGGAGACAGGAGGGTCCCTGAGGTTCACTGGCCAGCCAGCCTAGATAAATCAGAGAGCTCCTGGTTCAGTGTGACACCTTGTCTCAAAAAGCAAGGTGAACAGCAACTGAGGGCCTCTCAGGCTGCCTTCTAGCCTCCATGTCCAGGTGCACACACATTCACATACACTTATGCATACATACATACACAAACAAATACATGCCATAGTCCACACACAAACATGCACATGGACACACAAATAACATCCTAAGGAATGGTTTTGAGCTTAGTAGCAGGTGCCTTTGCATACTGAACCATCTCACCAGTCCCTTGTTTTGTTCTGAGACAGGGTCTCCTGTAGCTCAGGCTGGCATCAAGATCAATATGTAGCCAGGGATGACTTTTGAATTTCTGATCTTTCCGCCACCACCTCTGAAGGGCTGGGGTTACCAGAATGCACCACCCTGCATGGCTTTTGCGAAGATGGAGATGGAGCTCAGGGTTCCTTCCATGCTAGACAAGCACCCTGTCTACTGAGCTCCAGCTTTGTGTATTTCATTTCTTACTGCTAAATGAGAAGCAATTAAGGTTTCCCTGGGATAACAGAATTCTTTCCTTTCTCTGTAGCAGAGGATTGAAAGTAATTCCAGGACACAGGAGCCTCCTTTGAGGGTTCAGGAGCCTCTACATGAGGGCCAAGGGTGGGTGAACTTCCCTTCCCTTAGGGGCGCACATGAGCATTTCGGAGGGGAAGGTCCAGCTTGTCTGTCCTGGTACAAGCTGCCTGGTTCTGAGGGGCCGATGGATTTCAGGTAAACTGAGCAGGTGTGTCTCCATCACAGATGTCTGGATTTCCTGTTCAAACCTGAGCCTGTTGCCTTGGGTTCAGCCCTAAAGGAGGCTGTCACCAGTGAGCTGTGAGGACAGCTCAGCCAGGCGAGAAGCTTGGCTTAGCACTGTGAGTAGACATCCTGTAGCTGGGTCCAGACAAGGCAGCTGGGGGGCTTTCCAGGTCAGGCAGAAGTGGATCCACCTTCCCCCTGGAACTGACCTTAAATAACTGCAAGATTATTGCCATTTCCTTTAAAAATCATGTATACATTATTATTGTGGGGATGTGTATGTGTGTGGTATATGTGTGTATATATGTATGTATGCATGTTTCTGTGTGTATATGAGGTATATATCTATGTGTTTCTCTGTGTGCCTGTATGTGTGTGGTATATGTGAGTATATGTTTATGTGTGTATGTGTGTTTCTCTGTGTGTATGAGGTATGTGTCTGTATATATACGTGTGTGTGCATGTGCCTGTGTTATGGGTGTTGATATGTGTATTTGTGCTTATATGTGTGCATCCACATATGGATTGATGTTTGTATCTGTTTGTGTATGTGCTGTGTGTGTATTTCTGTGTGTATATGAGGTATGTGTCTGTGTGTATTTGTATATGTGTATGCCTGTATGTATGGATGTTGATGTGTGTGTCTGTGTCTGTGTATGTGTTAATGTTTGTATCTGTGTGTGTATTGCTGTGTGTGTGTGTGTGTGTGTGTGGTGTATGTGGTATACTTGTGCACTCCTGCATCTGTGGAGGTCAGAAAAGGACACTGGGCACCCTATACCCCATCACTCTTCATTTTCCTCCCTTGAAACAGTGCCTCTCACTGAACTAGGGACTAGGGTGGCAGCCAGCAAACCCAGCAATCCTCCTGTCTCCACAATCCACAGTGCTGGAGTTTTATTTGGCTACACCCAACTTTTTACATGGGGGCTGAGGATTTGAATGCAGGTCTTCATGCTTCTGCAGCGAGAGCTCTTACCCAGTGAGACACCGCCCAAGCCCCTCGTTTTGTTTCTGGAACAGAGTCTCACTATCCTAGACTGGTCTTTTGTGATCCTCCTGTCCCAGACTCCTGAGTGCTGGAATTACAGGTGTGCACCATCACACCAGGCTTTATTTCTATTATTTTTTTTTTTTTTTTTTTTTTTTTGGTTTTTCGAGACAGGGTTTCTCTGTGTAGCTTTGCGCCTTTCCTGGAACTCACTTGGTAGTCCAGGCTGGCCTCGAACTCACAGAGATCTGCCTGGCTCTGCCTCCCGAGTGCTGGGATTAAAGGCGTGCGCCACCACCGCCTGGCTATTTCTATTATTTTAATGACACATCTCACGAGGTAGACCATGACAACCTGACATGTGTTAGTACACAGTACTGGCGATCAATCCGGGGTGCTTTCTCCTGGGCAGCACATGGTCAGCTGTCAGGCACACAGGCTCCTCTTTGGTGACTAGGGAAGGTCACTAAGGAGGACATGGAGGGATGAGAGGACAATCTGGATTAACTCAGAACCACTTAGGAGCTCTCCTTGAGTCCTGGTCACTTCTGATGGTCTCGTCAGAACATCAGAAAGCTCCAGGGAGCCCTAGAGAGCTACAGAGAATTCACACCTAACAAACTCCTTCCTGCTTTCGTTTGTTAGAACGCTTCAGGTTAATAAGGAAAGAAGAGAGAACAGCCTGCTCTCTGCCCTGGTTTCTTTTCCATGGCTGTGATAGAATGCCCTGACAAAAAGCACCTTGAGGGGGAAAGGGTTTATTTTAGTCCACAGCTCCAGGTTACAGCCAGTTCTTGCAGGGAAGTCAGGGCAGGGAGGCTTGAAGCAGTTGGTCGCATCACATCCCCAGTCAAGAACAGAGAGAGAAGAAGGCATGCATGCTAAGCGCCCTGCTCACTTCCTCTACTCTCCTACAGTCCCACTCTGAACCAGGGAATGGCGCCGCCCACAGTGGGCGGGGCCAACTAACAGTCAAGACAGTTTCCCACCATATGGCTCCTCAACGTGATCCAGACAGTCCCTCATTGAGACTCTCTTCTCTGGTGATTCCATAAAACCAACCGCCACAGCCTGACTCAGCCCAGCCCAAGAATGTAACCAGGACAGCTGGGCACAAGCGCCTCTTTGATGCCTTGAAAAAGCATGGTGAGTTTTCCTTTGCTCTGAGTGGATGGGAAAGCCTTTCCCAGAATCCCCTTCCATCAGCAAGGACCAAATGGCAGGCAGGTGATGATGGTGGGGTGGGGCTCACTCCCTGTTCCTTGCAGCAACCAGACACCTCCCTCCTCTTTCAGCTCACCTAGCTCCTGAAAACACCTAGTAAGTCACTCATTCAAACCCTATTACTATTAGATTTGAGTCTAGTATTCTCAAAGCATCCAGATTCCCGCTCCGTTCATACAGGGGAGCTTGCAGGGAGGTGTGCCGTCACACAGTACCTTCCAGCCTGCCGTGGTGATTTCCAGGAAAGGGTTAAGCTCCCAAAGCAGTTAGCGGGAATCAAAGACTTGCACACTCTCATTATCTCCTAACAAACAGATCAGGTTAATAGCTGTCACGACTGCTTTCCATACAGCCTCCTATCATGGTGTTCTATGAGTGCTGACATCCGTGTGTTTGCCACAACTTGACAGCGTAATAGCGGCTCCTACCAGAAGTTTTCTTTAATGTTTTACATACTCGTTCCTGCAGGTTGCCTCAAAGGATTTGAATAATTACTGTGTTTAATGGGGAATTCCTTCCCTTGTCTAATCTCCTCCTGCAGAAAAGTTGGTGAATGTTCCAGAGTGCCCAAGGGTGTCTGACTCCCAACACTGGGCCACCAACTCACTCACTCTTCAACGTTTTCAGTACTGAGGGTGGGACCTAAGGGCCTTTGCAAATGGTGTGTGGGCACTTGACTGGTGAGCCACACCTCACTCCACACTAGGGGGTTCTAGGCAGGGGCTCTATCACTGAGCCACACCCCAACCCACACTGGGGGATTCTAAGCAGTGCTCTACCACTGAGCCACACCCCACCCCACACTAGGGGGTTCTAGGCAGGTGCTATACCACTGAGGCACACCCAAGCCCCTCACTGGGGAATTCTAGACAGGTGCTCTACCACTGAGCCACACCCCAGCCCCTCACTGGGGGATTCTAGGCAGGTGCTCTACCACTGAGGCACACCCAAGCCCCTCACTGGGGGATTCTAGGCAGGTGCTCTACCACTGAGGCACACCCCAGCCCCTCACTGGGGGATTCTAGGCAGGTGCTCTACCACTGAGCCACACCCCAGCCCCTCACTGGGGGATTCTAGGCAGGTGCTCTACCACTGAGCCATCACACAGTCTCTTTTTACATAAAAAAGATTAAATTTATCTATCTATCTATCTATCTATCTATCTATCTATCATCTACATCTCTCTGTCTCTGTCCCTCTGTCTCTCTGTCTCTCTGTCTCTCTGTCTGTCTGTCTGTCTGTCTCTCTCTCTCTCTCTCTCTCTCTGTGTGTGTGTGTGTGTGTGTGTGTGTGTGTGTGTGTGTGTGTGTGTATGGATGTCAGCCACATGTGTGCAGGTCTTGTGGAGACCAGAAGAGAATGTCATTAGATCACGTGGAGCTACCTGATGTGGGAGTGGGGAACTAAGTTTAGTTTGTGTCCTCTGAAAGACCTGCAAGTTCTCTTAAGTTCTGAGTCATCTGCCCAGCCCCTCCTTTTACATTTGAAACAGGGTCTCACTAAGTTGTCAAGGCTGGCCTTGAACTCTCTCTGCACATGTCCCATCCTAGCTTTGTACTTCTGATCTTTCCAGTTGAGCATCTCAGCTCCCCAGGCCTGTGTCCTCTGGGCTATCCAACTCCTGTATGTCTACCAAGCACACACACACACACACACACACACACACACACACACACACACACACGCACACGCACACGAAACCATCATAAGCCATTGCCTCTGTACCCAGACTGCCAGATGCTTAGTCAGATAGTGAAGAGCATGGCTGTGTGCCTGGTTCCGGCTGGCCACCCCTGTCTCTGCACTTTTCCAGTCTCTTCTCTCTGGCTGGCCTCTGGAGTTTTGCAACAAGAAATATGACTCCTAAACCAGCTGTGTGACCTTGAACAACTTTTCAAATCTCCCAGGGCTGTTGTTCTAGGTAAGTGGTGTCCCCTGAGAAGGAATGTTGGAGATGGGCCTCCAGCGTCTGGGGATTCAGCTGTATTGGAAGAAATGGGTCTTCGCAGAGGCAATTAAATTAAGGTAGGGTCAAGAGGATGAGCAGCAGTGATTTAGAATGGCTGTATGTGTGTGTGGAGGGGGACACAAGGATGTAAGCAGAGAAGACAATGTACGCGGAGGGACACTGGAATGATTCTTGGACACAAACCAGGAAGCTAGGGGCTGCTGGGAACTGGGAGGAGCCAGGATAGGCCTGTGGGAGGGTGATGTTGGGTCACACTCCTGACCTCTGGAGCTTCAAGGAAACAAATGCCTGCTGCCCTAAACCTCCACAGGCCGCACTGTGTAACTGCAACCTTGGAAGACTGATACTGTCAAAGACTGCTCCTGGACGAGAAAGACGCTGATGGCTAACAGTGAGGTACGTCGTCCTGGGCTGATTTGAGGTCATAGAAAATGTTTAGCGAAAGCTGGGTACGGCAGCTCATACCTGTAATCCCAGCACCCCGGAGACTAAGGAAGATTTGTCAGTTTGAGGCTAGCCTGGGCTACAGAGAGGCTCAAACAGAATGACTGTGAGTTCAGCCTGGCTATGTTTGCAAACTGTCTCAAAAAGAAAGAAAGAAATGCTTTGGGAGCTTTTAGACATGGGGGGCAGGGCACTGGGACTGGCAGGGCTTCTTTCCCTAACCTGTTGAGTATTGCCCTAGCCTTGGCATTGTACCACTTCTGTTTTATTCCATGCTATTTTATTTTGCTGGTCAGGCCTGGGAGAGAGCCAGAGAATGCAGAGAGGTGCATGTAAATGTATGCAGAATCGGAAATGCTATTTAGAAGCTGAGCCAAGAGTGCTGAAACTTCAAGGCTCTCTGCTCTTTGTATTCCCTCCCCCCCCCCTCTCTCTCTCTCTTTGTCACTCTGTCTGTTTCTGTCTGTCTATCATTCTGTCTGTCTGTCTCTCTCACACACTGTCTCTCTCTCTCATACATACACTTGTCTCTCTCTCATACGCACACAGACACACACACCTGTCTCTCTCTCTCATACACACACACACACACACACACACACACACACACACAGCCCTTCAGATCTGAGTCCTGGCTCTTATAAAAATCAGGAAAGCAGTTACAGATTTCTTTGTAAAGAAACCATCCCACTTCCTCGCTTCCCTCCCTCCCCCACCTCATCCACTTCCCTTTCCTAACAGGTCCAACTTGCAAGGATCCCCAGCTTCTCTGCGCCTCTCTTGCAGCATACTAATTAAATGTTTCAAATGCTCTTTATCCATGGTTAAGTGAAGATAAAATTTTAATGATTTAATTAGCAAGCTCTAGGAAAAAAATCATAATGAAGAGAGGCATTTGCAACTGTCCTGGGCTTTGTGCATTTCTGCGCAATGCTGTGCTGGAGGCAGGGGAGGCTGAGCCAAAAATGTTCTTTGCCAGGCTCTCCGGAAGCAGAGACCTGGCTGGTTACCCAGGGAGTAAGAACTTGGGAGCCTGGATAGGTCTCATTTCCAAAAGTTATGGGAGTAAAGTCCCAGATATGGGTCCGTCCAGGGATGGGGAGATGGCAGATGGTTCTTGCAGAGATGCTCCTGGGGCAGTGTGTGGTGTATAGCTGTGAACCTGGCACTCAGAAGACTGAGAAAAGAGGATTGGGAAGTTCAGGCTAGCCTGGGCTACAAACATGTTCAAGATTAGCCTGGATAAGGCTGTGGGTTCAGTTCTCAGTACCAAAAAAATTAAGAAAATCAAACCAACCAACCAGCTGGGCTTTATAAGCAGACTCTGTCAATCAATAAACCAGTCAGTCAATCAATCAATCAGTCAGTCAGTCAGGCTGGAGAGATGGCTCAATGGAAAAAGAACTTACTCTGAAGACTAGAGTTCAGATCTCCAGCACCCACACAAAAGCCAGCTGGTCACTGTGGCCCACCTGTAATCTCAATGCTTAAGGGATGGAGATAAAGGACACCTGGGGCAAGGTAGTTAACTGGACTAGCTGAACTGGCAAGCTTCTGGTTCAGTGAGAGACCCTGCCTCCGAGAAGAAAGTGTAGGGCAACAGAGGACAACACCTGACTGGAACCTCTGGCCTCCCCATACATATGGACATGTGTGAACATTCATCCACGAGGCACACCACCACACACATAAAGAAGCTAAATAAATTAATAAAGCCCTGCAATCGTTCCACAGATGTTCTAGAAACAGACCCCTTTCCCACGCCTCCCCACAGCTGTTTCAGGATTTCCCTTCTGAGGGGGTGCTTTCTCATGTTCACTGTGGCTGAGTACTTTCAGCTACATTCATGGTCAGGGTTTAGTAAAAGAAAACTTGTGGCTTTGGGAAGATGGGATTTGGATGGAAAAATAATTGCCTTGTTTGAAGAATTTTTGTGTTGGAAGCCTCTATAGGAACCCATCTTTCAAAGTGGAGTGTGTGTGTGTGTGTGTGTGTGTGTGTGTGTGTGTGTGTGTGTGTAGAAGCCAATAGGGCAGCCAGCTGAGGGTATAGGCATAGTTTTATGGTAAGTGCTTGCCGGGCATGAGCAAGGCTTCTTTCAGCAGCACCGTAAATAAAAAGATAAAGGAGGAAGAGGAGGAAGGAGAGAAGGGGCAGGGGAGGAGGGAGAGACAAGAGAGGAGGAGAGGAAGAAAAAAGAAAGGAGGAAGAGGAACAGAGAAGGATGAAGATTAGGGGTGGCGAGGAGGGAGAGGAAGAGGAGGAAGCTGATGGTGGCAAGAGAGTCCTCCCATATAGATGGATCTGCCTGCTCTCAAGCCCCTACCCTGTGCTACTCATCACGCTCTCCACCATTGGGGCCCTTTACACACCCCTTTCTGTTTACCCCTAACCAGAGAACCACGAATTCCCCAAACGGCCTTAGAGAAAGCAGAACATGTCACTTACTTGGCAGAAGACAACATGTCCTGAAAAGCCAGTGGGTAGTATCTTCCAGGCCAGCCCTGGCACTGGGAAAGACGGTGTGTGCCCAGCTGCTTAGAGAATTGGCTACAAGAGGGGAGTCCCTGGTGCCCATGCCTGGCAACAACCAGACTCAACTAGGAACATATTCCTGGTCTTCCTAGATTACATGCTACTGCTTGCTCAGGAATGTCTACTGTACCTGCCCGAGCTAAATCTCTGACCATGTCCCACAGGGGGTGAGGACACAGACCCAGCACACTTTGCAGTTCCCCTGCCTTTACCCAGGGAAATACAGGTCAGTGGTAGAGCACCTGCCTAGAATCCCCCAGTGAGGGGCTGGGGTGTGGCTCAGTGGTAGAGCACCTGCCTAGAATCCCCCAGTGAGGGGCTGGGGTGTGGCTCAGTGGTAGAGCATCTGCCTAGAATCCCTCAGTGAGGGGCTGGGGTGTGGCTCAGTGGTAGAGCACCTGCCTAGAATCCCTCAGTGAGGGGCTGGGGTGTGGCTCAGTGGTAGAGCATAGCTCTGTAGTGAACAGTTGCCTGTCAGAGATCTGTCAGCATTTGCCTTTACAGTCTGGCCTTCTGTTTGCACAACCACAGTTCCTGTTTTTATTCTGGTGCTTTGACATCTTGGAATCTTGTTCCCTTAGAAGGCACAGTCCTCCCCAGCTCAGTCAGTTTCCAGAAATGGCTCAATTTTAAACTCATCTGTCACCTATAAACCTGTCTGTCTAGAGTCCTCATGCCAGCCATCTGTTTTATTTTCTTTTAGAACTGGGGGTAAAATCTAGGGCCTAGAGACTGGTCAGTTCTAAGGAAATTCTCTGCCACTGAGTCATGTCCTAGCTCCTCAGTGCACATGCCCACCTGTGCACACACACACACACAAACACACGCACACATGCACACACACACACACACACACAAATAAAAAATAAGAACTTTTCCTGGGAAGACATCATAATTAAATGTCTACTTCCCCCAGATAGGGTACCAACAATTCTGTCAAGGTCTAACGTGAACCACTGAACTTGGGTGAGGGGTTACTTATAGAGCATGGGTTGGGGGTTACTTACAGAGCATGGGTTGGGGATTACTTACAGGAGCATGTGTAACCCCCAAACAGCTACATCACTGGAAAGTCTCACCCCCTGCATGGGTGACGACTTGGCTGTAGCTGCACAGATAAGCGCCCCCCGCCCCAGTTAACCTTCTACACTCTACAAACTCTGTCATCTCCGGAGACCATGGAACCGCTGGGGCAGAATTCCATACAGCTGGAAGAGGGCTGCAGGAGAGAGTGGATGGACTCTCAGGGGGACAGTCTCTCCTATGAGGAACCGTCAAGAACCCTGATCTTGAGTGTCGCTTGTGAGTAGTCATGGCTGCTCTCATGAAGATGGTAATGATTGTTACCCTTGGAGGATGGAGTTCTAAAACAGACAGGGGTCTCCATGTAGTCCAGGATAGCCCCATGTAATCCAGGCTAGCCCCATGTAGTCTAGGTTAGTCCTGCAACATTTGTTCCTCTTGATTCTGGCGTGACAGGCATGTGCCACCATGCCTGGACTTCTTTTTTCTTCTTGTCAGTTGTGTCTGTACCCACGTTTTCCTACACCTGATTCAACAAATCCTGAGTGAAAGTCACAACGAAGCCCACTACCTGGAGTCAAGGGCATCTGCAGTACAACACCCAAGGTTTGTATAGACATGTAAATAGATGTGTATTTGTATGTGTGTGTGCACTTGTGCATACTACAGCTTGTGGATGTCAGAGGACAACTGGCAGAAGTCATTTCTCTCGAGCCACCATGTAGGTTCTGGGCACTGAACTCAGGTCAGCCAGACTTAGCAGCAAGCGGCTGTTACCTACTGAGCCCTCTCACCAGCCCCCAAACATCTGAGAAGTACCGAGCCTACGCGTTCAGTAGCCCTCAGCCAACAACTGACATACATA